>NC_024006.1:419309-922141 GCF_002220235.1 Bathycoccus prasinos
GGAAGGGCCAGTTCCACTGGGGAATCACTACCAAACGCAATCCGGCTTCCCTGTTTTACAAATGTCTGCCACGCGTATGCGCCTCTTAGTCGTGCTGCGCCGATTCGATCTTCCGCCATGTTCTTATCACTTGTGGCATGGGTTGGTTGCATTGATGGAATGACCCCTAATTTGGCGAACAACGGAATGTCTTCAACTGCAACAACCTGCGCGTGTTCAATCCGGTGTCGAAGTCGGTTATCCGGAAACTTTGTAAATTAACAGAAACTTGGACGGACTGAACGATCCGATCGCGTGGTCGTTGTCGTTGTCCTCTCCTACTTCGTCTTCGTTCTCCTCCTCCTCGAAAGGAAAGTGAAACTCCTTCTCCAGCATCACTTTCCGTAACACGCGAAGTAACAGTTCGTTTTCACTCATCAGCGCGCGCTCTTTATCTTCATCTCTTTCCTCGCTCTTATTCGTAGTATTGAGGGAAGAATAATCGCGAGAATACCGCTCGCGCTTTAACGCGTCCAACGCCTCTTCGAGCGTGGCGATGTGCGCGTCGATGTTTCCGTGTCCGTCGCTCATGAGTAGTTTTCTTTTGGGGGAAAAGAAGTGAAGACAAAGTAACGCCCTTGAAGCGGTTAAAGTCGATGTCGCGTATGCGCATGTATACGTACTACTTTTAAAACGATTTTGTTCTTTCTTTCTACGATAAATAGTTGTTGTTGCTACGTGCTACGATGATCATCACATGTTATTGTTGTTCGTATTCTTCTATTATTCCTACCCCGACGCCGCTCTTGCGTTTCTCTCGTTCTCGCTCATTCTACCACTCGTCCTCCGACTCGTCCTCCTCGTCGAACGCGCTCTTCTTCCTTTCAAACGTGATGCTCCCAACCTTCTTCTCTCCAATCCCGCTTTCCGAAACCGTGTTCAACATATCAATGAGCATTTGTTCGGAAACTTTCCCGAGTTTTCCTTGTCGAGAGGCGTTTAAAATCATCCGTTCCACGCCTTGCGCTTTTGACGGTTTCACCAGTTTTACTCGCGCGAGTCGTTCGCGAGCGTTCGGTTCTAAAACGGATGCGAGAAAGGCTTGCCGTTCATCTTCTAACTGTTGTTCTTGGTTGAGTCGTTCCGATTGTTCTTGGGCGGAGGTTGGGGCGTTGGTGAGATCTATTCCTTGTCCTCCTTGTTGTTGTTGCGCTAAGGCTAAGGCTTGTTTCGCTCGCGCGTCGTCCTGGAATGATACACAGAAACGGAAAGAAGTCAACACGTTTCGCGGGGAAACAAAAGGATTCACGAGAGAGATATTTATATATATAAAACGCTTTGCGCAAAAACGAACCGCGTGTGTGCGTGCGTTCACGACGCGTGGAAATCAACAAACGCGCACCATAATAATCCTTTCTTCTTTGTTCTTCGTCTTCTTTGCGCTTCTTTTTGAGTTCTGTGTGTGTGCGCTCTCGCTCTCTCCGCGCGCATTTCAGTGAGAGGCAAAACGAGGCGAGAGACGAGAACGAAAGCGAAAGAACTGTGCACTGCATATGTTTAGGGTTTAGGTATTCGAGCAAAGGGGGGGGGGAAACTTTGAAAGAGAAAAAACAAAACACCTACCCCCTCAAAACACCCATCGAGCGCTTTTGCGCACTACTATTTAGGATATTTATAATAACACGAGAGCACTACATATTCATATGATTCCAAACGCTTTGCACGAGCCTTTTTATGCGGTACGTTTGCTCTCTTTTGTTTTTATTGCATATGTAACACGCACGCGCGCGCGCGTTTAGGAGCACATTCATTAATTCTTGATTGGATTTGATTTGATTCGCGCTGCTAAATGCTGACATGGTTTATTTACTCTCTCTCTCTCTTTCTGTTTACAAAAACGCGCTGATTCAGGGCATGCAATGCGATCCAATCGGGAACCAATCCTCTCTGTTCTTCGTCTCGCCGGATAAAGTTGTTCGACCGAATAAACGACACGCCTCGTCGCAGATGATTTTTGAAAACGATGAAAACTTTGAGGGAGAGGAGAGTAGAGAGAGAGGAGGCGTTTTGTTGAACTCGTCGGCGAAAAGATCTCGGACGACGCCGTGTAATACTACGACGAACGGACAGAGTAGATTTAGCAATGAAGCGATGCTTCAGCAGAGCGCGAAGAAAGCGTACGATAGACACGCGGCGATGTGCGGGATTCGGAGTCCAACGGTTTTGACGTATCCGAGGACGGAAGCGATGGACGCGGAGCAACGGCAGCATCAGTATTCTAATGAGTCATCCATAGCGGCGTTGAACGAGAAAACAAATATTGGGAGGGTGTACGTGCCACCGTCGAAGCGACTACAACATGGGCAGCAGCAGCAAAATCAACAACCACCGTCCGGCATTACGAACATCCCACCCCCGCGGAAATTGAAGCAGTTTCCGGCGCCGAGAGCTTTGTAATAAAAGTCGTATGTATTTGTGTACAAGTATATAAACTAGTATCATGAGATTAAATCAGAGATACAGCGCCGTTCGCGAAATTCATCAACGCATCATCGCATCTCTCGCGCTCGAGTAAGTCGTCTTCGAGAGCATCAAACGCGAACATCCACGCGGCGTCGCATACGCCCGACGCTATCGGGAAGGCGTACTCGTTTACTTTCTCTTTACTTTCCTCATCCACTTCTTTTACTTCGCATCCCGCGACGCGATATTTCTTGTGACCAGATAAGCTCGGCGTTGGATCGATGGTCACGAGTTTCGGCATTTCGCTCGCTTCGTCGATGACAAACGTCAACTCCAAAAATACCGGCGAGCGCACCCGAGCGTGTTTGGCAAACGTCCAATCCCCTATGACGTTCGCTGCGTCACCTACGTGAGAAAGAACCGCTTTTGCGATAGCGTTCGTGGCATTGAATACTCCATCTCTGGTCTTTTTCCAGTTCCTAAAATCGTTCACGAAATCGTTCGCCCACGCGTCGATTTGATCGAATGGAACCTCCAGAACGTCTCTGTTGCCCAAATCGCCTCCGTCGCCTCGATTGGTTAAAAATCGAGCGTTTTGCTGGTCAAAATCTGCGTCGTCATCGGCCGAGTAATCACCTTCTTTTGAGGCAAACGAAACAATAAACCCATTGGAACGCATAATTGCGTGAGTCTGAGAATCTTCGCGACGAGTGTTTGGAACGATAGCGACGACGGTTGAGAGCGAAAACTTCTTATCGTTCTTCGACGCGCGTTTTGCTCGTACGATTTCTTGCGCTACGAGATCCGGGAACTGAAATTCTAACTGTTTTGGAATGTCTTTGGACATGCTTTGTTTCGCATCGTCCCAAGCATCGATTGCGGAACGAATGCGTTGTTTTGCATCGCCGATATACACTCTTTTCTCTGGAACACCCGCGTAGGAGCGGCATCCGCCTTTCAACACGATACCCGAAGATTTTTCTTCTTCTTCTTCGATCGTTTCTTCCAAGAGGGACGCGATACTCTCTCGGGTTAAATACACCGTTTTTGGTGCGAGAACTTTCAACGGCTCCAAAATATTTTCGTACACGTAGACTGCTTCTTCCAATTTCTTCCACTGCGTCGGAATGAGTTTGTGAATCACGAGTTCAATTCCTTTGTAGTACCCAGTCACGTCGAGCGCCACGCCCACTTTACTCTCCGTCTCTCGCATGGATTTTCGAGCTTCAGATCGAAGCATCTCGAACGCACTTCGTAACATAGCAAACGAATCTGCGTCGATATCACCACTCGTTACGCCGACTGCGGCTTTGAAAAATAACGGTGTCACGCCACCGCCGTTTCGAAGTGAGAAATCAAACAACGCCGACGGCTCGGCGTCGTGCCCGAGCGCGTCCAAATAGTAGCCCAAAAGTAACGCCAAAACTGGATGTCTTTGCGGTTCTTTAAACTTAGCTTCTGGACCACCTGTATATGCCGCGCGAATCATCTGTACTGCGTTCGTCACCTCGCCGCGAGTGGTGCCTAATAACGATGCCAACGCGATCCAACTTTCGCAGTTATCGAACGAGATATTAATCCCGGTCGCGTAAGAAAGCTCAGCGATGTTTGGAACCCCGAGCGACTCGAAGCAGCTGCCTCGAAGCGAGTGCGCGATGAGAAAGTTCTGTCCGTACTTCAAAGCATTTTGTATCGTTTCAATTGATTTTGATATTTTACCGAGACGCAAATACACGATGGCCACTTGGAAGTGTAACTGATAATACTCCGGTTCCATCGCGAGCGCTTTGTTACACAAATCGAGGTATTCATCGTACATCTCCTTCGTGATGACAAAATTTTCTCCCGCGTTGCCATCTTCGGATTCTTTCGGGTTCATGAGTTCCATCGCTCGATCGACGAGTTGTTTCACTTTCGGATTTCTATCTCTCGCTTCCGCGTCCAACTGCGCTTGTCCGACGGCTTTATCCTTCTCCTCCTCGGTTTTGTTCTCATCGCCTTGCGTCCTTTTCTTCCACTCGTTCGCTTCTTCGTCGATCGACTTCAACTCTTCCATCTCTCCCATTTTCTCTTTCGAGGCGTGGATTTTACCCTCGAGTTCGTTCACAGCCGCATCGATATCTCTCTCTTCGGTTTTATACTCTAAAATCTTTGCCTTTGCGCTTTCGTACGCCTCCGCGGCTTCCTTAAACTCCCCTAGAGCATACAAAGCTTCCGCTTTCCGATAACTGCCTTTGTGCCAAACCGCGTCTTCTTCTTCGCACGCGGCTGCGATTTCCAAGGCTGTTTTCTTCTCGTTCGCTCTCAACAAAGCCAGCGATTGATTCGCCATCAGCGACGCTCGATCTCTTCTTCTTCCTCCTTCTCCTTCGCTCGTCTTTTCTTCTTCGATCTGCAAATTCTCCAACGCTTTCCCGAACCATCTCGCGGCGCGTTTGAACTCGAGCCTCGCGAATGCCTCCGTGGCTTTCGTTTTCATCGCTAACCAACCCATTTCCTCCTCGCATTTTTCTTGGTCTTCTTCCCTTTCCTCCTCTTCTCCGTTCACCACCCTCCCGCCTTCCTCCTTCTCAAACGAAGAAGAAGCGTTTTCCAATCTCGGTAACGCATTTTCTTTCTCTTCTAAAACTCGTCGTTTCGTCTCCTCGGTCAGCTTCAACACGTCGTCGAAATCGGTCGGTTTCGGCGGTAACAGCGGTTTCTTCGATCGTCGTTGCCACGCGTACATGTATTACGATTATATGCGTACGCGCGCGTGTATATGTCGTTCGCTTTGCGTCGTGGTCTGATCGTTTTTATTATTCTTTTCTGAAGACACATGAGACATGTGAAAGATTTTTTGAGCGACAGACTGCCAAAATTCGCTTTACATTTTCTCTCGATTGTTTTTAAGATGAAGCTTTCGTTCGCTCGCAAAGAGGACGAGGCGCTTTTATTCACCGCATCGTCTTCTTCGTCGTCTTTCCCTAAAGATGGTGGTGGTAATATTCTCGCGATTGGCCTGTGCGACGTCGCCGGCGCCGGCGTTCGCGCGTTGAAATCTCTGACCACCAGCAGGGAAAGCGGCGGCAAACAACTCAAACGGAGAGATTTCGAGTTGAAGTTTACCGACGAGAACGGGGGAGATTTGGTTGGAAAGATGATTGGAAATAAGAACGGCGAGAAAGAGACGGACAAGGAAGAGGAGGAGGAGGAAGAAGAAGACGATATCAGCGCGTTGGAACGAGCGATTTTCGTGAAGACGAGCGACGATGGCGAAGCGTTGGAAGATGCTCCAGCTGTGAGTTTGGTACAGTTTACGGACGACGCTGAGGAGAATAACGCGGTCGTGCTTTCGTGCTTGGCGATTAACATGATGGTACCGGAACGAGACGAAGCGAGCGCGTGTCACGCAGTGGTGAGGTTTGTGAGAGAGCATTTAGAAAATTGCGCTCGGAAGATTGTTTTTTGCGCGGCGATGAAGCTCGAGCGAGGGGTGACGCGAGGCGACGCGGAGAAAGATGTCTATTGTTTCGGTGAGAGCGAGACTGTTGAGAACGAGAAATTAACGCGATTGGATGAAAAGGCGACCAGAGTTCGCGATGGTTTGTTGAAAGGTCTCATCTCTGGCTCTCGATGTGCGTTTGGGAGTGAAAACGTGTCGGGTATCGTCGTGCCCGGGTTCGCGGTGCCGAGAGTGGGCGGGAGCGAGATGGAGATGGAGAGTGGCGAGACCGCGAATAGATTAGAGCGAATAGTAGGAGAGACGTTTAAAGGGTTAGGCGTGAGTGCGAGTGGGAATGCGAAAAACTTCAGAGCGACAAAGACGTGGTGGAAGACGAAAGAAGGCGCGAAATTTATGTCATCTATGTTTATGTAAAACACTTAAAATCTATTATAATCTGACTCTCTTTATTCTATCTCACTTCTTACTTCGGCGGTGGGGGCGGTGGAGGTGCGTTGACTGAATCGCCGGGCGGAGGAATAAAGTCGACGCCGGGCACCGGAACTCGCAAGACACCGGATTGCTGCGAAACTACCATTTGCGGGGGTATTTGTGGTTGTTGCATCATCATCATCATTCCTGGTGCTGGCGCACCTACGTTCATCCCACCCATAAACGCCATCTGTCCAATCGGAGGTTGAATCGGTTGCTGGTGCTGGTGTCCGGGAAGTTGATGTTTCGGCACAAACCCCTCCCAAAGTTTCGACGCCGAAACTCCTCCGCCACCCTCTTTCTCCTTTCTTTTCCTCTGTTTCGGATTCTTCTTCCTCTTCGCTTCCGCTTCTGCCTCGTCGTCGCTAAACTCGCCGTCGTCATCAATCTCCTCGTCGTTCGCCCCGCTGTTGTCGTACCCTTTCGAATACAACTTTTCTGGCATCAGCGTCTTTTTCATCGATCGCACGCAAAATATCTTCACGCCTACCGTCATCTTTTCCGGCGCGTTCGCGCTCTTACACTTCTTCTTATCGTACCGCATGGTATACATCGGTTTCGTGATTGGTCCAAACACCTCCTCGACAAAACCCAATCCAAATCTCTCTTCCGAACACAACGGCGTGGTTTCGTCCAGAGGCGCCTGGTCTTCCTTTTCGCTCGCGACGACGCACACGTCGCCGACGACGGAAACTATCTGACCCACGAGTTCAATCTCTTCCTCGGCACCAATCTCAGGCACGTCCGGCATCTCCGGAACGTGGTTTACGATTTCATTTTTGGTCCTCGGCGGCGAAATATTCGTCGCGTCCACGTCTTCCTCGTCGGCTTTTTCTCTCTCTCGTCCAGTTTCTTTAATATCTTTCAACCAATTTGGAAGCTCTGCGGCGTCTAAGATTTCCGCGTCGTCGTCGTCCTCTGAACTCGACCACTCCGAACTCGACGACGAATCCCCACCTCCATTCCTTCTCTGTTCATCTTTCGCCAATAATTTCTTCGCCATCGCCGTCTCCTCGTCGCCGAATTCGTACCCGTCCGATTCTTCTTCTTCTTCGTCGTCTTCCCCTTCTTTTTTTTCCCCATCGTCATCATAATCTTTAACGTTTTTGTCGTACACTCCAGCCGCTTCCGCCGCCGCTAAAATATCCGGGGCCGCTGTTGATGGTCTCACGGTGGTGCTTCCTCCCGTCGTCGTCATTCTCTTTCTCTCGATCTCTCTTAAAGTGTGTCTGATATAAATATAACGCACTCCTCTCCCTCTTCTTTTTACTGTCGTCGTTTTTGTTCAGTTTTTGAATTTTTTCTCTTCTTCAAAAAATGGTTTAGGGTTACTTAGGGTGTACGAAGAAAACCAGGCAACCTTCAACACAAAATTTCTCTCTTGACATTTCTCTCACTCTTTACTTACACTCGCGTTATTTACTGTTTTTCTTTCCCAAAACGAGAGAGAAAACTAAACGCCTTAGCTGACTGTATACTAAACATTTCGCGCGGAAGATAACAACACCTTTACCACGCGCGTTGCTGCGTCTGTTTTTTTCTTTTGGAGAGCAAGTGTTGTTGTTTGTTGTTGTTTAAATCGAAAATTATTGGAGAGAGAAGATAATTGAAAGAAGAACGTTGGAAAGAAGACTCCTCTTGAAGAAGACAAAGAAGAACTCAAACGATCGTCTGTCTCGGAGATTTTAGAGAGATAAAACGCGTTAAAACGCACGAGAAAGAGGAGGCATTTACCACGATGTCGTCTTCCAACGCTTCGTTCCCGGGTTCGGAAACCTTGCTCGATTTTGCGCAACCGTTCGACGTGACCGTTTTGGATGCCGTCGTCAACGCTTTTTATTCCCCGGGGGGGAATCCGCAATTACGAGCGGAAGCCGAGCAAATCATGAAGCAGATGCAAGAGCACGAACACTCGTGGACGAGAGTGGATGGGATATTAGAGCACTCGAAGAGCGCGAACACGAAGTTTTTCGCATTGCAAATCTTAGACTCGGTGATCAAGTTTCGGTGGGGATCGTTGCCGTTGGAACAGAGAGAAGGGATTAAGAATTTTATATCGAACTTGGTGATCAGTTTGTCCGGGGACGAACAGTTATTTCGGAAGGAAAGAGCGTACGTGACGAAGATTAATAACGTTTTGGTACAAATTGTCAAGCACGATTGGCCGCACAGATGGCCGAGTTTTATTCCGGATTTAGTCGGCGCGGCGAAGATGAGCGAGTCGTTGTGCGAGAATTGTTTAAACATTTTGAAGCTCTTATCGGAGGAAGTGTTTGATTTCTCGAGAGGGGAAATGACGCAGGATAAGATTAAGAGTTTGAAGACGAGTTTGAACGCGGAGTTTGCGATGATTCACGAGTTGTGCGAGTTTGTGTTGACGAATTCGCAGAAACCGGAGTTGATTTCGCAAACGTTGGTGACGTTGCACGCGTTTTTGACGTGGATTCCACTCGGGTACATCTTTGAGAGTCCTTTGTTGGAAACATTGTTGAGGTTGTTTCCGAACCCGACGTATAGGAACGTGGTGTTGCAATGTTTGGCAGAGATTGGGAGTTTGCTCGTGGACGCGCAATACAACGGGAAGTTCGTGGCGATGTATACCGAGCTGATGAACCATTTGGCGACGGCGTTGCCGAGGAACACGAACATTCCGGAAGCCTACGCGAACGGATCGGACGATGAACAAGCGTTCGTTCAAAACTTGGCCATTTTCTTCACGCAGTTTTTCAAAGCGCACGTGAAGTTGTTGGAAACCACGCCCGAGTTGCAAAGCGGCTTGTTGAACGGTTTGGAGTATTTGTTGAACATTTCGTACGTGGACGAACCGGAAGTGTTTAAAGTGTGTTTGGATTACTGGCACGCGTTGGTGTGCGACTTGTTTCAAGCGAGCGATTCCGGAACTGGCTCGGGTGGACAGGACGGTTTCCCGAATGCGGTTGATTTCACGTTTGGCGCGCCCGCCGGCGGCGGAGCTCAACAAAACGGGTCTTCCTCTGGGTCGCAAAGACGCGCGTTATATTCCGCGCCGATGAGTAAATTGAGAATGTTGATGATTTCGAGAATGGCGAAACCCGAAGAAGTGTTGATCGTGGAAGATGAAAACGGAAACATCGTGCGCGAGACGTTGAAAGACAACGACGTTTTGGTCCAATACAAAATCATGCGCGAGACGTTGATTTACTTGGCGCACTTGGACCACAAAGATACCGAGCAACAAATGTTGGAAAAGTTGAGCAATCAATTGAACGGCCGAGAGTACACGTGGAACACGCTGAACACGTTGTGCTGGGCGATTGGAAGTATTTCCGGGTCCATGCAAGAAGACCAAGAGAATAGATTTTTGGTCACGGCGATTCGAGACTTGTTGAACTTGTGCGAAATCATGCGAGGGAAAGATCACAAGGCGGTCATCGCGAGTAACATCATGTACGTCGTCGGTCAGTATCCAAGATTTCTTAGGTTACACTGGAAGTTTTTGAAAACTGTGGTGAATAAACTGTTCGAGTTTATGCACGAAACCCACCCCGGAGTGCAAGACATGGCGTGCGATACGTTCTTGAAAATCACCATCAAGTGCAAGCGCAAATTTGTCATCACGCAAGTCGGCGAACACGAGCCGTTCGTGGAGGAGTTGTTGAGAGGTTTAACGAACACCATTCGCGATTTGGAGCCGCACCAAGTGCACATCTTTTACGAAGCCGTCGGACACATGGTTTCCTCGGAACTGAACTTGGCGAAAAAAGAGGAATACGTGCAGAGATTGATGACGCCGCCGAACGAAACGTGGAACCTCATCATGACGCAAGCGAGGCAATCGAGCGAGAGTTTGAAGTCGCAAGAGGTCATCAAGAACATCTTAAATATTTTGAAAACAAACACGCACTGTTGCATTTCGCTCGGGCAGCCGTTCCAAAACCAAATGAGTTTAATTTACGGCGATTTGTTGAACGTGTATAAACTCTACTCGGAGTTGATTTCAGCCGCCATCGCGGAAGGCGGACCATACGCGTCGAAATCCTCGTTCGTAAAACTCACTCGCTCTGTAAAAAGAGAGTGTTTGCGATTGATCGAAACCTTCGTGGAAGGCTGCGAAGATCCGCACTTGGTGGCGCAACAGCTGGTCCCGTTAATGTACGATCCGATCCTGGGCGATTACGCGAGAAACGTCCCGGACGCGCGGGACGCCGAAGTCTTATCACTGTTCGCCGCCATCGTGAAGAAAGTAAAAGGTGCGATGATTGACGAGATCCCGAAGATCTTTGACGCGGTCTTTGAGTGCACGTTAGGGATGATTACGGTAAACTTTGAGGATTATCCGGACCACCGTTTGAAGTTTTTCTCGTTACTTCGTGAAGTGACCAATCATTGCTTCCGCGCCATCGCGACGTTATCGCCTGAGCACTTGAAGTTGGTCATCGACTCCATCGTTTGGGCGTTCAGACACACAGAAAGAAACGTCGCGGACGAAGGGTTGCACTTACTTCTCGAAATGATGAAGTACTTTCAAATGTCCGAGTTTTGCAACGCGTTTTATCAATCCTTTTATCTCACGTTGTTATCTGAGATTTTCGCGGTGTTGACGGATGGGTTCCACAAACCCGGGTTCAAGTTGCACGCGTTGTTGTTGCAAAACTTGTTCACCGTCGCGGACTCGCCAGAGAGATTGACGGCCTCGTTATGCCCGCCGGAAAAACAAGGTCAATACTCCTCCAACGCGCATTTTATCAAAGACCACGTGGCGACGTTATTAGCCGGCTCGTTCCCGAACATGTCCGCGGGCGACGTCGAGCGATTCGCGAGTGGCATGATGGAATATAAAAGCGATTTGGTCCAGTTCAAGAACCACTTGCGCGACTTCTTAGTCGCGAGTAAACAGTTCTCGACCGCAGATTTCGCAGAAGAAGAGAAAGCTAGGTTGGCAGAGGTGGCCAAGGAACGCTTAGCGGCGGTTCCGGGGATGATTGCGCCGAATGAATTAAACATGGACGACGACGAAGATTAAGAAGAAAAAGAAAATCTAAGCGGCAGCGAAGCTTACATATACTACTACTACTACCACTAATACTAATAATAAAAATAAGATTGAATAAATAGACGCTGCTAAAAGCTACGGCACATTCATACTAATATACAAACTAATTACAACACTTTATCGTACTTCTCCATCAAGTCTTCTGCGGCTTTGTCGTACGTTTGCTCCTCTAAGTTTTCCAAGAACAACTCGTCCGCGCCGCCTTGATCGGCCCCTTTTCTTTCACCGCTCTCCTCGTCGAAATCGTTTGGTCTCGAACGTTTCGACGCTTGGTCGTACGCGCGATCGTAATGGTGCACCAAAATCTCCTCCACGAACTGATCCCACTTCTTCTCCGCGACTAGACTTCTCCACTGATTGACGCGTTCGTTCCCTACTCTCTTCTCCAACACTTGCAATTTTTCCAACAGTCTCGGAACTTCCGTCGTCTCGAAGTGCTCGTAATTTTGCCTAATCCATTTGACCCGGTGTTCCATCGGTATGCTCAATATCGTCGCTTTACCTTCACCCATTCTCTTCCAAGTCATCGTCGGTATTTGCACTTTACCAATCATCGACGACTCGCCTTCCACGAAAATAACTCTCTTCTCGTCAAACTTTCGCATCTTATGCGCCAACCTCGAATCGAACATTTTTTGACTCGGTTGCCCGACGAATCCATTCTCTGGATCTTCCCCTAATACCGACCCTCTGTGTTCAGCGAAGCGCTCTAAATCAATCACTTGAGCACCCCGTTTCTCCAACGCGTCCAACAACTTTCCCTTCGCGCACCCGGTCTTCCCAGCGACGACGTGGTAACGAAACTTTGCCGCTTCCTCTTTGAGATACTTCAAAGTCGTCTCTCGATATTTCTTATACCCGCCTGGAACGTAAGACACGTCAAAACCGATTCTCGACAGCACGTGCGCTAACGAGAGCGACCGTTCCCCGCCTCGAAAACAATACACGCACACCTTCGTCGTCTTCGGAAGATGTAAAAAATGTTCCTCTAAAATTTTACTTAGATTCTCGCTCGTCAATTTCGCGCCCAGCTTTTTCGCCTCGAACGGGTCGACTTGGACGTACATCGTCCCGATTTCTTCTCTCTGCTGATCGCTCAAGACGGGCGTGGAGATGGCGAACGGGACGTGGTCGTCTTTGTATTCCGAGGGCGATCGGACGTCGCAGACTAAATCGTACATTTCCGGGTCGAATTCATTGCTTTCCACGAGCGCTTTTTTGATGCGAGGACCGAGGTCGAGGTACTCCGGCGGGTAGGTAAAGTTATCTCGGCGAAGAACGTCTTCTTTGCCAGAGGAGGCTGTCGTCTTTGTCGTCGTCTTTGTCGTCGTCGTCGCAGCTCGTCTCGACCACCACGGTAGCAGGAACGCTCGGTTTCTCTCGCCGTTGTTGTTGTTGTTGTTGTTGTTGTTTCCAATTCTATTGTGCCGCCATGACCAAGACGACGACGACGACGACGATGACGATGATAAAGAACAAGTCGTCATCGACGGGGCCATTCTTAATAGTGTCGTCCTCGTCGTGAAATAACAGTAATAATAAGAATTACAGCTCCTCGGGACGATTTTACCGCGTTGCAACCACCCCCAGTGCGGCATATAAAGTGAAGAAGAGAGAAAGAGGAGGTTTTCCCCTAAAAAAACAAACAAAGAAACGCCTTTTTTTTCGAGATCATCAGTTCAGTTTTGTTTGACCACAAGAAGAAAAATAAAATGTCAGCGGACGCCTCCGACGACGAGGACGATGGGAAATCGGGTGCGACCGTCGAAGTCGACGGAGAACAGGTGATTGTTCGAGTGCGATGCGCTGAATGCGTGAAGAAAGGCCTCACGACGGAGGCAGATGAAAATGAAAATCTTGGACAGTTTTACGAGTCGCAGTTGCGAGATGATTTGCTCTGCGCTTCGCATTACTTGGAGGAATTGAGGACGTTGGAGAATAACTACGTCATGAAGATTGGTAAGAATTGATAAAATGAGTTGTTGTTAATATTGTTAGTGCAATTGTAATAATATTACTCGTCGTCGTCGTTCTCATCGTCGTCTTCTTCGTCTTCTTCTAAATCTAAAACGATGAATCGGTTCGCGCCGATGCGCACGGCGGCTAAACCTCGAGAGGTCGAACATTCGATTGGACCTACGGCGTTCGGAGGAAGGCGGCGACACTTGCGCTCGTCGTCGTCCTCTCCGTCATCGTCGAATGTAGCCACACCGTCGGCGAGAACGAGAACGGCGGCTTTGTGACGGTTAGGATTTTCGCCCTCCGCCATGTCTTCTTCTGCTTCGTCTTCTTCTTTGGGAACTAATAAAGTGAGCGCACGACCGTTCGTGTATTCTAAAGCATCGAGAGGTTCGACGGTTTCGTAGTAAAGCTCGTTGGTATCGGTACCCATATCGTCGCTACTCATACCAAAATTAGAAGCAACGACATCTTTACCGAACTGGCATCCGTTTCGAACGGCGTCTCGAAAGCTTTCTTGAACGGCGAGAGATCCGGAACTTATAAACGTGGCGTTGGCGCTCAACGTGTCGCACTTCTTCGTTTGGTCGTCGACGTCGCCATCAATCGATGAATTGCTACCAGGCGTTGCGGGGGTTGCAACAACGTTTCCTTCAATCGTACCGCTCGTTTCGCGAAGAAAGTCTTCGTCCCATGTTTTCAGGAGCGTTTCTAAGCAGTCTCGCAAGCCGCCGTAGCGAATACCGTCGTCGTCGCCATGTCTCGACAACTGCATTTCCAACCGATCCGTTGATAACTCTGAGCTTCGTCCCAGCGCGTCCATTACATTTTCTACATTCGCTTCCGGTAAGTTCGGTACCGCTGCTAATGGAACGCCTGTTTCCATGCGTTTCTGCGCGCGCATTAGAAACGCGAATATCGCGCGATTCCTACTACCAACCATCGTACACGCCGTCGTCGCGTCGTGGCACGCCATACACGCCAGCTCGACTTCTTCGCACAACTTATCCAACGTTTCTTCTCTCAAACCGAGCGGTTTCGCGTGTTTTTTCCACCTGGACAACCCTCTTAATTCTCGCAAGCGACTAAACGCCACCGACAACGCCGGAGCGACTTTCTTCACCAAAACGTCGTGCGCGACGTTCGTCTCGTGGTCTAAGCGCCTCGCGCGTTTCTTTAACTCGCCCGATTTACACCTCACACCGAAAAAATCTTCTAAACCGCGATCTATGATGCCTGTTTCGTACAACGAAAGTGCGTCTTTACAAAAAATATCGCAAAACTGCGCGCGGAACTTCTCGTCCGCGATGATTTCACTCATGGATGTTTTCTTCTCGTTCTCGTCGTCGTCGTCGTCACCTCGCAAATACGACGCCCCGGCGCTTAGTTTACCCACTCTCTTCGGTTTCTCCGTAACTATAAATCTTTGAAAATCTGGGTCAATCGACGAGATGGCAAAATCAACCACCGTGTGGTAAAACGCCGTCTTTAGCGCCGCTTTCCATCGTTTCGAAAGCATCGCGACCGAGCTCAAACACGCGCTCAAAAGCTGACTGGTGTGCGCGGCGTGTAACGCGAAATCGTACGTCGCTTTCACGCGATGTTGTGAGAGCAAATCAAATGACAACATCGCGTACGCGTTGCCATTTACGCGAGCGCAAATGGCGTTTTTCTCTTTCGATACCGACACCGCTTCCACCGCGGATTTCTCTTCGTCTTCGTTGTTCGTCGGTACTTTTTGCCAAAACAACGGAAACGCGCCAAAACCAAAACACGCCACGTTCCCGCTCACATCTCCAGCCACTAAAACGTTCATCTGGCTCGGCGGTGCCTTGTGATCTAAAATCTGGTCTCTGTTCCAAGCCTGTTGGTCTTCGTCGATTTCCCAACGCTCCTCGTCCTCGTCCTCTTCGTCCTCGTCCTCCTCGAGCAAAACGTCGTCCTCTATCGTCTCCTCCACGTCCACCCCTTTATTTCGTCGCACAAACCCAAAACTCTTCCCACTTTGACCGCTGCTCTTCCCGCCTCGCATCATCGCCAACGCGGCGTTCGATACGCTCAGCTTTGGCCGAGCGTGAAATTTGCTCGCCGACGAGTCGTCGTTGAAAAGCAGCGCGGCGGTGTTGTTACTCCCGGACGACGACGTCGCGTGGCTTCCACTCCTCGCCAACGCTTCGAACTCTTTCGTCAACTGCGTGTCTGTTTCTTTGTCCTCAGCTATGCTCCCAACGACGCCCATCCAACACAACGCGGATATTTTCCTCTTCCCGTCTTCTTCCTCTCCTAATCCGTCGCAAAATCTCTCCGTCATCCGTTCCACGGTCCAGCTCGGATACACCGCGCCTTCCCCACCCGCGTGGTTGTTCCCATTCTCCACGTGAAACAACTCCACGTCTCCGTTTCTTCGTCCCACCGCTAAAATCTTCCCGTCTTCTCTCCACGTCAAGCACGTGCACTCGTTCCCCGGGGAGACCGTTCGCCACAAGCGTTGCCAGTCGATGCGATGTAAGGACAAGGCGCCGTCTTTGGTGGCGACGGCGATGACGTCGATTTTGGGGTTGATTTTTATGGAGAGGATTGAGGAGTGGAGGGAGACGTCGCGGAGGACGGTGAAGGCGCGGCCGTTGTTGCTTCCACTCTTCGGCATAGAGAGTGTATTGTTACCGTCGTGATTGCTCTTTTCCATACAAATACTGGAGACTTTTTCGAATTTTTTCTCTTCTTTTCTTTTGAAAAAATACGAGACTCTCTCTCTCAATACACTGTCTCACAGGGACGGGTAAGAATACTTGGACGGGGAATACTACGGACGGGGAATACCTTAACTTGGACGGTACGTTACGTCACGACGTAACTCGGACGGGTAATGCACTCGATTGCTTTTCCACATAATAATGTAGACTTTTTTTCGATTTCTTTCTCTTTTTTTCTGTTGTTTTTTTGTCGCATGTGTCTCGCATGTAATTAAAAAAAAAGGCGTTACGTTATTTCATAGTATATAATATTCTCTCGCGAAAGAAAGAAGAAGACATGGCTTCATCGCGAGTTAAAGCGTCGACAACGATCGCTTTGAGCGTGATCGAGGACGTTTTGACGTTGGCGACGACGATGGTGGCGTCCTCGATCGCGTTTTCGATGCGATCGATCGGTTTTGTTCTTCTCAAGTCCCCTCATGTTGTCCCCGTTTTTAAGAGGGGAGCGAGAGAGAGAGAATACGCGGAGATCCGCGACGAGGAGAAGCGGTTGTTGGAAAAGGAAAAAGAAGAAGAGGAAGAGGACGACAGTGCGAGTTTGAGGAGGATTGAGATGGAGTTTGCGGTTCCGAGAGCGCCGACGGTTGTTGGAAAAGCGAGGGAGATTCTCTTCCAGGAGCAGAACGAAGAAGACGCGAAGCAGCTCGAGGCAAAGTTGGTGAGCGAGTTTGCGATGTCGGCGAGCGTGTTTTATCCTGCGGATGCATCGTCTTCGTCGCTTGAAAATACCGTAGTTCTTCTCAATTGTACCGGTGGTACTCAAGAAACTTGGCGAGCCTCTGGTGTTGTCGAGCGATTCTGCGAGAAAAAGAACTGTTCGGTATTGACGTTGGACATGAGAGGTCAAGGTTTGGAAACCGACATCGTGGATTACGACTCGCTGCGGGTACTCGCGATGGACGTATTGGCCGTTCTACGAACGATTCAGGAAGACAAAAAGAGGTATAAAATTGGCGCAAAGATGCACGTCGTCGGATATTCCATCGGAGCAGGCGTGGCGATGTGGATAGGAGTTCTCCTCAGTCCCAATCGAAGAGGCGGGGAAAGACTGACAAGGCCGAAAGTTGACTCGATTTCTCTGTACGGCTTTACGTCCAAAGGCGTCATCGCCGGTCGAAAGAACTTCATCGATCGAGTATTAACGCAGGCATTCGCTACGGAAATGTTCGTCCGCGCTTGCGGCATTCGCGGCTTCATCGGTCTCATGCGACTCGGCATTCGACCAAACTACGACGCGCTCAACGCGCAAAAGATGAACGTCGACGATTTAACCCACTACACCTGCGACACGAACACCCTGGACGGGTTCGCCTACCAAGTTAAATCGTGGACAACGTTCGAGTTATCGCGCGATGAAATCAAATCCATCGAAATTCCAACATTAATTCTCCACTGCAAAGGCGACGAGCGCGCCGGCCACAAACGGGAACACAAACGCTTCGACGCGGAGACGATGCCGAGAGGCGAGTTTCTCCAAATCCAAGGCGACTACAGTCACTTGTGGCCGTACGAAAATCCAGAACAGTTCGTACGCGTCGTTGAGGAGTTTCAAAACCGAGCGTCTGCGAGGAGGTTGTAATAAAAACGTTTATTATACCATCGCGACGGATGTTTTTCCTCTTTTTCTTCGATTTTCTCTTCTTCTTCAGTTCTTCTCCTGGCGGCGAATTCTTCACTCTGAGTCACACTTTTGCACTTCGTTTTACAACAACGCGAAAAGAACTCTGATAAAGCATTATTATTCAGGAATGGCGGACGACGACGCCAACGCCATGATGCGGAACATGTCCAAAGCGGCCACCGCGTCGAACCTCCCTCGAGCGACGCGGGTGAAAAACAAATCCGCCGCTGCGATCCAAATCACCGCCGAACAAATCGTCCGCGAAGCGAAAGAGCGACAGGACGACACGTACATCGCGCCGAGGCAAAAGATCACGAACAACGAAGAACTGTACGAGTACCGATTGAAGAAACGGAAAGAATTCGAAGACGTGATTCGGAGAACGTATTGGGACAGCAAAGTGTGGACGCGATACGCGCAATGGGAGGAAGGCCAAGGGGATTTCGCACGAGCGAGAAGCGTCTGGGAACGCGCGCTGGATCAAAATTATAAAGAAGTCCCGGTGTGGATAAACTACGCGGAGATGGAAATGCGAGCTGGGTTTGTGAATCACGCGAGGAACGTGTGGGACCGCGCGTGCTCTTTGTTGCCGAGACACGACGTTTTGTGGTATAAGTTTACGCACATGGAAGAGACGATGGGCGAAATAGCGGCGTGTCGAAACGTGTTTGAGAAATGGATGAAATGGGAACCGAGCGAGTTAGCGTGGAACGCGTTTGTGAATTTTGAGATGCGGTATAAGGAGTACGATCGCGTGCGAGATGTGTATCAGAGATACGCGCAGGTGCATCCGTCGACTAGAGTGTTCGGGAAGTGGGCGAAATTTGAGCAGTATCAGAAACACGACAACGAAAATTGCAGGAAAGTGTTCGAGGCTGGGATTGAGATGTTGAGCGAAGAGGAAGACGTGGACGATTTGTACGTTCAATACGCAAAATTTGAGGAGAAAAATCACGAGTATGAACGCGCGAGAGGGATTTATAAGTACGCGCTGACGGCGTTGCCGAAATCGATGCACGACTCGATCCGGAAAGCGATGATGACGTTTGAGAAACAGTTTGGCGACTCGAAAGGCATTGAAAATGCAGTCGTGGAGAAACGAAGACACGAATACGAAATTTTAGTCGAAAAGGAACCGATGAATTACGACCATTGGTTCGCGTTTGCGAAATTAGAAGAGGAGAACGGGGAGTGGGATAAAGTTCGAGAGGTGTACGAACGCGCGATTGGGAACAAACCGCCGGCGAACGAGAAGAGATATTGGCGACGATACGTGTATCTATGGATCAATTATTTCTTATTCGAAGAGTTGGACGCGAAAGATTACGACCGTGCGAGGGAGGTTATGCGAGAACTCTTGAAGTTGGTCCCGCACAACGAGTTTTCGTTTTCGAAAGTGTGGATCATGGCCGCTAAGTTTGAATTGAGAAGGAAAAAATTAGACGCGTTTCGTAAGATTATGGGATTAGCCATCGGATTAGCTCCGAAACCAAAAATCTTTGACGCGTACATAGAGGTCGAGTCTCAGTTAGGAAACGTGGACCGGTGTCGATCGTTGTACGAAAAGTCGTTAGAGTTGAACCCGAGAGATTGCGAGAGTTGGGTGAAATACGCCGAGTTGGAGAAGGATTTAGGAGAAACCGAACGCGGTCGCGCCATTTTTGAAATGGCAATCGAACAACCGGCTTTAGACATGCCCGAAAGCTTGTGGAAGGCGTACATTGACTTTGAAATTTCCATTGGGAACAGAGTCGAAGCGAGAGCGTTGTACGAGCGATTGTTAGAGAAGACGGAACACGTGAAAGTTTGGATGAGCTTTGCCAAGTTTGAAAACAAAATCGTCTTGCCGCCTCCCGAGGACGACGAGGAATGGGACGAAGACGAGGAGACTGAGGCGGAAAGAAGAAAGCGAGAGGAGGCGCACGTGAAGAAAACACCGACGGAATCGAAAGAAGCTCGCGAACAAAACGCGAGAAGGGTTTTTGAACGCGCGTTGGAGGCTTTGAAAACGAACCAACCCGATGCGAAAGAGGAACGGGTGATGTTGTTAGAGGCGTGGAAAGTGTTCGAGGAAAACGCTTCTGGCACGTCGAATGAAAAGAAAGAATTGATAGACGCCGTGGACAAGAAGATGCCGAAACGCGTCAAGAGAAAACGTCCAATGTACACCGAAGACGGCGAAGATGCAGGGACGGAAGAGTATTACGATTACGTGTTTCCAGAAGAAGCAGGCGCGAAACCAAACTTGAAGTTGTTGGAAGCAGCGTACGCGTGGAAGAAACAAAAGCAAATGGAAACGTCCTCGTAAAAAATCTTTCTGTTCGCGTAGACAAACAACAATATTTGCAGATTTCTATACTTACAACATAGCGCAAAGCGAACTACCTACTAGTAATACACAACTCTATCCTTCTAATAACTAATCTCTTGAATTCCAATGGTGCGACCACCAGTTAGGCGTTCCAAATTCGCACTCGGTGAACGCTTTCTCTTCCTTTTCTCCTCCGTCGCCGCTCTCGTCGACTGTTTCAATCGAAACGCCTTCGCTGACGTTTTCCACCTTTGCAAATCTCACCAACGCTAACCCGACGCCGCCACCTCGAGAGGCGACCACTTTCCCAATCTCTTTCCCGTCTTTTTTCGATATGACTATCCCATTTATTTTGACTTCTTTATTTTCATCAAAAACAACCGGAACGACGCCTTTCCTCACTTCGCCTTGAAACTCCGCCCGCGCCGTCGGTTCTTGGCCGACGTAACAACCCTTGGTAAAAGAAACCGCGTGTAAATGCGTCAACCTCGATTCCGCCGGAAACCGCTCGCCGAGTTCCAAAGACCCTTCCGGCACGCCATTCGCGTGTCTCCAGTTCGCGTACACCTTCTCGTCCAACTCTGCGTCTTCCTCCGTTTTCTTCGTAGCGTCAAAAACTATCCCGCGTCGTCCTAATCCAAACCATCTCGGATCCGCCGGTAAGAGTACATTTCCACGACCACCACTATCAGCATAATCGGTATCAAACGAAGGTGGCATCACGCGTACGCTCAACTCCTCGCTCGCGTCTTCCACTGAAACGTCCGACCGTAACTTCCTCCGCACTATTTGCGTCAACAACGTCTCTTTGGCACGTTGACACGAGTCAATCAAAATCTCATCATTATTTCTTCTTCCACCATCATCGCTTCTTCCTCTCGTCAAGAACACGTCCGTCACGATTCGCCCTTTCGGCGTTAACATCGCCGCGTACATGGTATTAGTATTATTATCGTCATCCTCCAGAAGTAAATCGACGTCGTTGGTCAGCAATCCTTGGAGTAACTTTTTCCCGTCCTTCCCGGTGAGTCGTACCACCGAGCGGGATTTCCCGAGGAACACGCCCTTAAAACCACCTTTAAGGCTCTTCGATTGACCAGAACTGCTCATCGTCGCGTCCGAGCCTCCTCCTCGAGCGCTTCTCCGAATGAACGCGTCCAGCGTTCGCGCGATCGCGCGTTCCAGAGCCGTCGTCGCGCTGCTCGAAGAAGCCGCCAAAGTCGTCGTCATCTCTCTTCTCTCTTTGTTTTTGAAGAAACGTCGATGACGAATTTTGAGAAAAAAAGAAAAAATTTGAGAAAAAAAAATTTTTTTGAGGCAAAAAGAGAGGAGTAACCCTTTACGTACTCATGGGGTACTCTCTCACGTCAAAATGTGACCTACCTTTACGCACTCACGGAGTCAAAGCGCGTACTCCAAAACCCGAAAAAAAAAAAAATTGAGAGACGAGAAAAAGAAAGAAAGATAAAACACACGTGTATCCGTTCCTCACTCTTCTCGACCGAGAAGATGATGCACAGCACACGCACGAACGCTTCGATGCTGTGCATAAACATCACCCCGAAGTTCGTGCGGATACGCCGAGGCGTTGCGTTATCAACTCATTCGTCGTCTTTGCGAAATTGTCAAATTTTGTCGTCAAACGCAGAGAGAGGAACGAAAACGCAGCGCCTTCTTCTTAGTGGTAATCAAAAACTCGTAATTGATTCTTCGACGAGCGATGATGCTTCGATGGGAAGCCATTTCAGTCGTCGTGCACGTCGTCACTTTTCCTCTCCATTCGCGAGGGTTTCCGACAAGCGGAGACACGCGCTCGTCACTTCCGCATCCTCGAACAACAACAACAAAATCACGAGTGCAAAAAGTGGTTTGAACAGCACCAGTGGTGGTGAATCTCGTCTCCGCGCGATCAACAATCCCTCGCAGCAGCGAGAACAACAAGGGTTAGCGGACGCACTCGCTGCGGGGAAATCTGCAAAATCGCCGCCGGGGTCGTCACGAGGACAAGAAGAAAAAGAAATGATCGACCAGACGTACGAGTTGAACGGTAACAACTTCGCGGAACAAACGATCGCGACGCCGTCGGATGGACCGATCGATGTGTTGCACGCCTCTTCGAAGCAGACGAAGAGTTGGCAAGCGGTGAGGAGAGCGGTGACGACTGGGCCGGTGCAATCGAACGCGTTGATTGGAGGGACGCCGTTGATTGACGTGACGAGCGTGTTGAGTTTGAATCCTTCAAAGGTGAAGATTTACGCGAAGTGCGAGTATATGAATCCGAGTGGAAGCATTAAGGATCGAATTGCGAGTTATATTTTACAAGCGGCGATTGATGCTGGGGATTTGAAGGAGGGGATGACGGTGGTGGCGGCGACGAGCGGGAACACCGGGAGCGCCATCGCGGCGGCGTGCGCCATTCGCGGGTTTGATTACATCGTCATTACGAATAAGAAATGTTCGATAGAGAAGATCGATAGCATGAGAGCGTATGGTGGGACGGTTATTGTCGCGAAGAGTGGCGTAGCTGCGGACGATCCAGAGCATTATCAAAATATCGAGAACACGATGGTGGCGGAAAATCCGGGGAAGTATTTCGGCGTGAACCAGTACGATAACTTGAACAACGCGTTGGCTTACGAGGCGACGTTAGGGCCGGAAATTATCGCGCAAACGAAAGGACTCATCACGCACTTTGTCGCTGGGTCGAGTACGGGTGGGACGCTGACGGGTACCAGTCGGTATTTGAAGGCGGTGAACCCGGAGATCAAGTCCGTGTTGGCGGATCCGCGAGGGTCGGTATTGTGGGATAATTTCGTTAACGACGTTCCGGAAAACGAGTTAATTGTTGGTAAGTGGGAGATTGAAGGCGTCGGGAAAGATTCTATTCCGGGTGTTTTGTCCTGGGACGTCGTCGATGGCGCGCAAAGAGGAGACGACGCGTCGAGTTTTTACACGTGTCGCAAAGTCGCGAGAGATTTGGGCGTTTTAGTTGGAGGCTCCGCCGGGTTGAATTTACACGCGTGCGCGGTCTTGAGCGGTAAAATCGACAACGGCGTCATCGTGACCGTTTTGCCAGACTCTGGGGTGAAATACCTGTCCAAGATTTTCAACGACGATTGGATGAACGAGAAAGGATTCACGGGCAAGGAAAAGAGTCCCGAGGATGGAGAAATCTATTGGCGACCGGGCGCGAACGATCCGTGCGAGAACCAAAAGAGTAGCAGAATGTTTCCGATAAACGCGTGCTCTTTACAACACGACACGAGAAAGCAATGCAACGACGACGAGTTGAACCCGAGAGAACAAACGGAAGCGGAGTTGAGATTTTTGGAAGAGACGGCGGCGAGAATGGTCGAATACCATCGTCAATCCGTAAAAATTGGCGAAGAACCGGTAGTATTGATGAATACTCCGGAAAGCATTCGAGCGATGTTTTCCGAAGCTGGCGTTGGGATGACCTTTGAGCACCAAGAACCGGCGTGGAGCGAGCAACAGTTGAGAGACGCCGTGACGACCATCTTGCAAACGTCCGTGCGTTCATCGTCGCCGTTATTTTTGAACCAATTATACGCCGGTGTCGACCCGGTCGCGTTAGCCGGCGAATGGGTCTCCGCGGCGTTGAACTCAAACGTGCACACGTTCGAAGTCGCGCCATCGTTGACGGAGATTGAGAAATCATGCTTGGAGAAAGTCGCGCGGTGTTGGTTGAAGACCAACGACGGCGTCGAGACTCCCGAACACGACGGTTTGTTCGTCCCAGGTGGATCGTTATCGATTTTATATTCCATCTTGTTAGCCAGAGACGTCGCGGACTCTTCCATTCGCAAGGCTGGCATGGACAGAAATAACAAGTTGGTAGCTTTTTGCAGCGAAAACGCGCATTACTCGTACAAAAAATCCGCCATCGTTACCGGTTTAGGCGAAGAAAACTTGGTCGCGGTGAAATGTCTGCCGAACGGTGCCATGGATCCGGGCGCTTTGCGTGCGGCGATTGCATCGGCCATCGCGGCAGGCAAAACGCCGTTCTACGTCGGCACGACCGCGGGTACAACTGTTTTAGGCGCTTTTGATCCGTTCAGCGAAATCTTTGACGTCGTCGACGAGTTTCAAAATGCCAACGGGAAATCGCAACGCATTTGGACCCACATCGACGGCGCGTGGGGCGGTGGTGCCATGCTTTCCAAAGAGCACAATCATCTCATGGACGGCGCGGAACGCTCGGATTCTTTCTCTTGGAACCCGCACAAAATGCTCGGCATGCCTTTGCAATGCTCGGTGTTTGTCTGCAAGCACGCCGGCTCTTTATCTAAAGCGAACGGCGCCAAGGCGGAATATCTCTTCCAACCGGACAAGAATAACTCTGGCGCGGACTTGGGCGACCGAACCATTCAGTGTGGACGCAAAGCAGACGCCGTGAAGTTATGGTTGGCGTGGAAATTGCGAGGCGACGAAGGTTTCGCCAAGTGCATCGATCGGTCCTTTCACTTGGCGAAATTCGTCCAACTCGAAGTTGAAAACTCGGACGGCAAGTTCGTTCTCGTCCAACCGGCCCAATGCTCCAACGTCGGGTTCTGGTACGTTCCGCCGCGCTTGCGCCCATTCAACCGGACAACTGCGACTGAAGAAGATTGGGCCGAACTCGGTTACGTCGCTCCAAAGTTGAAAAACGCCATGCAAAAAGCCGGCGACGCCATGATTGGCTTCCAACCCATCGCCAGCATGGGCTACGTCAACTTTTTCCGCCTGGTGTTACCGAACCCGAGACACATCACGGAAATGGATCTGAGAGCGATGTTGGATCGCATGGACACCTACGGCCAAGAATTTTAATAATCATCGGAGAAAACAAATGGAGTAATTATATGTTATGCATCAAAGAGAAGAGAAGAAAGAGGAGGAAATTTTGCAAGCACGGAGGGTGGCTTACGTTTGTAAACTACTATAAAAATTATAATACACGAGAGCGGATTTATGATGATGTTTACGCAATCATCGAATCAAATCAATCAACGAGAGCGAGAGAGAAGAAGGAAAGCGATAAAAAGCGCGCTCTGAGAATAATAATAGTTATAATAACGAATAATAATACGAGAATGGTCATCTAGTAGTACACGAAAAGAAGAGTTGTTTAATATAATAAGTCATCACACACGATACTTTTAAAGCGAGAAACGAAGAAAAAATCGACACAAAATTTTTCAAAATTCGAATAAAATGCGCGTGGATTTAATCTCCGTCTTCTGGCACAACCTGGAAGGCGAGAAGCACAACGAACCGATTCTCGCGTGTTCGTTCGATCCTTCTTCATCGTCTTCTTCGTATAAACGTCTCGCGACCGCTGGAGGCGATAAGACGATAAAGATTTGGGACGTTTTGGAAATCGTCGACAAAGTGGAGGAGGAGGAGGAGGAGGAGAAAGAGGACGAGAGAGAAGCAAAAGTAGGAGAAGAGCAGACGCAAAGTCGCGTGGAATATAAAGAAACGATCACTCGACACGCGGCGGTGGTGAATTGCGTGAAGTTTTCTCCGGATGGCGCCGCACTCGCGTCGTGTGGAGACCGAGGCGAAGCGTTCGTGTTTGAGAAGACGACGACGACGAGAAAGGAGGGAGAGGAAAAGAAGACGGAGACGACGAACAACGCGCAGATGATGGTTGTCTCTGGCAACAGAACCGAATCTGATGCTAAACAACAAGGAGAGGAAGAAGCGCCTTCTCTTTTTAAGTGCAAATGCGCGTTGCGTGGCGGAACGGCGGATGCGTTAGATTTGACGTGGTCCGCCGACTCGCAGCTCGTCGCGGTGTCGTACATCGATTGGCGGACGATTATTTACGACGTCGCGAATGGTGGGGTCCCCCTGATTGCCTTCGAAGGTAAAAAAGGTAAATGCGCGTTAGGTGCGAGCAGTGGTAACGGACACACAAGTTTTGTCCAAGGTGTGACGTTTGACGCGTTGTCAAAATGGATAGTTTCTGTGAGCGCGGATAGGACGATGTGTGCTTGGTCTTCGAAGAAGGTTGCGATGAAAGCGAAGAAGGGCGAAAGTCCGATTGCGACGAAGAAAGTTTGGACGACGAGCTCGTTCAAGTACAGCAGCTGCGCGAAGAGCGCAAAGTCTAGCATAGATAGCAGCAACCAAGGCAACGAAAACAACGATGCGTGTTCATCGATGCTCTTTCACGACGACACCTTGCCTTCGTTCTTTAGACGACCAAGTTTCTCGCCGTGTGGTTCGTTCTTAGTCGTGCCCAGTGGTATACTCAAGGAAAAGGTCTCCGAACACGGCGGCGCGAAGAAGAGTGAAAGTACGGACTGCGCGCACGTGTTCTCTCGAGACGATTTGACGCAACCGAAAGCGTCCCTTCCGTCACTGAAACCGTCGACGTGCGTGGCGTTTTCGCCAAAGGTGTTTAAACTGAGAGGCGTTAAAAACGATGACGAATCAGTTGCTTCCACGAATCCTTTTAGAGGATTAAAGCACCGATGCATATTTTGCGTGTGTACAATTGATGGAGCTATGGTGTATGATACCGAAGTTGCTTCTCCTGTCGCCGTCATTTCAAACGCTCATTACGCCGCGGTCACGTGCGCGACTTGGAGCGCGGACGGGAGAACTCTGGTGTTGTCCAGTAAGGATGGTTTCTGCTCGTTTGTTCGATTCGACGAAGGTGAATTTGGCGAAGAAGTCGAAATGCCGAAACTTCCCGCGGAGACTGAAGTAGTGGAGGAGGGGAACAAGGAGAACGCCACGATTAACGGCACCGCCGCGGCGAAAAAGCCAGACCAAGCCACGGTGGACGCTCTGTTCGCAAACAATAAAAGTAGCACCGAAGATACGAATAAAGGCGTGGCGCAGACTGGAAGGCGAATAACACCGGTAGCGATGATGTAGAATATTAGTCAGCTAAAAACATGCACTTGTGGAACTGTAAAGAATGAACGCTCTGAGATTTCTCATTTAAAAAATATTTGGATCTACTAGTCGCTTCCTCATCCTCTTCTCACTCTCACCCGCCCTCTCTTTACTGCTTGGTTGTATTATATTACTTTTCTCGTTTTAATTGTTTCGTTTCATTTATTTCTCGGTTTATTATTCGTTTTTCTTTCTCGTTTTGTTTTCATTTTGGTTTTGTTTCAGTTATTTCTCGTTCGTCAAAGACAATAGCACTCCTTTCGAAAGCCCAAACAACTCAACTTCTATTCTCTCTCACTCTTTCGCTTCTCACATCTTTAAAAATATTTCACACACATAGACACCGAACCTCTCACGCGCGCGCGCTTCCACCTCTCGGCGTGCGACGTTTCTTTGGAGTTTCCGGACGATGTAACGAATCCGATTCGGTTGAGCCTCGCCAACCAAACATCTTCTTCATCAAGGATCCTACGATTGTGTTCTTCTCACTGTCTTCGTTATTCGCTCTTGCCGCCGCACTTCGCGACGCGCGCTTATTAGCGTTGAACTTTGGAGTTCCACTTCTTTCAGCGAGCGCCATGAGTTCGACGTAGCGTTCGTCGTCCGCTTCCACGTACTCCAAACCGTACTCCAAGACGTCCTCCAACGGCTCGAAGCAAATCGTTAAAGGTTGCGTCGTGGCGAAATCCATCTCCGCCTGCGCTTTGCGTCGTCTCTTGGATGCTGCCGGATTGAAGCACGCTCGTCGTCGTCGTCTTTTCTGCGCAAGCGCACCGCCACTGTTCATCAGAGCATTTTTTCGCTCTTCTTTTTCAGCCTTTTGGCGTTTCACCGCCGCGGCATCAAAGCAAAACAGGTAGCGATCGCGCTCAGCTTCAGTGGCGAGCTCTGGACGTTCACGAAGTTCTTTTGAAGGCGTCCAGTAAAATCGCGAGAGCAATGGACGACCGTTGTTATGAACCATCCTCTTCTGATACCAGTAGTGATGAACAGTCAAAACGACTTCGCAAGACGGCGCGTGCGGATACCTTTTTCGCAGCTCTGCGAAAGCTTTATCCATACTAGCATCATGCTTCATAACGAACGGCTTCGGACGAATAGAAGCGCCTGGAGAAAAAAATGCTTTCGCACTCGTATTTTTTTGGGATACTTTCACGGTCAAGTTCATCTTCTTCTCGAGCAACGCGCGATCGAAAACTTCCTCGGTCTCCGCGAGGGAGGACAAGGAAGATTTCGAACCGCGCGTCACGCGTTTCGTTAATCCAAATTTGAGACTGCCACCACCACCACCACCACCGAATGCATCGAATGCGTTCGAGTTTGTGTTGATCTTCTTGTCGCTGTTTGTGATATTATTCTTATATTTCGTTGAATTGTTGTTGGTGTTGTTTTTCTTGGTCTTTTGTTGGATTGGCGTTTTCAGCTCACCCGCCCCGACATCCACAGTCGAGGGAACCCATTCGGCGGCGCGACGCGCCTTGCGCAACTTCAGCGCAGCGGCGGACTGCTTCGCCGAAGCAGCTCGCCCTTCCAAATGGACTTTCGTCAAAGATTTACTATTCGTATTGTTTAAACTTCTTGTAACTCTTTTGACGACGAGATCATTGCTGGACCCGTTTCCCGACACGTTTTCCACGTCAGAATCGTTTATATCCGACAACTTTTCCAGTCTCGCCAAGTGCTCATCATCGGAGCACTCGGAGGAATTTTCAGAACCAGAATTAATCACACTTTTGTTCAATTTCGATTTCGCATGTGTTGTTGTTGTTGTTGCAGTTTTCATTTTCTTCCCGATGAGACCTCCGTCGCCGGCAGTGACGTCGTTTGTACTCGGAGTTTGAGGGAGAGTCACGCAATCGTACGTCGCGTCGTTGGAATTTTCACCGCCATTCATAATCACACCCCAAGTATCGTACTTATTCGGCAGACTATGTCTCTTATCGTTGCGTTTGTAGTGCGGCGGCGAAACCAAAAACGCTTCGTGCATCGGTTGGTCTGACGTCCAGTGCAGCGCATCTTCCTCCGTCGACGGCGAATAACATCTACCCAAGACGATATCACACGCGGAGTTCGACGACACCATACTCGACGCGCACCAGGACGCTTCTTCAAAGACGTCGAAAAGTTTCTCCACGTGTTCTTGCGTCACACCGTCTTTACCTTTCATCTCCGCTTGTTTACCTCCTTCTGCTTCTCCTTGCTTTTTCTGGTCTTTCTTTTTCATCATCGCAGTATTCGTTTTCTTCTTTTCTTTCATGTTTTCCGCAACAAACGCGTCTCTTTGGGATTCGAGCCATTGCAAATCTTGGTCGTCGCACTCGTACGTCGCCGCCGCGGTGTTCGGACCAAACCTCGCCGCGACGACTCCGCCATCCGACTTGTGATACCCCTGCGGCGGCTTGTACGCTTTCCCATCGTTCATACTCGCGTAATACTGCGCAGTTTCCGCTTTACCAAACTGTGGCACGTGAATATTCTCAGTTTTCGCAAACGGATCTTTATTAAAGCCTTGGATGCGCGCGTTCAACTCGCGTTGAGAAACCTTCTTCTTATTCCCCTTCGTCGGCGTAGTGTTCGTGTCATTTTCTATCCCGTCTTTATAATCAGCACTTCCTCTCTTCGGTCGATTGCCATCGCCTTTCTTCTTGATTTCTTTTTCAGCCTTTTCTGGCCTCGGCTCCTTCTTCACGCGAGGTTTTTGCTGAACGTTTCTCGTCTTGTTTTGTCTTCGATTGTCTCTGACGCCGCACGCGTTGCACAACGTCTTCGGTCCGTCCGGACCGTTACGCCATAAAGGCGTCGTGTGCGTGTTACAGTGCGCGCATCTTTTCCCTGCAATCCCAGTCGGCGACTGAGTATTCGCCATCTTTACTTTCCTTTTTCTCTTTTTCTCGCCGCCGCCGTCAACCGAGCGCTTTTAGAGGACAGAGGACCGAGGACAGGGGAGGGGCACTAATCAATGTTCCAATTCTTCTCTCTCGAGCGAATAAAAGCACTTTCTGTGTGAATGCATTGAAAAAGAAAGAAGCAAAACGTAAGTATTCGATATGAGGCGTATAATGGCATTCGTTTTCGAGCGAATATCTCAACCATTCGCGCTCCTCGCGCGCGATTGAATTCAGAAAATGGGACAAAGGGCAGGAATTTCGACACCTCTCAGGCACTGCCCGATGAGGCATTCCGAAGGGCACGCGCGCGCATCGAATCGCACGCAGTGCGCCTAAACGCGACGGCTTCGTGCCCAAAAAAAATCGATTTACGAGTAAAAGAGTCTAAATTCTGTTCAATTCAAAAGCGTAAACGCAGATCCACGTACCTTCTCGCCCTCTTTTCTCACGTTCAATGCGCGCACAAAGAGAGGTCCGTATAAAAAAAACAGAAGGACGCTCTCACGGAAAGTCGCCTTTTTCTCTCGCCTAAAAGAAATTAAAATCCCCCTTCTCTCTCTCTCTTTTACGCTCTACTCTTCTCAACGCGAATTTCCTCTCGCCTCTGCGCTGGAAGTTTTCGACGAGAAAGAATCTCTCTAAATCTATTCTTCCTTCCTTCTGAAGAAGAGTATTACGTAGAGAGAGTCGTCGACGCTCGACGTACTCGCGCCGTAGTGATTTTTTGTGTTGATTTTTCCTCCTCTTCGTTCCCTTCTTTCCGAAACGACAGAAAAAAAAAATCAGAGAGAAAAGGAAGGTTTCAGAAGGGCAGTTTTCCCACCAAAAAGAAGAAAAATTGTCGAAAGAAGAGACCAATAAATATGCCTTCCGAAGGGAAATTAGAGGGGGAAAACGCGCGCAAACACAAACTTCTCTCGATCAATAAAACGCCCAACAACACTTCCTCTCTCCACCAGATGTCGGGATTTTTTGCCTGCGCTCGTGCTGTTCTGTACTTTTTTTCTTGCGCTCTGTATTTCGAGACGGCTGCTCTTCTTTGCTCGACGATGACGACCCGACGACGACGATGGGAGGAGAGAGGAAGCCCTGCCTCCCTTTCAAAGAGAGAATATTTCTTCCTCATCAAAGGATGCTTTTTTTCTTCTTTTTTGCCTTTGTGCAGGTCTCGTCGTCGAGATATTTTCGGAGATATTTTTCAACGACAAAAGAGAGCAAAAAAACTCTCCTTCGCTTCCCTTTCCCTTTTGTCTTGGGTCCAAGTCTCTTTAAAGAGAGCTCGAGAGCTTCAACAACAAAAATTCAAAAAAAACGAGAAAAAGAGCTCGAGAGAGAAAACCAAAATCATTTCTTTTCCCCACAACAACCTCACAAATACTCTTTCTCTTTGTTCTTCTGCGCGTGAACGATGGAAACGATGAATACCACCACAACCACCAACAAGAGAGAAGGCGACGAAAAGGACTTCGAGGAGGAGGAGGACAAAAAGCGCGCGAAAAAAGACGAGTTAGAAGAGGACGAGTTGGAGACGCAAGAAACACATCCTTGGAGTGCCAACGAGGAAATCTTGGAGGAAGAGGTGTACGTCCAAGATTTAGGCAAAGTCTCCGACGACGTGAAAGTCGTCGAGGCGGAGAAGAAAAGTTGGAACAGGAAGCCTTTGGCGAGACCGATCGATGGTCAAACGGATTCTATACGTGCGTTTTGATTTTGTGTTGTTCACTCTTATTCTTTGAAACGCGTTGTTCGTATTCTTTTTCTTTGTCCTCTTCGCTTTGCGCTTTGGGAGATTTTCAAACTTCATAACTCACATTTTTTGACTTCTCGAACAGTTTTTCAACAGTTGGACATCGATTACATCATCGGCCAGCCGCACGAGATGCTCGGCCAGGAGAGACGGTCGAAGGGCCAGGCGGCGATTTTGCGAATGTTTGGCGTGACCGAAGACGGCCACTCGGTGTGCGTGCATGTGCACGGTTTCAACCCGTATTTTTACTGCGCGGTGCCGGAAACTTTCACGGAGCAACACATTCCGGCGTTTTTGATGTCTTTGAATTCGCAGATGATGGCGCACCAAAGGTCGTCGAATTCGGCGAGGCATTTCGCGCTGGACGCGCATTTGATTTTAGATAAACAATCGCTCATGAATTTCCAACCGAACGGGAAGAAAGGACGTTTTTTACGCATCATCATGATGTTGCCGACGCAAGTGGCGCAAGCGAGAGGGATTTTAGAAAATGGGATACACGTGGACGAGTTGCACCAAAGCGCGTTAACGTTTCCAACGTTTGAGAGTAACATTTTGTACACGTTAAGGTTTATGGTAGACAGAGCAGTTGTCGGTGGGAACTGGTTGGAATTACCGGCGAAAAATTATCGCGTGCGTCCGCAACAAAGGAAAGCGAGTTATTGTCAAATCGAGTGCGACGTTATGTTCGATCGATTCATCTCGCACGCCGCGGAAGGAAAATATTCAAAGTTGGCGCCGTTCAGAATTTTGTCCGTCGATATCGAGTGCGCTGGGAGAAAAGGTTTCTTCCCGGACGCCGAACAGGATCCGGTGATTCAAATCGCCACGCTCGTCACCGAACAAGGCTCGGATTCGCCGATTATTAAAGCGATTTGGACGCTAGACACGTGCGCGCCAATCGTCGGCGCAGAGGTGAAATCGTTTCGAGACGAGCGGGAGTTATTGAGAGACTGGGGTAAGTTTATGCGCGCCGTCGATCCAGACATGCTCATTGGCTATAACATTGTCAATTTCGATTTCCCATATCTCATCAAACGCGCGCAAACGCTAGGCGTGCAAGATTTTCCGTATTGGGGGAGAATTATCGGGAAACAACTGACGATTAAAGACACGACGTTTAGTTCCAAAGCGTACGGGACGAGAGAGTCGAAAGAAATTACCATCGAAGGAAGAGTTCAATTTGATATGCTCCAAGCGATTCAAAGAGATTATAAACTTTCGAGTTACTCTTTGAACTCGGTGTCCGCGCACTTCTTAGGCGAGCAGAAAGAAGACGTGCATCACTCGGCGATTTCCGAGTTACAAGCCGGGACCGCGGAAACCAGAAGACGTTTGGCGGTGTACTGTTTGAAGGACGCGTATTTGCCGCAACGTCTGTTGGATAAACTCATGTATACGTACAACTACATCGAAATGTCCAGAGTTACCGGCGTCCCGTTGTCCTTCTTGTTGGCGAGAGGACAATCGATTAAAGTCATGTCACAGCTGTTGCGAAAAGCCAGACAACGCGGATTGATCATCCCAGCGAGAAGAGACCGCGGAAACGGTCCGAACGCGCAATTAGAAGGTGAAGTCGCGTACGAAGGCGCGACTGTTTTGGACGCGAAAGCTGGGTATTACGAGCTTCCAATCGCGACGCTCGATTTCGCCTCTTTGTACCCTTCCATCATGATGGCGCACAATTTGTGCTATTGCACGTTGGTCAAGCAACACGACGTGGCGGATTTACCGCCGGAAGCGTACACGAAAGCGCCAACCGGAGATGTTTTTGTCAAATCCACGCAGTTCAAAGGTATCCTTCCGGAAATTTTAGAGGAACTGTTATCGGCGCGGAAACGAGCGAAACAGGATTTAAAAAAAGCGACGGATCCTTTAGAACGGGCGGTTTTAGACGGTCGTCAGTTGGCGTTGAAAATATCCGCCAACTCCGTGTATGGCTTTACCGGCGCCACGGTCGGTCAGCTTCCGTGTTTGGAGATTTCCGCCTCGACGACGGCGTACGGTCGTCAGATGATTGACCACACGAAGAAATTGGTCGAGGAAAAATACACCACCGCCAACGGGTACGAAGGCGACGCCGAAGTCATATACGGCGATACCGATTCCGTGATGATTAAATTCAACTGTAAAGAATTAAAAACGAGCATGGAGTACGGTTTAGAAGCCGCCGATTACGTCTCTGCGACGTTTACGAAACCCATCAAGTTAGAATTTGAAAAGTGTTACTGGCCGTATTTGTTAATCTCCAAGAAAAGATACGCCGGTTTACTCTGGGAAAACAGCGAAAAGTGGACAAAAATGGATACCAAAGGCATCGAAACTGTGCGTCGCGATAACTGTCTGTTAGTGCGCCAGGTCGTCGAAACGTGCTTGACGAAAATCCTCATGGATAGAGACATCCCTGGCGCGGTCAAATACGTCCAAAACACCATCTCGGATTTACTGATGAATAAGTTGGATTTGTCGCTTTTGGTCATCACCAAAGGTTTGACGAAAACCGCGGACGAATACGCGGTCAAAGCGGCGCACGCGGAGTTGGCACAACGCATGTTCCTTCGCGACCCAGCGACGGCTCCAGTTGTTGGCGACCGCGTCGCATACGTCATGATTAAAGCCACGAAAAACGCCAAAGGGTACGAGAAATCCGAGTGCCCGATTTACGCCATGGATAACAACTTACCCATCGATCACAAGCACTACTTGGACAACTTCTTGACCAAACCTTTGTTGCGTTTGTTCGAACCGATACTACAGAACGCCGCATCTGTTCTCCTCTCTGGTGAACACACCAGGTCGATCGCGTTACCTACCCCGTCTTCCACCTTGGCCGGCGGCATCATGCGCTTCGCGAAAGTCCGCCCGTCCTGCGTCGGTTGCCGCGCACCAATCACGGACGAAAAGCTCTCCAAATCTTTGTGTAAACACTGCGTGGAAGACGAATCTAAACATCTCCAAAAAGCGTTAGTCACGGTGAACGAACTCGAGAAAGACTTCAACCGTTTATGGACGCAATGTCAAAGATGTCAAGGTTCGTTGCACCAAGACGTCTTGTGCACGTCGAGAGACTGTCCGATTTTTTACCGAAGAAGGAAAACGCAGAAAGATTTGATCGAAGCCACGACCACGTTGAAACGGTTCGATTGGTAGTCACTTTACCACCACGTCAGCGTGTACGCGTTTGTAGTTATTAATAGTACTCACACAAACATCCACGCGTCGATATAATAATCAATTCGTTCGTCTTTTCTGTTTTTTGCTCCATTTCTCATAAAAACAAGGCACAGTCCCCCCCCCAAAACACCACCAACATTACCACCAAGAATGGAGGAGGAGGAGGAAGATGGCGCGCCTATCCCTTCCTCTGCTCTGCTCGTCAACCGTTTCCAGCTCCTCGAACTCGTCGGTCGAGGGACGACCGGCGTCGTCCATCGCGCGTTAGATGTGCTCAATAACAACGAAACCGTCGCCATAAAGTTAGTGGATTTGGAAGAGTGCGAGGACGACGTTTTGGACATTCAGCGCGAAATCAACGTGTTGGCGAACTGCGATTCCCCGCACGTGACGAAATATTTAGGCTCGTGGTTGGTACCGAAAACGAGCACGTTAGCAATTGCGATGGAATACATGGGCGGGGGATCGGTTCAGGATTTATGTCGAGAGACGCCGTTGGATGAGCGAATCGTTCGAGTGTTGATGCGAGACGTGGTGAAAGCGTTGAAGTATTTACACGAGGAAGGAAAAATTCATCGAGACGTGAAGTGCGCGAACATTTTGTTGAACGAGAACGGGGAGGTGAGATTGGCGGATTTTGGGGTGTCCGGGCAGATGACGCAAACGATCGGGGCGAGAAGGAAGACGTTTGCCGGGACGCCGTTTTGGATGGCTCCAGAGGTTATTCAATCGAGCGGAACCGGCGGGTTTGACGGACCGAGCGGGTACGACGAGAAAGCGGATATTTGGAGTCTAGGGATAACGGCGATTGAAGCCGCGACTGGGTCGGCGCCACACGCGCATTTACATCCCATGCGAGCTCTGTTTGTAATTCCGCAATCGGCGCCGCCAGAGTTGCCGTATACGGAAAACAACGAAGACAACGAAGAAGACGGAGGAGTGACGTATAATTTTTCGGAGGAGTTTAGAGATTTCGTGAAACAGTGCGTGAAAATGAACCCCGAGGAGAGGCCGAGTGCGGAAGAGTTGTTGAAGCATCCGTTTTTAGAGGTTGGCGGTGTGAACGCCGCGGAATCGGCGAGTAACGACGCGAGCACTAGTACTGTCGGGAACAAGACGAGTAACGGGGAAAGTAACAACGCGAGCGCGGAGGAGCGAGAGGAAGTGTCGACGATAATTGCAGAGGCGAAGAATGGCGCGGTGAATTCAGCAGAGAAGGTCCGACGACAGACGTCGAGTTTAGCGTCAGAGTTGACGGCACCGCCGCCGGACGCGTCGACGAAAGAGGAGAAGAAGGGTAAAACGCGGAGAAAAAAACCGCCGCCTCCGTTGCACTCGCCGCCGCGACCAGATCGCGTGAACACCAAGAAGGTCGCAGAGAACGAAGAAAATGACGTAGAAGTAGCAGAAGTAGATAACAAGAAGAACAGCGCAGAAGAGAGAACAACACCGTCGGAGAACGGTTCAGAAGAAACGGCGACGACGCCGAGCACGCAAAAAGAAGCAGACGAGGACTTTGCGAGTAGTCCTCGGAGCTCGAATCATTCCACGATGTCTGGCAGTCAAAAGTCAAGACCAGAATCGTCGATCGGGAACTCGAGTTGGGATTTCGGTTCGGGTGCATTAGGCCGACGGTACTCGAAGAAGTTGCAGGACCAACAAAAACAGAAATCGCCGACGGCGAGTAACTCGAGTTTGGATCCTCTCAGTCCAAAATCGCGCTTCAAACTCGACGGGAATGAAGCGCTTCCGAGAACGAGTTTGTTGTTGAAAAATCACGTGGGAGACGCGCTTCGCGATTTAAAAATTCCGAAGCGTGAAGCCGATGCTGTATTTTCTGCGCTCGTGGGGATGGAAATTGCAGTCGCGGGAAGTATCGATGCATTTTTTAACTCCGTTTACGAAAGAAGCGTAGCGAAGGATGGAAACGATGATCACGCGTTGTCGAGGGATAAAGAGCAGTCGTCGGAGAGAAGCGTCTTGGCAGAATACTTACTCTCGCGTTGGCGAGACGATTTGATCAGAGAGGAGGTTGGGTATTATGATTAATAGAATTAGAATTTCATATAATTTTGCTTTGCTATGAGTGTGTATAATACAAAGAGTTTACTAATAACCACGTCTAGAGAACGCGTTATACATCTGTAACATTTCCGCCGAAGGTTCTGGAGACGCCGTGGAACTTCCACTCGAGATGGCCTTTTCTACGTGTCGCATGTAAACGGCCTCGATTTCCGTCTCGTTCTCGTCTTCTTCTTCAAGCGCGCATAACGCCGCTTCTCTCGCTAAATTTGCTAAATCTGCGCCGGTGAATTTCTCTGTCATGTCACCAACGCGTTCTAAGTTGACATCCGGCGCTAACGGCGTTTTACGAAAAGCGCACGCGAGGATTTCCGCGCGTTCTTTACTCGTCTCGGGCGCTTTTACGAATAAAAGGCGATCGAAACGACCGGGACGAAGCAAAGCTTCGTCGACTAAATCTGGGCGGTTCGTCGCCGCAATGACGGCAATTTTTTCTGCTCGCGAAGAAGAGTTTAACCCATCCATTTCAAGCAACAACTGCGTCACGACCCGATCGTAGACGGAACTACCTTCCGACTTTGTTTCGCCGCCGCCTCGGGAAGAAGCCAAACCGTCAATTTCGTCGATGAAGATTATCGACGGCGCAACGCTTCGAGCGCGTTTGAAGAGCGTCCTGACGGCTTTTTCGGACTCGCCGACGTATTTCGAGAACAACTCGGGACCTTTCACGGCTAAGAAGTTTCGTTTCGATTGTGAAGCGACAGCGCGAGCTAAAGTTGTTTTGGAACATCCGGGAGGTCCGTATAACAAAATACCGTTTGGCGGTTTCGCGCCAATCTTCTGCATCGCGTCTGGATGCGTTTCCGCCCACTCGACGAGTTCCTTCAACGAGTTTTTTGTGTCGGCCTGACCACCGACGTCGTCCCAATTAATGCTTGAAATCTCGACGTTGATGTCGCGCATGGCCGAAGGCCGAGCGCGATTCTTTGCGACGATAAAATCTTCAATCGTGACGCTATCATTCGTGGACGAAGATGGCGACGTGATTATATCAGTAGTCTCGTCGAGTTGCAAACTGGACATCGCTCCCGAAATATCGTTACCGTTACGTTGTTGATCAGCTATTATCCTGCGCATGGCATTTGAGGCGGCATCTCGAACGAGTTGCGCGATATCAGCGCCGACGAATCCATGCATCGTCCACGCGGTTTCGCGAATAATCTCCTCCGTCAAATCGTGCTTAATCGTTCCCAAGTGTGATTTCAAAATCTCAAATCTTTGTTGCGGATCCGGAGCGTTTACTTCGAGTTCGCGATCAAACCTTCCCGGTCGTCTCAGTCCAACATCAACGGCGTCGGGTCTATTCGTTGTCGCCAAAACGACAATGCCGTCAAGATTAACGACGTTGCCATCAAAAATCTCCGTCAACGCCGCTACCGCTCGCGTGTTCAAATTTGATTCCTCTCCTCCTTTGCCGGAACTACCGCCAGAGTTTTGGACGTTCTCGCCTCTCGAAGGACAAAGCGCGTCGAGTTCGTCGATCAAGACAATCGCCGGTTTCGCTTTCGCCGCCGCTCGAAAGACTTCACGGATGGCCTCTTCGGTTTCACCGACGACAGAGCCGACAAGCTCAGGTCCATCGACGACAAAGAGCGTCGCGTTTGACGTCTCGGCCGCGTGTCGGGCTAAAAGCGTCTTACCAGTCCCGGGTGGACCCCAAAGCAAAGCGCCTCGAGGCGGCGCGACGCCGCACTTCTTGAAAAGGTCAGCGTTGACCAGCGGGAGCGTGACGATATCTTTTAACGCGACGATATGCGATTCACATCCGGCGAGTACATTTCTGGTTCTACTTTTATTAAGAGAGGACGATGATTCAGATTTGATCGAAGCGCCTGGGGCACGAGCGCGGAAAACAGCACTGCCGATATGGTCTTCTTCATCCTCTTCTTCTTCTTCGTTGTTGTTGTTTTTACCGTCTTGGCTCTTTGCATTGGTATCACTTTCATTCGCGTCTCGGCCGAGCAATTCACACGTTTCGGTCTCCTCGTCGATCTCACCTATCTCGTCATTACTAACAAACGCGTTCATATTCTCATCACCCGTCGTTGTCATCGAAATCACTTCAAACAATGCCGAGACGCCTAAAAGCGGTAAACGCACAATCTGCCCGACGCGATATCCGCGATCGCGTAGCGCGCGCAAAGCTAACATCTCCAACGACGATAAATCATTTCTAGTGGTACGTCGATTCCTCGCGAGCGAGTCTCGCAACCACGCGCCTTCCGCGCGAACCGCAAACGCCGCCTCCATGGCGTATAATTTCAACGTCACCTTCTTTACTTTCCTTAAACCACCCCTCGTCGCTTTTCGCACGCACACAAGCGCATCTGCCGGAGGACACCCGAGCGAAAGCCACAGTCTCCTAGATAACGACACTTGCGATTTCTCCAAAGCCGAATGTACTGCCGATTTCCCTGGAACAGCAAACCGTCCATCGCAAGCCTCTCTGACGGCATCGTCGGGCGCGGCGACGTCCAAATCGAGCATCGCCCCCGCCACGTGTCTCACATCCAAAGCTTTCCACTCGCCTCCTCGAAACCGCTCTCGAACGACGTCTTCGTCCTCGGCAAAAACACACGGTCGCTGCATCGCCGTTCCTCTCTGATTCACTTTTTTCATCATCGCGCTCTCTCCTCCTAAAGCCTTCGCCACTGGCGTACCGAGCGTCGCTTTCCGCTCGCCGACGACGGAAGCGACATCCGCGTCTTCTGGCATACAAAACGTCAACGTATTCCCGAGTCCAGCCTCTGCGCCACCGCCCGGAGTAGTCAGAGCACCACCACCTCTCGGGGTTGTTTCTTGTCTCGTCGTCGCCATCACGGAGATTAAAACGCGTTCAAAATTTGAAATCCCGTTCTTTTTCGCGAACGCTCGCGAGATGAACACGTCCAAAGAGGCGTCTTGTCCTTCCTCTCGTGCGTACACATTCGCCGTCAAATTCGAGCCGAAATCGACACTCGGCGATGACGATGACGATGCCCCCTCCTCGTTTCTTTTCAAGCGCCCGAGGGAAGAAAAGCGCGACGACGAGGACGTCTTTTCCTCCTGCGTTTCCTCCGCATCCTCGGCAATGGTAACGGCGGTCATCTCTCGAGACGCGTGAGAGGGAAACGAAGGGAAATTGGCCTCGAATTCGCCGTCGGCCTCGCCAGTCACGGGCGGCTTTTTCTTCCTCTTTTGATTCCCCATTATTCTCGCGATGATACCGTTCAGGAGTAGTAGCAGTGGTGCGAGGAGTATCGCGCGGTGGTCGACGATGATGTCGTCGGAATCATCTCTCTTTGTTGTTCAAGCGTGCGCGAGAGAATTAGTTAATGAAGGGGAAAAGAGAGAGTTAAAGGCCTTATGACGAGGTTGCGCACACATGTTTGAAGTTACATAAAACTAGCAAAACCTTCTCGATGATGATGATTATACTCGAGGGGAAAAGGTAAGGAAACTCTGTGAGAGCGAAGCGCTCGAAAGAACGTGCGTAAACGGCTTTTGCGAAACAGCGCGCTACGCGCAAACGTTCTGTTTTCATGTTCTGTTCTTTACGAGGGATACTCTCGCACTTCTCTGTGCGGCGATGGCGCTTTCGGATTCCCTCTTACGTAAAATCTCTGAAACAATTCCACGGCTTCGTCTTTGAACAAACCGCCGACGCACTCGTACGCTTTCGAGGAGGAGGACGAACCGTCGTCGGCCGTGTCTGATTGTAAACACGAAGGCAAGCCGCGCATCTCGTGGACGCTCAAACACGTCCCGCCGCCGCCAAACTTATCGTTCGCGCATCCAAATATGACTTTAACTCGCTCGAATGGGAGTTGTCCCAGCATGGACGCGCACATGATGCACGGTTCGCACGTCACGTACACATCCAACTTCTCCGGATGACGACGTTCATATAGAAGACCATCACCGTCACCATCACCAACACCAACACCATCACCATCACCCTTCTTGGTCTCCAAAGTCCTCGTTAAAGATTCCAGCGCGACAAACTCCGCGTGTTTCGTCCCGTTCCTCGTCTCGTTCGTTTTATTCCTCCCCGTGGCGATGATCTCCTCCCCGTTCGCAAAGACGCACCCGACTGGGACTTCCCAACACTCGTACGCGTTTTCCGCGAGCTCGAGCGCTTTTCGCATGAGTTTTTGTTCCAATTCGGTGAACGAGGACGTTGGGCGCATGAGAGGCGCATTCGAAGAAGAGGGAGAAGAAGCGGTGAGACTGGTGGTTTGGGTCGCGCTCATGGTTTCTCTCCCTCTCGTCGCGCTCTCTTCATCTAAAACGGGTCATCTCCTTCGATGACTTGAAGTCTCTCATCATCAACAAAGTGGCGAATTGCATTGGAAACAATCCACATTGTAAAGCGCGCTTTGAGCGGTACGTCATAAAAGTTACAACGCGCGATTGAACGAATAGAATAGCAGTAACAACGAGAGCAATGAACAACAACAATCCAGCTGAATTAGGATACTACTATCGCACGGAATCCGGGCAAGAAAAAGGCCCGTTCGATTACGCCTCCATGCAATCGTGGTTCTCCGCGGGGTACTTCAAATCGGATCTGAAAGTGTGCAAAGGAAGAGGCGGGAAAGTGCGAAACATCGGGCAAATGCTCGTGCAAGACGCGCACTTATACGGCGTGCCTTCACACATGGTACAAAACGTGATCGCACCGAAGTATGGTTTAGCGGAGAATCCGAGCACAATTGGGAACGATTTCGTGAGTGGAAGTGGAATGAGAGAAGGCTCGGCGAAAGAGCAAAGATACGCGTCGTACGCGAACCAACCGACGAGTTTATCCGTGGAGAACGTCACGGAGTGCGTGACGAGAGTGATTGAGACTCTGACGGAGATATTGCCGTTGGTGTTAGAGGGTGGTTTGCGAGCGGAATTCGGGGACGAGATGTGGGCGGATATGACGTCGACGCCGCCGCCGTGGAGTTTCGAGCAAAGCGCGAGGGAGTTGAAGAGCCATTGGAATTCGATTTTTTCATCCATGCCGAGAAGAAATAAAGAGTTTGAAGTTTTGATGGATTGTTTGTACAGGAAGAGGAAGGAGGGGATGTATTGTTTACAAGTTGGAGAGGCGAGAGCGTTGGCGGAGGCGGCGATGCAAATCATCGAAGGGTGTCCGAAAGATTTTCCCGAGGCTGTGAACGCCAAGCTCGCTCGAGGATGGGCCGCGGTAGAGGAAGTCAGGGAAGTTTTGAAACGGTGACGATGAAATACTCACGCATGTCCGCTTTTTTGTACTACTACTACTACTACTAAAATACTTAGGTTTTAATGATGTAACTGTGTGTTCATTTTGATACATATATACTAGGAAGAAGATTTTGCTACTGGTACGCTTTGCTAATTTTATGTTGTGATATGTTTTTTCCGCATCAAAACATTCGCATCACGGAAGACGACGAGGCGAGTGAGCAAGCGCGAATGAAAGGCGGTGGGACGAAACGAGTCCGTCGTAACGCGTGTTTTCTACCGTTTGCTTTTCTACTCATCGCTCTTGCTGCCGTTGTCACCCCTTGTTGTCGTTGTTGTTGCTGTTGTTGTTGTTGTTGTTGTTGTGCCATCGCCGCCACAGCGTTGCTACCGGTACTCTTAATCCCGCACTTCTCAATCGTCACCCTCTGAAACGTATCCCCTTCTTGTCTCGCATCACCTAACTTTTGCAAAGAATACAATAAATCAAATCCACTCACGACTTGCCCGAACGCCACGTGCTTCCCGTCCAATTCTTTATTCTTCGTATCGAACGTAATCATAAAGCGGCTCCCGTTCGCGTCTGGTTCGTCGTCGTTATACATGGTCAACACCCCCGGCCCGTCGTGCTTCAGATCAAAATTCTCATCCTTAAACAATGCATCCTCGTATATCGACTGTCCACCGGCTCGAACTTCCGGCAGCAGCTCCGGATAGTTGAAAAACTCCGGATCGTTGGCGTCCCAGACGACTTCGTCCAAGTCCGAGATGTCCCCACCGACGAGCCAATTTCCAGGATACACTTTGAACTTCGTTCCGGCGTAACACTTATACTCGACTAACTTCAAGAAATTCTCCGCCGTGATTGGACACAGGTCTCGCTTGACTTCAACTTCCACTCGACCTAAGTAATACCCACCCGCGACGATGTCGAAAAACGCGATTGGATTTTCCGCTTTTGCCTCACCGAACGGATTTCGATAATCAGGAAGTGGAGTAATCGCCAACTTTTCCGCGCGTTTCATCCGCGTTTCCCACTTGACCGCGTACACGCCTCCAGGGGCGAGAGGGAGGATGGACGGGATGTCTTTTCCTTTGCTCTCGTCGTCTTGAGGGGTTGGGTTTCTCGCGGACATTTTGTTTGTTCTTCAAACGGGGGTGAATAAAAGGGTGCGCTTCTCAGAAAGAGTGACGACCACGAAAGAGGAAGATCTGGAAAATGCGACGAATTTGTTTTGTTTTTCTCTTTTCTCTTGTCTCCGGGGTCGTCATTTTTATTCGCTTTCAGAAGGTACTCTCAAAGACTGATAATACAACACATACAAGTACTAGGAAAACAAATTCTTACTCTTGTCGCTTGGGATCGCGTGCACGTCTAAAATTTCTCTCGTGGATTGCTTCGCTTTTTCGTTGTCTAAAACGACGAGCGTTTTCATGTCTAACTCAAACGTCAAATACTCCTCGGAGCAGGATTCGACGAGGTCGACTAACTGTTTGAGATTTTTAATCGGTTTGCCGTTGAATTTTTCCACCGCGAGGTTGGAGAAATCCTCGTAGCCGATGTTGATTTCGTGCGCTAAGACTTGCGAGCATATCACGAGTTCTTGGTCTGGTTCGGTCATATCTTTCAAGTACATTCGCGATAAGAGTTGAACGGGAGCGTCGTACTCCCAGTCCTTTCCAAACTCTGACTTCAAATACGGACACGAAACAGTCGTAAATACGAGACCGGCGATGATAAAATATTCCGGCGTTTTACCTTCCATGTGTACTGGAACTAATCGTTTCTTGTTTTCCATCGGGACGGAGAATTTCATCGGTTTACCGTCTCGTAAAATTTCTATTTCTGCGTTTTCGCCGACGAACTTTTTGGACACCAAGTGGGAAAACGAGATACGTTCGCCAGCTCGAAACGGAACAGTACCGTCGCTCGCAACGGCAACGCCGTCAAAATTTTGCAGCACGTCGCCTGTTTTCAGTCCAGATTTTGCAGAATTTGAGATTGGCTCCAATTTTCGTAACAAAACGCCGCTTTCGCCTTCGGGGACTTTCTTCGATCTCTTCAAATCGGCGTTTTCCAATTTTTGAAAGTCGCATCCGAGCGCCGGAAAGCCAGTGTATCTTTTATTCAACTCGTAGTCTCGCACGAAATGCGTAATGACTGGAGTTGGAATAACGTATCCGATATTTTCGGCATCGTCGTGTTTTAAACTCTGAAACGCGACGCCGCACACCATCCCTTTAGAGTTGAACGCCGGTCCTCCGCTGTTGCCGCTGTTAATCGCCGCGTCAATCTGTAGACTCAACAATTCAGTCGCGCCGTGCGCGTATTGAGTCACTTCGACTCTACTCACAACACCACTCGTAACAGATATCGCAACCCCACCAATCGGGTACCCGACCACGGTGACGCTATCTTGCAACTTTGGCAACGCGCCCAACTTCAACGGCGTGATGTTTTCGAAAAACTTTTCGTCTTCCACCGATAACAACGCCAAATCGCACTCCGTTCCAATCGCCAACACTTTAGCTATAAACTTCTTATCCGACCCTCTCTTTTTCAACTTAACTTGCGTCGAATGCTCGACCGAGTGCGCGTTCGTCAATATCCGTTTCCCTTCCACGACGAAACCTGTGCTCGTCGAAGGCATCTGCCTTTTTCTTTGCCACGGCAAAGAATAGTTTGGCTCCGTGTGCACCGCGTAGACTTTCACCACCGCATCGAACGTCTCGTTTCGAGACGCGTCGTTCTCGTCGTCTTCCAGATTTTGTCCTCTTTCCTCGTCTCCGTCGTCCATGAGCATCATCATCGACTCCGGGGAAATCGATGGTTTCACATTTTCCATCATCGCGACGGCGCTGTTGTTTCGTTTGTGTTTCTTGCTCGCACTCAAAGAGAGCGAGTTCGGGGAGACGAGCGGTTGCGGCGACCCGGGGCGCGCGTCGTGGTTCTGCGCGCTTCGTTTCGAAGTGTTGTTTTTCGGTGGTGGTGCCATATTTTCGTACGTGCGCGAGTGTGTGTTCTCTCTTCTGCCCTCCCGCACACAAACGAGTATCTCTTGCGTCCAAGCGAGAGTGTGAGGTACTAAAACTCGTGGTGTGGTACCAAAATGATATTTTCAGAAAAATTCATCCTCCTTGTCCTGTCAACTGCAAACCGTCGTCAATTTGACCCCTCGGGAGAAAGAGCTCGGATGATTGATTTTCGGAAGCAGCAGTTGTTTTTTATGGACCCAAAAGAGAGTGTTTTAATATGGGTTTCTTTTTCCCCAGTTTTTCTATATAGTGCTGTGTGAACGAATCGAAAACAGGACACCTAAAAACGCCGAAGAACGGCCAGAAACGATCGAGTCGTCGCAATCCTTGCACAGACTCGCGATCGAGCGATTTTTTAGACAGAGTTCGAACGCGCGCGCACGCGAAGAGGTCGATTCGAATCTCGGCATTTTCCTCTCGAAAATTCATCTCTCATCGGGTCCCCCGGGGGAAAAGGCGGTTCAAATTGCATTCTGCTAAAACACAATGACGAGCGCGCACGAGGACGAACAACAACCCCCGCAAACCGCCAACGACGCGTTGGTGTACGTGCGAACGGTAAAACTGCGCTTTAACGGCGACCAAGGCCACGTGTACGAGGCTTTTTTGGACGTCATGAGAGACTTTAAGAGCGGCAGGTGCGTGTTTCTATTTCGTTCGTGTTTCAAAGAGATAATAGCCCCCCAAGAGAGAAGAGACATCTCTTGAATCGAGAGGAGACAAGCCCCTCAAATCGTCTTCTTTTTACTGCTTGCTGCTTTTATTTAGAGGCTGCTTTTCTGCATTATTTCTTTAGGCTGGCCCTTGCTCTCTCGTTAGGTTGACTTTTTGGACGACTCACCGAAAAAAAAAACTCTCTCTTTTCCTTTTTGCTTTTAAAAAACAAACGCACAGATACGACACCACGGACGTGGTGAAACGAGTGAAGAAGTTACTCAAAGGCCACGAGGACTTGTTGGACGGGTTTAACTGTTTTTTACCAGATGTGAGCAGCAAAATTTGCGTTTTCTTTATCCTCTCTTCTCTTCTTCTTTTGTGTGTAGACTCTCTCTGTTCTCGAGCGCGTTTTGAAGACGGCGGCGAACTCACCATATCTCTCCTCGCAAACAACTACAGGCGTATAAATACGGACGACACGCGGTTAAATCTGCGCAGGTACGCAGATTCTTTTGTTTTTCTTTGTTTTTTGTGCTCTCTCGCGTGTGTTGCGTGTTCGTCGCATCGTTCGTTCGCGCGTTTGTGTGTGTGTGTATGTGCACACATTTATTAACAAACAAACTCTTTCTAAAACAACACAGATCAAAAAAGAAAAATCGGACTTCAAACGAGAGGACTCGGCGAAAACGCAGCAACAAAACAAACAGCAACATAATAGCGAAATCAAAAAAGAGGAAACGAACCCGAACCAACCGACGATAAACGGAGGATACAACCTTTTGAAGCGAATACGAGAGATTTATAGCAAAGACGAGAGACCGTATAAAGCATTATTGACGATGTTGATTAAGTTTCGGAACCAAGAGACGACGACGGACGAGGTGGTGAAGAATATAGGAGCTTTGTTTTTTGACCATCCAGAGTTGTTTACGGGGCCGGATTCGTTGGAGTTTTTTATTTCAAAGAACACGACGAAGCCGAAAAAGTGTCAGTGGTTCGATTGGGCGCCGAGTAAGCACTTTGCGTACCAATCGCCGGCGTTTAGATTGATCGTGCAGACTTTTTTGTTGTGCGAAATGAGGCACAGGAGGAAGCCGCCAGATTTAAGACAGATTCGATTAGATGGACATCAAATGGATTCCTCGGACGAGGATTACGATTCAGACGAAGAAGAGAGTTCTGACACGGAGGAGGATGAGAAGAAGGAGAAGGAGAGTGGGACGTTACGGGACGATCAGATTCCCGAACGATGGGACGAGGAGAAGAGCGGGCCGAGGATTTTGAGTCGATTTGAAAAGTTGACGTTAGAGCAGAAACCGCAAGACGAGGAGTATTGTTGGTTAGATACGAAAGCAGTGCGAGAGAAGAAAGCGAAGGAGGCGGAGATGAGGAAAGAGAACAAACGAGGTCGTGAAGCCGAGCGCCTTTCCCGAGAGGCTGGTTTACCGGAAGATTCAGATCGAGAACTCTCGCCGCCGCCGCCGGAAGGCAAAGCGAGAAAGTCCAAACGCATCGTCGAGAAAATCCAAAAAGGCATCATCTACGACAAATACAAACACTTGCACTCGCCAATCATGTCCCCGGGAAGACGACGAAACAACGGACGCATGTCCTTATTAGGTGGAGGTGGTGGTATTCACGGGTGTTCGGTACCAAACGACATCGTCCCGAAGAAGAACGTCAAGTTAAACTTGAGCAGAGATTTAGAGACGCAAACGAAAGAGCAAAAAGAACGACCTGGGTTACACTCTTTACCGTTAAGCTGCGTGGAGTTGATTTTAAAGCACTACGCGAAAATCGAAGGCACGGAGGAGCTGACGGCGATACGGAACAAGCTGATTAAGAATCTCGAAAAGAACAAGTAGTAAAAAGCGAAGAAGAGAGAAAGAAACCGCGCGAATAGCACGCGACCGCATAGCAGAGACAGTTTCAACGTTTGAACAACTTTAGCCACTATCTCACACCCGCAAAGAAACGAACGAACGCATTATAGAACGCAGAGAACAAACAAGAAAGAACGAAATCGCGAGGCAACACAGATAGATCCTCTCTGTTTTCTATTTTCTTTAGTCTTTCTTTCTTTCGCTATTACTAATTTACATCGTATGAAACGAGGGCTATAATAGACGGATCTCTCTCTCTCTCTCTCTCTCTCACGAATACGCGCTACTCTCGCGCAACACTTTTATAACTCACTTCTCTCTTTCCTCCTCCTCACTTTTATCCATCTCGGCCACTAAACGTCGTCATCATCGTTTCGTCTCTCTCTCTCTCTCTCTCTCTCTCTTTATACGCGTACGCATTAATGCCCCCCAGGATTGAGAAACTTGCTCGCTTTTTTATCCTCGCTCGTAATCGTCGTCGTCGAATACGTGACCGCTGCACCGACGAAGGCGAAACCGGCTAAAAACGGCCACATTTTCTTCCCTTCGCGAGCGGCGGTGCGCAAGAATGATTCGGACGCGTACGGCATGTTGTTGATCTTTTGTGTTTATTTCTTTATTCGTGTCTCGTTAATGTGGCGGTTTGTGATCGTTTTTTCTTAAAAAAGACTTGAGTTTTTGTCAAATTTTTGAGTTTTTGCTTGAGTTTTTGGGCTGTTTTTGGGAGGTTTTTTAGAGGGAGAAATGAGACAAAAAGCGACACAAAAGCGACGAACACAAAACCGGTACATAGAGCGCTTTTCTTCGGGTCGTGGAAATGAGTGTCGAGAGCGCGGCAGGAACAAAGTTTCGGGAGTATTCGCACCTGATAAAAGTCCTCCTCGTCGGTGACTCCGGGGTCGGGAAAAGCTCGTTACTTTCGAGATTCATCGACCCGGACACAGATTTAGAGGACATAAGTACGACGATTGGCGTTGATTTTAAACTGAAGTACGTGAAGTTGAAACAGACGAACGAGACGGTGAAACTGACCGTGTGGGATACGGCGGGACAAGAACGGTTTCGGACCTTGACGTCGAGTTATTATCGAGGCGCGCAAGGCATCGTATTCGTGTACGATATTTCGTCAAAGGAGAGCTTTGAGAGCGTGGAAAACGTCTGGCAGAAAGAGGTGGACATGTACTCGACGATTCCAGATGCGATTAAAATCGTCGTCGGGAACAAAGTAGATAAGGAAAACGAGCGGAAAGTGAAGAAAGAAGACGCGATCGCGTTCGCGCGGCGCAACGGGTGTTTGTTTTTAGAGTGTTCGGCAAAGACGAGAGTGAGCGTGAAGGAGATATTCGATGAGCTGTTACAAGCGATCGTGGAGACGCCGAGTTTGTTGAAAGACGGACCGAGCGGGAATAGTAAAGGAGCTAGAGGAGGAGTTGGTGTGAATTTAAGTGAAGCGAGAGGGGATGGGAACATTGTGACCAGGAATTGTTGCTCTTAGTGTAGATGATGACGATGAGATGTGCGCGAGAAGAAAAACAATGATAGACGCGGCGTCGCGCCGCGTAGGAGAGCGTGTAGTGTGTAACGATAATAATAATAATAATAATTCTACTATATACTTTTGTTGTGTTATTACAGATTATATAAGTGTGCTTATGTTTGTTTGTTCTGTCCGGTTCAGTTAGACCGGATTGGCAATCAAATGTTCAACCTTTTTAATCTTCGAGAGCAAACTCAAGTCTAAATACTTCTCCCCGATGCCAACCGTCATCCCGCCCACAATTCTCGGATCTACTTTTGTACTCACAATCACCTTCGAGTTCGCTGGCACGTGTCCCTTCAACGCATCCGTCACATCCGCTAACATCGCCGCATCCAACGGTTCTGCCGTTGTCACCACGCACTTCACTTCCCCTCTCGACGCCATGCACAACTCCTCGAAGCACTCTGCAATTTTCTCTAATTCACTCAATCGACCGTTTTCGCCAACAACCTTGATAAAATTCGAGGTCGTCTCTGAAAACTTTCCACCTTTGCAAAACTCGTCTAATCCAGCCAACTTTTTCTTTCTCGCCATCGTCGGATCTTCCATGAACTCTTTGAACTTTTTGTCCGAGTTGGCGAGGGAGACGATTTGCTTGATTTCAGTTTCCACCGCCGCTAAGGCGGATTTCTTCGCCGAGGCGGTGTACAACGCGGAGGCGTATCGAGCGGCGGTACCGAACAATTTCAGTGGAGGCTGTGGTTCGTTGATCAAAAAAGGAATTATTTCGTATCGTCAGTTCATGCGCTCGCGAAGAAAAGTCAAATAAACTCATTTCTCCTTCTCTCTCTCTCTTTGCTTTTCAAGGAGAGGGAGAAAAAAGAGCGTAAAATAAAAAATGCCAATCGAAACCACCGCTCGATCAAACGTCGCGATCGTACAATTACAAATCAAACGTCGTAAACGCGTACCTGGTACTTAGCATCATCCGCGGTCGACGCGGCGGCAAAGTTTCTCTGCAAAAATAAAGAGTATTTCGGGTCAGTTTTCCATTCATTTTTGAGTGATGCTTTCAAATTCGCGCTGCCTTTTTAGAGCGAGAAAAAAAAACGATGAATGTAAAAATAGAGAGATGCATGCGAACGTAAAACCCTCACCATGGACCCGTTCGCGAGTGCGTTGCGCATTTGCGCGTGTCTAGAGACCGAAGTTTGTGCGATTTTTCGTAACATGGTGTGGTGTGTGTGCGCCTTTACGAGATTACGATTGCTTTTTTTTATGATGATTTTTCATCCTCCTTTCGCAGAAGACAAGAAAGAGCGAAAAAGCTGCGCTCTCTCGTTTTCTGCAACCAAAAGTGCTCATAAATTAACAAAAAAAATGCTTGGATTTATCACGAACAGACTTCTGAACGCGCTGAATTGCACGTACGCGCCGTACGCGTCGTGCAAAGCGTTGATGTCCGTCACTCCCGACGATGACGTGAAATGGTGAAATTTCCTTCTTTCTCTTTTTATTAGTATTGTTGTTATAAACAAACACCAATTTAAAATTGGCGGGGGAACACAATTTCCAATTTCGCGAATATTCTAACTACTAACGATGTTCTTCTTCGAAATATGATGCGCGCACGAATAACACAGGTTGATGTATTGGGTCATCCACGCGATTATCACCGCGTACGAGAGCTACGTGCCAATCAATCCGATTCCTTTATGGGCAGAAGTGAAAGCAGCGCTGTATTTTTCCTTACTTTTCGATGGGCCTATTCAGACGACAATGGTGTTTAATAAAGTTGTCAAGCCATATTTTTTGAGATACGAGAAAGTGCTCGATAAACATCTGGCGAACTTACCGGAAGACGCGAAGAAGTACATGCAAAACGTGAAGGATTCCGATGCGGTGAAGAACGTGATGACGATGACGAAAGATCAGGCGGATAAGTTGATTGCCGAGCACGGTCCGGAAGTTATGGATAAAATGATGACTATCGCTCGGATGCAAGCCGACGGTTCGCTCGAGAAGAAGGTGAAAGAGACGCTCGGAGGGACGAAGAAGGAGTAATGCGTGTGCATGAAGTCGTAAGTGTTTTCAATGAGTTTTACAAATAATAAATAAGGTTATATAATCTTCTTCTTCTTCTTCTTCTTCCTCCTCCTCTCGTGTGTTCGAGATATGTATTTATTCCTCTTTCCGTCTTCGTTACATTTTACAGTTTGTAGTACAAACGGCTTTTCAGCCGGTAATGTTTTTTTATACACGTCTTTCCTCGTGTCTGCCTGCGCGTGCGTTCTCTCTTCTCTTCTTTTCTCGTAATACATATCGACATCCTTCTTCGTTCCAAATCAATCAATCAAATAATAAATAGTTTAATTCATGTTCGCGATGTCTCTCAACAACGGCAAACTGAACGCCTGTAAGTGCGGGCACACGGCGTTTGCCGAGGGATACGGCATACCGTTCCATCTTCCGATGTATTTCTCCTCTCTCCACGGTCGATGAATGCCAATTTTCTTGTAGTATTGAACCAGCGAATCCAAACACTCCTCCCCGTTTGTTCCATCTGGAACGATCATCTCGTCGTTGCAAAAATCTCTCACTAAATACAACGGATCCATGACCAACAACGAACGATTGTCGTTCACCATGTAATCAGCCATGTCGATCATCTTCAAAGGAATCCCGAGACCGAAAAATCTCGAGTCCAAAATCGTCATTTTCTTGACGAACAAACACGCGCCCGTCGTCCACTCGTCATTCTCTCGTTGTAAATCGCTCAAAAACGACACCATTTGCGACGTCGCGTCCATGGATAAATTCAACAACTCGCCGGGCGAGATATCGCCGTACCTGCCTCGCGAGCTGTCGTGTTTACGAAGCTTCGTGCACTCCATGACGGCCGCCACGGAGGTCTGGCCGCCGCCGGACTCTTCCACGAACGATAACGTTCCCACCCACTCCGTTACGGTGATTCCTATTTCCGCGCTCGCGTTCTCAGTCGACCATTCTTCCGCCGCCGACGAAGAGGAAAATCCCGTCGAGAAGCCGTTTTCGCACTTAAACTCTAATTCCATTCGTCCTTCCTCCGGGGAAAAAAGTTCGCCTTTCACCAGATACGGTTCCACCGCGAAGGGCGGTGGAGGAGGAGGAGGAGGAGGAGGAGGAGGGGGAGGAGAAGGCGCGCCGACACCACCGGGGACGACACCGCGCGCTTGCGGCTGAGTCCCGGTTAGAGTCATCGGACTTCGACGCGAAAGAAAAGGGACGAGCACCGGCAATCCCGTCTCTGGATCAAAGTCCTCCCGTCTGGTGCTCGTTCCGCGCGTCGTGCGCGTTTCCCTTTCCCCAGATACTGTTGGGAATGCACTTTGGGGATGATGGAAATATCTCGCGCGTTCCGACCACGCCTTGTGTAAATTATTCGCGATTTCCAAGTAGCACCCGTCGCCGAACGTATCCTTGTGCTCGTCGATTAACGCCATGGTCCGTTTCAGCGGGTCTTCGTTTTCGTTCGACGCGCCCGACATGATGAAATGAATGGAGAGAAAGAGCCGCCTTTTTTTTCTGACACAAAAAATTAATTTTTGGATAAAAGATATTTTCTCTCACAATTTTAAGCTCCTAATAAGTGATGGCTCTCGCCGTACTCTTGGTCCACAGTTTTCACGTCGCAGTCTGTGTTAATAATCGGCGCTTTCCGCTCCTTGTTGCTCTAAAGACTCTCGTTGTTGTTGTAGTTCTTTCCAAGCCTGTATCGGGTCGGCTTCGTTTTCTTTTTCTTCTTCTCCTCTCTCTGCGATTATTTCTTCGGCTTTGGCTTCGATGACTTCTTCCGCTTCTTCTTCTTCTTCTTTCACGCTTTCAGATTCGCTGGTGGCTTCATCCAGAGGCGGTTCTTCTTCCTCTGCTATTACTGCTGCTGCGACCGGTTCCGCGCTCCTCGGGACACTCTTTTCTTCCTCTCCTACTTTCTTTTCTTCTTGTTCTGCTACTCCTACTTCTTCTTCTTCTTCTGTTTTTTCTCCTTCATTTATTTGCATCGCATTCGTATGGGTCCCTGATCTTGCGTGCTTGCCGGAGGTAAAATCGCTGGTGGTTGGAATCAAATTTTCCTTCTCTTCCTCGACCAGTTCTTCTACTTTGTTTTGTCCAACTGCGCCCGCGACGCCTCCTCTTTTCGAGGACGCGCGCGCCTCTGATTTTTCTGAAGACTTGAACATCTCCGCGAACTTCGCGTCGTCCGCGATGCCAAAAATAGCTTCGCCAGCCATTTGGCACGCGGAACCTTCACTATCCATATCATCTCTGGTCAACCCGCACGCTTCACAAATCGGTAAGTGTTTGTTCGACCACGGCTTGTAGGCGCCTTGTAAACTAAAGCCGTTGTCTTCTAAATTTTGCGGAACGCCACCGTGTCCGAACCCTCTTTGAGCGACCATATCGAACGTCGATGCCGTCACTTGGATGTTGTGGTCGGTTAAACCAAGGATGTACGCGTCGACGAAGGACATTACGAAGGGATCTTTGCTATTGATGTTAACATCCGCAGGCTCAATCGGAGGAGCTCCTTCTTCGTCACTGCCGTAATCGTCGTCGTAATCGTCGCTCAAGACGTCGTCGTTAAATTCTGGGTCAATATGTTCGTTTGCACCGTGCGCTGCGTGATGAAATTCGCACGTGCCAATGCATCCGACGACGATATCTTTCAAATCGGTCAACTCGGAGGTTAATTTTTTCAAATACGGTGAATCGGTTGAGACATACAAACCAAATTTCCCTTTACCTTCCGTGGCGCGATCTGTCGCCGCTTTTTGCGCGGCTCTTCCGATGCACGTAAAGTACGGGGATAAGCCGGCATCATTTGGTTCACCTAGCGTGAAATAATCACCGCCGTTGATTTTCGGACACGACTCAGATATAATGGTATCCTTATTCGTCCTCGTGAATCCACCTTTTTTAATCAACGCGTTGAAAGCGTCGAATCGTTTTTCCGCCGATCCGGTCTTCAATTCTCCGATACTCGTGCCTGCGTTTTGTAACAATGCGTCGACGCTGGCAACCTTTTCCTCGAACGTGCCTCGGCCATCGTGTTGGTCCAGTGTCGAAGGCGTATTTTCATTCGACCAATCGCCAGTACGAATGTGGACTGCGCCGACGGCATCAAATTCTTCGAATTTGTTAATGTACGGCATTAAAACGCTCGCGAGTCGATCTGTTGGTCTCGAAGTTAGATGCCACAAACATCCTCGTATTTTTTGGTGCGCGAACTTGTTTTCATACGTCGCGTAGTTCGCTGAGTTGAAAAATTCTTTCGTGCCTTCCTGCGGTTCATTGAATAACGAAACTTCGAGCTTCTTCGCTAAACGAATATAGCCTAATCCAATCACCGCTTGAGCGACGTCCGCGCAAAACTCAGTACCAGCTCCCGAACTTTCACCGCCACCTTCCGTGGCGCATGACTGCGTTGACCCAGGAATCAATCCATGATCCTGTCCGGATGTGTGTAATTTGATTTCAATCCAAGGATGCGCGTTCATGAGCATATTTTCTAGCATCCCGAACGTTTCGTTCGTAGATTTCGAGAAATCATCCGGGGAGATGACTTGTTTCGGGCCGCGACCGATAGATTCAAAGATTCGCTTACGCGTTTTCGTGTCCAGGTTCCAGGATTTACCGTTGGGAAGTTGAAAGTACAAACCCATGTTCGCTCTGTCTTGACACGTCAACGCTCTCGTTTCTTCTTTGCACTGCGATTTATGATTGACTTCTTCGTTCAGGAAGCTCCAATCTTCGTGCTCGCCTTCGTGCTCCATGTCTCGAAGCTTGCGATCCTCCGCTTCCTCTTTATCGGCTTGTGCACGATCGGCTAATTCTTGCTTCAATCTATTCTCGCGCTCTAACTTAGCTTGTTCGGGATCGCCTTCATCCGCCGGCGTTTCGTTGTTGTCATTGTTATTCCCGCCATCTTCACTGGCATCATCACCATTTGCGGCGGGAGCATCGCCACCCTCTCCTGGCACGACAGAGCTGCCGACATCATCTATTGGTGATAATTCTTCTTCGTTACCGTCAACGACGCGATGATCAATTGGGGGCATCGCGAGATCCGCGCCAGCCATGCCAGAAGTACGTCCCGCCAAATCGCGTTCGCGGTCCTCCAAATCTTGCATAACCTGTGGCCTAGGACCTAGCGGCCGTCGTAGTTCTTTCAACCGCTTCTCTGCCAATTCGTGGCGATCGTTTTCGTAAGTATGAATTCTGTTGCGCTGAGATTGCGACAACTCTGCTTCGCTCGAGGCAGACCCAGATCCATCCAACGCGGTGCCTTCCATCGATTGATCCAACGCCTTCTCTTCCTCTACCAGAGATTGTCGTTCTTTCTCGCGGCGCATCTGCATCTCCTCTGGCGTTTCTTCTCGAGAGTCGTTATCCATGACTGTACTTTCCTGTCTTCTCTCCTCTGCGAGTCGCGCTCGTTCTCTGTTTGCCTCCATTTGCTCACCTCGTATCATCTCCTCTCTTTCTCTCTCAAACATCTCCTCTTGACGTCTTTGCGCTCCCTCGTTATCGTTCAACAACGACGTCACCGCCTCTCGCTGCAAAAGCTTTCTCGACGACGAAGATAACCGTCGACTGTTACTCCTTCTTCTTAACTTTTCCATCGTCTCGCTTTCATCTTGACCTTTGCTCGCTGCCATGACGTTCTCTTCCTCTTTATTCCTCTTCCTCATGTCTCTTTTCACCTCTCTCCTGGCTTTAGAATCAAACGCCCTTTCCTGGACGAATCGCCCGTGCTCCTCGTCGCCGCAATCCGTAAACCGAACGTACACCGCTCTCTCCGAGGCCATCCCCCAGGCGAACCAGGCTAAAAAATCGCCGAGATAGTTCCCAATCCCGTTCGCGCGTTCCGAGCACGACGCGTCAATCGTCAGCACCCGTTCGTTCGTCTCGTACAACTTCAACCATCGGTCTTGGTGCGCGCCGAAAATCGCGTCGCAGTGCTCGGAGAATCGCTCTAAATCGCGCTCGATCGTCTTCTTTCCCCAGAAATCATCATGACCTTCTCCTCCGTTGTTCGCATGCTCATCGTGCACATCAGCAGCAGCAACACCAACACCGGTACGAATCACCGCCTCCAAAGAGAGGAATACCAAAACCACCAAAAACAGAACAGAGCGCACCACGCGAGAAGCGCTTCTCATCATCTTCGAAACCGCGCGCGTCCTCGCGTCCTCTTCTTCTTCTTCTTCTTTGTTCTCTTTTCTTTGTTCTCTTTTTGTTGTGTTGCGGGGAAACGTTTTGGTGTGAAACCTCAGAATATCTGTTTACGGATACGCTTTACGTACTTTACTAATAAACGAGGAATAAAATCGAAAGAGGAGAGACAGACAGAGCGCGGAGGTGAGAGAGACGGACGTTTTCTGTCTCGTCTTTCTTTTTGAACAGAGAGACGACGCGTTGGACGACGCGAAGCTTTTCTATTTATTCGTCGCGTAGTAGTACGGAAATGACTGATGATGACGGCGACAAAAAGCGAAGCAAAAAAGCGGATGTGAAGATGGATGATGACGACGACGGCGGCGGGTCTCCCACCATCCCCACGGAGATGAAACACTTAGCTCGTCTCACGTGGCCTATCGTTCTCCAAATGGGGTCGCAACAAATCATGCTCGCGTGCGATTTGATTTACGTCGGGAGGTTAGGGAGATTTGAAATGCAAGTCGGTTCGTTGTTCACGGTCTTGTTTCTTTTGTGCTGGTATTTCTTGGCGGGGTTAACGTCGGCGATGGACACGCTGGCGAGTCAAGCGCACGGCGCGAACGACGCGAGAGCGGTGAAAAGTTGGACGCTTCTTGTTTTGTTAGTGAACACGTTGGCGTGTTTCCCAGCCGCGGCGTTTTTGTTCAGCGCGGAAGCGATCGTTGGGGACGCGTTGAAACGCCCGGACGCGGTGGCGAGAGAAGTCGGGAGAGCGTGCGTTATTTTATTCCCGGGGTTATGGTTTATGTCCTGGAGTTTGGTGTATCAAAAGTATTTGCAAATGCAGGGTAGGGTGAATCCGGTTGGAATAACGAGCTTTATGACTTTAATGTTGAACGTTGGATTAAATCAATTGTTTATACACACTTTGGATTTTGGTTTAAGAGGCGCGCCCATCGCGACGACGATTTCAAGGTTGGCGAATCTGATATTTCTAGGGATGTACAGCGCGTCGAGAAGTTTAGCGTACGAAACGAGAGAAGATAGGAAAAAGGAGTGGGAAGAGTGGATACAGGCGAAGAAAAATATCACCAAGAAGATGTTTCAACGCGCGACGAGTTTGTGTTTTCACGGTGGTTTGATGCTCGCCTCGGAAGCCTGGGCTTTTGAGGTGACGGTAATCACGGCGAGTATACTAGGAGAGGTGGAGCTGGACGCGCACAATGCGTTATTATCTGTGTGTGGGTTAACGTTTATGACTGGTCCGATGGCTTTCGGTATCGCCGCGAGCATCCGAGTGGGGAATTTGTTAGGTATGGGGAAATATCGCATCGCTAAAACGGCTGCGAGTTTATACATCTTTGTCGGTTTGACGTGGATGACGATATGTTCGGTGCTGATTGCTATTTACGCACGACATATTGGCAACGCGTATACGGATGGAGATAAAGATATCGCCGATTTAGTGGTTGTTTTATCGCCACTCGCTGCAACCTTTCAAGTGTTTGACGCATTGCTTGGGATTTGTAATGGCGTCTTGAGGGCGTGCGGGAGGCAGAGAATTTTGGCGATAACAAACATGGTTGCGTTGTGGGCGGTTGGCGTGACCTTGGGCACGTCGCTCGCGTTTGCAACTTCCTTGCGCGCGAAAGGTATTTGGATCGGTTTAATGGGTGGTGTGATTGCCAGTGGGTCGACGCTGGCAGTGATGGTATCGCGGGTGAATTGGCGGAACGAAGCCGAGTTGGCGAAACAATCCGCGGTAAACGTGCACAATATCGATGACGAACAGGAAGAGAAAGTAGCGGCGGTTTGAGATCAAAGAAACCGCATGAAATAGTGGTACCCATGCTTTATAGATTCGTAGGCATTTCGTTTTTATGACAATGATGACGACGTTACTAAGTATTTATTGCTTACTATAGCAGCGGAGCATAAACACACACTCAATCACAATTTAAGCGCGCGATTTTTGTTGTCCTTTACCCATGGTCTTCACCAAGAACGCGACCGCGCCGGCCCCGATCCCAATCGCCGCAATTTTGTTCTCCTTCAAATTCGCCAAAGTATTCTCCAAAAACGATTTCTCGCCGCCACTCTTATCTCCACTCGTCTTGTCTTGTTTCTTTGCCGCTTCCTCGCGTTCACGAACGATTTCCGCAATCAACGGATTTTTATCCAACTTCTCCTTGGCCGGCGTGAACGTTCTCTCGATGAACGACTTTCTCTCGATTTGCGCCTTTCTCTGCGGCGTCGGAACTTTCGGTTGTGGCTGATATTGTTGTTGTTGCTGCTGCTGAGCATATTGCGGCTGCGACTGTCTGCTCAACGGCGACGGTTGTCTCGTCGCGGCCGCAGGCGGCGTCGGCGCCTTCTTCGCGTCCGGAATCCTCGCCGGCGACGTCGCCTCCGCGATCACTCTCTCCGTCTTCCCCGGACTGGCTTCCGTCATATTCTTCGGCGACAATGACGACGACTCTATCGCGACAGATTGTGGTGTCATCGACAATCGCTTCCCTCCCGGAGACGGCGACGCCGCGCTCTTCTTTTCTCCTCCTCCTCGTTTAAACATATCTGAATCCACTTGATCCGCCCACGCGCTCCCGGGTTCGTACGGCGCTTTCCACACGTACTCCGGCGTCTTTTCCACGTCTTTGCCGTTACTCTTCGTCGGCGTCGGGAAAGATTGGAGTTTTTCCAGGGACGCCGCTTGTTCCGGCGACGGTAATCGAATCGGTTTCGACGGCGAAGGGGGAACCCCCGGGCCCGATTTTGGCGTCATCTTGTTCGAATCATTCAAAGGCTTGGGAAGAGTCGTCGTCGTGCCAGTGGCACCACCAGTCGTCGTCGTCGTCGTCGTCGTCGGAGCGGCATTGCCGACTGCCTTTTGCGCCCGCTTCTTCGCTTTCTTCTTGTTCCCTTTGGCCATGTTTATTACGTAATAAAAAAGTATCTAAAAGTGTTCGTAACAATGACGACGGTTTTTGAATTTTGGAGCTGCTTTGCTGAAAAAAAGATCGATCACAAATCCAAGGAGAAAGCACCAACAACATTTTTTTGCTCGTACTAGGGGTACTCTGTACAACATTTTAATAGTACAACCACGCGGAGAAGAGATAGCGGAACGTACAGAGGAAGAGACAGAGATAGAAGACGAGGGTATTCTAGATCTCGATCTCGTTCGCCTCCTTCGGCGTCTCGTTCTAGATCTCGGTCTCGCTCTCGCTCGAGAGAGCGGTACGGCCGAAGAGGTTTCGTGGTGAATTCGTTTCTTGTTCTCGTTCTTGTTATCTTTGCTGCTGCTTTGCGAGCGCGTCTTTCTCTTGCTGATTACTCCCGCCGACGCTCACGCCCCACACGCCGAAAGATTTTTGCTGCGAAGGCGTGAGTCGACCACCGCCACCGTCTTCTCCGGCATCGGATACCATGACGTTGTCTTCCGCGCACTGCATTTGGGGCGTCCAATCGGCCATCCTGTCGCGCTCGTAGAACCGGGAGGTGTGGACGCCGACGTTGGCGTCTTCGGCTTCGTCTTCGGGTTTGCGTTCGGCTTCGCCGGTGTATTCTTTGGCGGCGAGACCGCGGAAGATGGAGGGGAACATGGCGGTGAGCGAGCGGTCGGGCGTGTCGGTGCTGTCTCCAGCGCCTAAAAACCGCTGGTTGAAGAGGTCTCTGTTACTGTAGGAGCGGTTGAACCGTTTTTGTTTCTCCCGCGTGCCGAATTCGATTTCGTCTTCGAAGAGTTTTTTGAAGATTTCCGACCAGTCGCCGTTATTTTCCGTATCCGCTTGGAAAGAGGCAGTTTCAAAGGCACGCTCGAGCGCGGCGAGGGCATCGCCCGGGTGACGAAGATCACAAAAACGTTTGCTTTTGTTTTGTGAGCGCGAGCGAGGGGAGATTTCCGGAATAGCTTCCGAGATTGGCGTGAACACGAGCTCCTGTTGTTGCCGTTGCTGATTCTCCGGAGGGCCGTCGCCGAGGGTAATTTTCGAGACGTTTTCAGTGGCCAACTGATGTCGCCTCCTCCTCTGTTGTTCCAGCAACATGGCTTGGTTTTCGTGCGGCGCACCACCAGTTTCAAACGCTTTTTGAAAGTACGCGTGGTGCGCAATCTCCTCACACGTCGGTCGGCGTCTCGGGTCGAACGCGAGCATGCGCGTGAGTAAATCGAGCGCGTCTGCATCTACGCCGGAAAATATTTGGTGCAACATCCCGGCCCGTCCGGTCATTTTTGACAAGTATCGACGCCATTTCTCCGCGGGTAAACTTTCAATATCAAACCAACCAGGCGTGCCAATCGTATCGAAATACTTGTCCAACTGCATGGAACGTCGACTGTCGTCGCTTTCAATCTGTTCGTACGTTTTAGGGGTTTGGAACACCACGAACTCGTCGTCGAATTGAAAGAGCGGTTGCACTTGCAACTTTTTGTTCAAAGCGCCCGCGGAGTGCATTTCGCGTCGCAGAAGCTCCGCAAATATGCACCCTAACGACCAAATATCCACGGCAGCGGTATACGCTCCAACGCCTGAATTCATCACAACCTCTGGCGCGCGATAACATGGCGTCGCAACGACGCCTGTTAAATTCGAACTCCCAAACGTGCCGCTTTTCTTCATTCTCTTCGACGGCGAAGAGGATGCAATCTTCCTCCGCCTTTCTGTTGTTTCTTGGTCTTGCATCATATCTTCATCTTCTTCTTCTCTTTTTTCTTCTTCTTCTTCTTCTTCTTCTTCTGACGTCCATCCTCCGTTTCTCTCCCCTCCTCTGTCTTCTTCGCTGTCTCTCCACCCGCCTCTCGGCGGCGCGCCTCTCGCGCTCCCGAAATCGCAAATCTTAATCACTCTCCCGCCCTCACCAATCGCTCGTAAACTCCCCAATAACGCGTTCGCGCTCTTCAAATCCCTGTGCCAAATCCTATTCTCGTGCAAATACCCGCACGCGCTCACCAACTGTTTCATCAGCGACCTTACCTCCTCGCCGTCCATCTGCCCGCGCAAGTTATACAAGTCTCCGCCTTCCGCTAACTCGAACGATAAGTACACGTCCAAACTCGTCGCCACGAACTTCCCGCCTATAAATTTCCTCGCACCCGTCGTCGCCGGTTTCACGAACACGTCCAAAAGTTCCGCCACGTTCGGGTGCGACACTCTATTCAAGGCGACTATTTCCCTCAGAGTCCTCTTCGCGTTTTGTTTCGAATACAACGCGTTTCCGATGCGCTTCAACGCGACGAAGACTTTGTGCTCGTTATCGTACGCTTTCACCACGGTACCGTACGAACCCGAGCCGAGTAACGCGATTAAATGGTACCGCTCGCAGTCCACGTTCCAGAGTTCCGAGAAGACTCGATAGGACGAGAGGTCGTTGGAAAGGACGATGTTCTTCGGGTCCTGGATTTCCTGTCGTCGTTTTGCTTCGTTTTCTTCTTCCTCCATTTTTGTTCTTCGATTTTTCTCTGTTGTCTCTCGAGATGTATAAAAGAGAGAGAGAGAGAGAGTACTCGCGCGCGGTTCTCTCTTCTTTTCTTCAAACTCTCTCTCTCTTTTCAACAAAGCGCAATGTAAAGTCTCTCTTTCTTTTTCTTCTGCTGCGTTTCCCCTAAAAAAAACTTCATCTCTTGGTGTCGCCTCTGTTCTTTGTTTAGGGTATCAAATATTTTTTTTTTCGAGGCGCGATTTTTTTGGGTTCGTTGGTTTTCTTTTCTCTCTGGAGCTAATCCTCGTTTTCTTCATTTTACACTCGAGAGGAGTACACTCCTTCTTCTTCTTCTTCTTTCAAAGAATCATCGTATATAGAAAGCTTTCTATTATTGCGAGAGTAGTTCCTTTTTTGTTGCCTTTCTCTTTTCTCGAACAGACGCGCTTCCGTTTTCTTGAACAGACGACCTAAAGAAGAGAGAGAGAGAGAGAGAGAGAAGCGTTCGATTTGTTTTTAATATATTTAAAGCGAAGAAGAAGAAGAAGAAGAAGAAGAATCAGAGAAGAAAAAAAGAAGAGATGAAACAAACGGAAGAAAATGAATCCGTCGTCGGCCCGTTCGTGTTTTCCAACTGCGGCGCGGTGTCCGTGCACAGATTCAGAGAAGAAGAGGAAAGCTTCGCGAGAGGCAACGAAAGACAAACGAGCGTATCCGTGAGATACGGAACGATTGTACACGTGGACGATGAGAATAAGTTAAGAGCGTTTGATGTGGACGAGGTTGGGAAGGAAGTGATGGGACTGAAAGGGAGGAAAGAGAGCGAAGCGATACTTTTTTCATCCTCGACGTCGGACGAGAAGAAGAATGAGAATACTAAAGGTGTCGTAAAAGGAAACGTGAAAATAGTGAGCGTGAAACCGAGGAGCGAAGATGTCGTCGCGGTCGTTGTCAGCGATGGAGACGATGACGTCTTGGAGTTTTACGACGTCGTCGGTAAAGGCGCGCTGAAGAGACGAGAGGAAGGTACTTTTACGAAGACGAAAAAGGTAAAACAGTTCGTTTGGGAGGAGAAAGAGGATGGTATGAGCTATGTTGTTGTCACTGAAGGTGGAACGTTGATTCGGAACGGGACGGAAGAGGTGGCAGGTGGAGGCGTTGAGTGCGCGGCGTGTCATCCAAAGACGAACGCGTTGGCGTACGCAAACGCAAAGGGCTCGGTATTCGTCGGGGAAGACGTTGTGAATTTGAACGACGTAAAGCGAATCGAATCGATTGCGTTTCCAAACGAAAACAGCGACGATTTGGTTTTAGTTTCTATATTAAACGGAGAAGATGAGTGCAGATTGCTTGCGTTGAGGAAGAAGGACGGCCAGTGGACGGCGAGCAAATTAGGCGGAGGGTTCGATATCGATCCCACGCAGGACGCGGCGACTGGGAATCCTTTGCACGTCGTCCCAATTAATGGTTGGGATGTCGCTTTGTGTGCGCACGCGCGCGCGTGGGATAACCAAGTGCTTCTCGTGTCCACGTCCGCATCAGAACCGTGTCGCGTTTTAGAAATCGACGACGATAGGTGCTTTTGCACGATCCCTTTAGCTTTCGACGACGAGAATAATTTTGTTTCTGGCGTCGCGGTGGATTACGGCGCCTCGTGCGGGGCCATGTTGAACCCATCCGACGGCGGTGCTGGTGACTTACCCCTAGGACCGACAGTTATCCTTTCCACGTCGGATGGACGCATCGCATGCTTTCGATTGGCGTGTTTGACAGATCCGCCCGGGTATAGGATTGAAAAGACTCCCAGAGAAGAGCCGGTAAAAATACAAACGTTGGCGGCACCGCAAAAAAAAGAAGATGAAGAAAAAGTAGAAGCTCCAGCGCCGGTTAAAAATTTGTGGGGTGCGGATTTCTTGGCGAAAAACAAAGCACATCAGGCGAAAGTTCAAGAAGCTATCGAAGAGGAGGAGAAACCGAAATCGGCGTTTAGCTTTGTTCCACCCGCAACGGGGGATAAACCTGCATTTAGCTTTGGTCCACCCGCGACAGGGGAGAAACCTGCGTTTAGTTTTGGCGTTCCTTCGACGCCGGCGGCAGACTTGAAAAAGGAAAACGAAGAAAAAGAAAAAGAAAGAGACAACGTCCCGCCGCCAACTCCAGTACCAGATCCGACGCCACCTAGAGCAGCGCCGCCATCAAGAACAACACCTACGTCCGCAGTTCCTTCTTCTCCGTCCGCTCCTACCTCGTTCGAAGCGCTCGCGGATGATCCTACGAAACTCTTGGAGCAACTCTCGCTTGGTAAAATCTCAGACGTAGCTGCGGCGCGCGAAAAGTTAAAACAACTGTTTTTGAAGGAGCACGAAATCGAAACTACGCCAAAGCAGAAAATTTCTGCAACAAGTAGCGGAGAGGCGAGTACTGCTTCACCAGTTCCAGTGATGCGGTCTATAGATGTAACAAAAATCGCCGACGATTCGAAGGCGTTAGCGCCGATGGACCCGAAGGCTTCGCCATTACCTTCTTGGGGTAAAAAGTTGGAAGGTGTTCCAAAGACCTCAGCCGCTTCAGGTGTGAGTACGTCAAAAGATATTGCAAATGCTCTCAAACTTATTGCGAATGATTTCGAAAACGCGAAACTTGAGTGCGACGCTATGTTATCGGACTGTAACGACGCGTGCGATGCGATTCAAAATGAAAATTCTGCATTCGCTGCGAGCGCGAAATTTTCAAAAAAACACTTTGATATTTCTACGCAAGCCAGAGATTCAGCTCGAGATGAAATCCAGGAGACGAAACGCGTCGCGAGGCTACAAAACGAAGCCATTGGTGAACTTTGGTCGCGCGACCGCCAGAACGAAACCATGCGATGTGAACTCGAAAGTCTCATCGAGGCTGCACAAGAAAATCTGGAGAAGAACCAAAATCAAAATCCCGACGACGAAGATTTGACTGAAATCGTCGATTTAGATATGGAACTCCCAACAGGTTTGCGAAAGTTGAAAGCTCAGCTGCGGCGAGAAATGGATGTCATCGCGCAAGGAGCGGCTGATTTCGAAGTGCGTACAAATCTCGCCGAACGCGAGAAGAAGCGGCTCGATCGCATCAAGAAGGCAGCCGGGAGCAGCAGTTCAAATTCAGTCTTGACGATGAATCAGAGTCGCTCGCAAGAAACCACGAGAGCGTTGAAGGCAGCAATCGAAACGCAGAAAGAAGTCATCGAAGATCAGAATGAACGTTTGGAAACAACTATTGCGGATCTCCGCGAGTTTGGGTACGACGCTGACGTGCGCGTCGGGAAGGATGGGAGAGTTGAAGTGAATGCGATTGAAACTCCCGGTAAGCAACGCTTAGCGGCGTTATCGTCTGATGTGATGTTTAGCACGCCTGGAACGGCCTCGAGAGGTAGAGGTGACGATAATCTCGGAGTGGACGTGCCGACGACTTCGCACAAGGAAGCTATGGATCGCGCGATCAAAACGCTCGTCAAGCAACCTCGAGTCGTAGTCTCTGAAATGAAGCGAGACGTTTTGAAGCAACCGCTTCGCCGCATAGAACCGCGAATGCCTCCGAAGCGCATCGAGAGAACAGTTTCTGCGCCGCCTGTAGTATCTGCTTCTGCTTTTGCTCCTGTTTCTGCCGCGAAGAAAGTGGAGGTTCCTCCACCGCCAGGGGCGGCGGCGCCGGCTAAGGCACCACTCTTCCCGGCGTTCTCAGCACCTGTTGCAGCGGCACCGTCGAAACCGAAAGAAGCGCCGAAGAAAATGGAAGTTCCTCCGCCACCGTCGTTGACTGCACCTTCCTTGGCACCCAAAAAAATGACGAACGAGGAAGAGGCAGCGTCGAAGAAACCTTTGTTCCCGAGTCTTTCGGCGTCGTCGGCCCCAGCTGCTCCTGAAGCAGCGACGGCATCTAGCACCGCATCCTCTGTGACTCCAGCGAAACCAGTGGTGAACTTATGGAGCGCAGACTTCATGGCTAAAAATAAAGCAGACCGAGCGAAAATTCAAGAAGCCATTGAAGAGGAGGAGAAGCCAAAACCTGCATTCAGCTTTGCGCCATTGTCGACGAGTAGTGGTGGCGACAGTAAGCCGGCCTTTAGTTTCGGCATCGCTAAAAACCAACCCGAGAAGAAGAAAGAAGGAGAAGAAGAGGAGAAGAAGGAAGAAAGTGCTGATGATACTACTACTTTTCCTGCTCCTCCCGTTGCTTCTGCTCCTGTAACGCTGGCATCCTTGGCGCCGGCGCCGGCGGTGAAACCGCTCGGCTTTGGAACTTCTTCAATTGCAACGAGCGTCCCGAAATCCAAAGCATTCGGATCTGTCGAAGAGTTAAAACTGGATGATAGTAAGGAAGGAGAGAAGGAAGAGGACATTCAGTCTTCACCGCCACCGTTACAACGCGCCGCGGCGAGTGCGAGCTCTGAGAAGACTGTGTTCAGCTTTGGATCGCTCGCGACGGCGGCGCCAGCAAAGAGGAAAGAAGAGGGTGAAACGTCCGCTCTATTTTCAGCGCCTCCAGAAACCCCGAAATTGGCACCTCCGTTGGTGCTTGCTAAGGAAAAGGAAGCTGCTGAAGCTCCGGTGACAGACGTCGCGTCGAGCTTTGGCAGTTTCGGAGGTTTAGGTTCGACGACATCAACGTCTGCAGTAGGTGGAATTTTTGGTAAGTCTGCGGTGCCTACGTCTACTACTACCGTGGCCGGTGCACCAACGGTGGCACCTGCGTTCGGAAAGCCCGCCGCTTCGGTGGCTGGTGTACCGGGTACGGGTACTTTTTCATCGTTTGGTAGTGTGAATCCGCCTGCGTCTACAGGAGCCGTTGCTACGAGCACTGGTTTTGGATCTAGCGGTGGTGGTGGTGGTGCAGCCGCGCTCACTGGCACGCCTGGTTTTGGCCAAGCCGCAACGATTGGTGGAGGCGGAAGCGCAGCTTTTGGCACGCCCACTTCAACATCTTCTTTTGGTCAACCTTCAACGAGTGGAGGCGCGGCAGCATTGACGGGAACTCCATCGTTCGGCCAAGCGGCAAAGATTGGAGGTGGTACGCCTGCGTTCGGCTCTTCAACACCGCAGAGTACTTTCGGCCAAGCGGCAGCGACTACTGTTGCCGCCGCTACTGCCCCGTCGACGCCTGCTCCGACGTCTGGTTTCGCTGCTTTTGCAAATAAACCGACTGGATTTGGTGCCGCCGCGGCGGCTTCCGGCGGAGGTGGTTTTGGCGCGCTGGCGAGTCAAAGTGGTGGTGGAGGTGGTTTTGCGCAAGCCGCGCAACAAGCGTCTTCTAGTCCGTTTGCGCAACAAGCGCAACAGCAAGGCGGTGCTTTCGGGCAAGCGTCTAGTTTTGGCAATCAGCAGCAGCAACAACCACAAAGTTCTGGGAGTTTCGGGCAAACGAGCGGTTTTGGACAACCTTCTGCTGGTTTTGGACAACAACAAGGTACCGGTTTCGGACAACAACAACAAAGCACTGGATTCGGGCAACTACAACAACAAAGCACTGGATTCGGGCAACAACAAGGTGCTGGATTTGGACAACAACAAAATACCGGATTCGGACAGGCTTCTGGTTTCGGGCAAGCTTCTGCTTTCGGACAAGCTTCTGGTTTTGGCAGTCAGCAACAAAAACCTCCCGGACAAACTTCCTCCCCTGCGTTTACTCAAATGCGACGATAGAAACATTAGAAACATTAGATATAAGTTAATAATACTGAAAAATAGATTCAGAATACTAGAGAACAATTCACGCTACTACATAGTATGACATAGCTATTACATATTTCTTTCGGCTAACTCTCCGTGCAACGGCGCGTCTAAGGATAACTTTTCCGAGGCGATCCACGGATACGTGTGCTTTATGGTTTCTACGATTAACGCGTACACAACCTCCTCGCCTTTTTCGCTAAAATGCAACCCGTCCGAAAAATACGCGCTCAAATCCCCACCGCCTAACTTTTCAAACGTATCGAACGCGTCTGCCACACCTACCCCCATTTCTCTCGCCACTTTTTCCGCCGCAACCGCGTATTTCTCAGTGTGTTGATAAAGTCGATCCGGCGTATCGAACGCCGTCGTCTCCATCGCGTGTTGCACCCGGTCCTTTTCAATAATCGGTGGTGGCGTGATGACAATTCTCGGCACGTTCTTATACAAATTCAATATCTCCCGCATATTCTTCACGTATTCTTCGAGCGGAACCGCGTATTCGCGCTTGTGATTCACCGCGGCGTCGTTCGCGCCGAGAAACACAACCACCAGCGTTGGTTTTTTCACAAACAATTTCGGTTTCCTTTTCATCAAATCCAAAACCCATCTCGTGTTGTACCCGGAGTACCCTCTGTTTATAACATCCGCGCGTCTGACGTACGAAGACGCGAGTTTAGACACCCATCCTTTCTTTGAATCGTAGCCTCGTTGCGTCAGCGAGTCTCCCACGAGTAATATTTGTCGTCTGTTCCCCGCTGCATCATCGTCAGAAAAACTCGTCGTAAACTCCTTCCATTTGGTCGCTAAAAAGTACCCGGTCATGGATGCGAGCGCGGCGACGACAAATCCGCCAAACGCTCGTTTATTCCGAGATGATACTCTCGAGGACTTTTTCGTGTGCGTCGATGCTCCAATTTCGCGATCGGCGACCATATTTGATGTGTATATATAAAGCGTCAGTCTAAAATGAAGTGAAGAAAATCCCCTAAAAATCCCCTATAAAAATGACATCTCTCTGCGCGTCTTCAGCGCATCACAACACCGGTCGTCGCGTTACCACCACATCTCGAGCAAACAGCAACGGTTGTCGTCGTCGCGTGGTATCATCCTCGCGTGCTGATGCTGATGCATCTAGGACCGATGATGAGGACAAAAATGAAAGAAGAAAAAGAGGATTGGAAACGAAGAAAGATTCGAGCAGACGCGCTTTCGTCGCGTGTTCTGGCTGCGCTTTCTGTTTTGCCGCTTCCTTTTCGGAGGCCGCGCGAGCGTTTCCAAAACTCTTAGACTTGAACGATGAAACCGTCGAGGACGTGAACTATGTGCTCGATCACAGGAATCAGCGGACGGACAAAGTGTTTGCCAAAGCGAGTGAGTGTTTGTGTTTTTCTTCTTTCTTTGCGAACTCCCTAACGAACTCTTTCCAACTAACTCTATAACTCTTTTTACGCAGTGACAACGATGGCTGGATACGAAAGCGTCATCGAAGAGAGAAAGACAGAATTATTCACGAGAGCATTTTCGAACAGAACAGGGAAGGTGGACGTGGTTGAATTAGGCGCGGGCACCTGGCCGAATGCCAAGTATTACGATATGGTCGCTTCGACGACGAATTTTGGAGTGAGCGTTGACGTGTACGGCGTCGATCCGAACGAGTACATGACTCCGTACGCGCTGGAGAATTTTGAAAAGGTGAAATCGGATAAGGTGAAATACGAGCCGTTGCGTGGCGTGAGCGAGAATTTGCCGTTTGAAGATGGTTCTGTGGATGTGGCGGTCGTGTCGCTTGTTTTGTGTTCGGTGGAGGATCAGTTGGCTTCGTTGAAGGAGGTGAAGCGCGTGTTGAAACCCAAGACGGGCAAGTTTATCTTCGTCGAACACGTGTTGAGTCAAACGAACGATAGCTTGAGACGTCAGCAGGAGGCATTGACACCGATGCAGATCAAAGCTGCGGATGGTTGCAGATTGAACAGGAAGACAGGCGAAGTCATAAAGAAGGTGTTTGGCAGCGAAAACGTAGACTATGAATACTTCGATTTGGATGGGTTTTGGGTTATAGGATCACAAATAGCCGGTATTGCCAGCGTGTAGTACGATAAGATGCACACAAATATTTATTCCTCATTGCACGGCTAAGGTGTGTAAATATCTCTTCAGCTCTAAAAATGGTTGCTGCTGTTCGTCCGTAGTCTTTTTTTCCTTTTTGCGTTCGGCATCAACGAGCTCCAGATTTTCCTTCAAAACCTTCGATACTTCGATACGCCGAGCCTCACTTTCTTTCCTCAATTGCTTACGTAACTTCTCAACAGTTTGTTCTAATACATCGTTCCGTTTTTGGACCGCAAGAGCTGCTTCTTCCGCGCGCGTCAAGTGTACTTCGTTCTCCTTGATGTCTTCTTCGCGAGCGTATCGGGAATACAGTTGCACAACGGCATCTTTCAACGCTTTGAAGTCCTCGTTTGCTTTTCTATCCACCACCTGGAACAAGTCGCGCTGGAATCTTTTAATCAACTGCTGCGATTTTTCCGCGTTTCTACGCTTCAACTTTGCTTCTTTGCGAAAGCTCTCTCCTTTGCGTGTTGTTTCTTCCAACTCGCCTTTGAGAGCTTTCACTTCTGCCAATACTTTTACTATTTCTTTATCCTTCAACTGTAAATGTTCGTTCAAATCGTTCACGGTGCGCTCAAACTTTGGTACAATCTCAGAATCGACTTTGACGAGTCTCTCGGAAAGTTCCGTCAGTTGAGAGGAGAGCTTCCGTTCTGATGCAATCTTCTTTTGCATCTCGCGAGTCGATTTTTTATTGTCTTCTTTCAAATCACGTATTTCAGCGTCGCGTTCTACTAAAGTTTGTCTCGCCTTTTCCAGCTCTTCTTTGAGCACATCTCGCTCGCGCTTTGCTAACGAGGCCTCTTCGCGCATTAATTCTTCGTTTCTGGTTGCGCTTTCGCGAAGCTTCCGTGTTTTCGCGTGCTCAATTCGTAACTCCGCAGAACGATGGCGCTCGTACTCCACGTTTTCCTGAAATACCTTTTTCAAATTTTCAATCTCTTCGTCGGCGTCTTCTTCAACTTGGCGCTGCGTCTCTTCGCTAATTTCCTTCTCTGTGCGAATTTCTAATTCTAGCTGCGCGATTTTATGCTGTAAAAGTCGCGTCTCTTTCTCCAATTTCGCTTCCGATTCTTTGACGTACGCCTCATGGGCCTGCACCAATGCTGAATTTTGCTCGTCCCACTTCGCAATTTCCTCATCTTTCACGACTTTTAAGTTTTCAGTCTTCTCAAACTCTTTCGCGAGTTTACGCCTATACTCTCTCTCTTTGTGTTCTTCGCGTGTTCGGCGCGTTTCGTCTTCGCTGCGCGTTTTCTCTTCAGTTTTTGCCCTCTCCTCCAGAAATGTTTCTCGCAACCTCGTTCGCTTGGCGATTTCTCTTTCCAGATCGTTCTTACGCTGCGTTTCTAGACGATTAACTTCTTCTCGATTCCGTTGGTCGGACACTCGACGCTCGTATTCGTGTCTGGCGCGAAGTTCACGAATTCTTGAACGGAGATCTGCTATGCTCTTCTCCTTTTCAAGTAGGACGAGGCGCGATATGAGCACGTCGTCTGGCGCGTCAGCGTCGCTCGTATCTTTTACGCTTCTATTTTTATCAAACCGAGGAAGAGGGTTATTGAAATTGAATGCACCGGAATCAGATTCTATAATAATCTCGAATGCAAACATTGTTCCGTCCGAGGCACACGCGAACACTCTCTTCTCAGTATCGGACGCACATATGGATGTAATTTCCCGATTGCTCGCGCATCGATATTCACGAAATTCTCCGGTCAACGGAGTTGTGTATACCCGCAACGCACCGCAGGATGTACCACATACCAGGAGTCGAGATGAATGCACAAAGCACGCAGATGTTAGAGTAGTTGCTTTTCGTCGCGAGACCATTCTGCTGTGCTCCTCATCACTTCCGCTCTGGTCGAAAGTCGTTCCGGCTGTACCGTCACCGCCGCCGTTACAAGAGAGCGCTGACATGGATGAAGAGATTTCAAATTCTCGGCACGAACCTGCGCCAAACTTTTCACCGTCTAGCTCTTTAATTGTTCGATCGCTTCCAACTAAAAACACGCCATTCCCGAGTTCTTTCGGCAGAAGTGCGACGTCGTCGTATCGACACCCCTTTCTCGCGTGTTCTGCGTTTCTCTTGTGTTCTCCAGATAAAGCATCAACACCGTGTAACTCCCAGCGATAACAGCAACCGTCCGCACCTATAGTAACGACATTTTCGTCGTCACTCGTCCATTTTACCCGTCTAACCTTTGACGAGTGTCCCCGAAGCGTCGACACATTTGCGCCTGTATACGTGTCGAAAATCTTGGCACAGTTACCATGCGCGGCCACAAACTTGTGTCCACCGTGTGCGAAACTGACATCACGCACGTTCTTCAATGGAAACTCGCGAGCTTTTTCGAGAGTGTCGCGGTGAATGTAGAACATGCGGAGTTTATCGTTGAAGCCAACGAGGAGAATATGTCCGGACGGATGCAATGCTACTGAAAGTGGCGTCTCTGGGAAGTGCTCACAAAGTTCAAGCGCACAGCTAAAAGCCGACGACTCTGTAGACGTGCTCGTACTAGAGCCGCGATCTGACGACTTTGCGGTCGTCTCTGAATGCACATCACTGGTCGTCAACGCGGTAGAAATGCCACCAAACAACATTTTATTCTTCTCTTTAGTAGACCAGATACGAACGGCGCCGTCAGTGGAACACGTAGCGAGTATCGGTTTCAAAGCGCAATGACTTGCACGCGAGGATGGAGATGGAAGCACAACGTTGTGCGATATCATATTACCACCACATGACGATCTGTTGGCATCTTGATTAAACGTGGAAGAAAACGATATCGTCGAGTTTGTCGCACCGGGTAGTTTCGAGCGTTCAGAAGCTGTGACGCTGAAGTTTTCCCGCAAAAGTACTTGGAACACGTCACTATGCGCGGTACCTTGCAAAGCGCTCTGTTCACAATCGCTGGAAGCTTCCTTCTCGGTCGTTATTTCCCGAACCGATGCGTCTGTATCTGAGACTGCGAGAGTGTAAAGCTCGTTCGTTGGATGGTCCATCCACACGATAAGAGTTTCGCCGCACGGAGAGACGTCCGCAGAAACAATCGCTCCCCTTTCAATGATCCAACGCACTTCTTGCGACTGACAAATACTAGTATCTGTAGTATCTTTGCCACAAACGTCATCGAATTCTGTACCATCACGCGAGTTGCAGTTGCGATTCTTCACATTCTTCTCATCGACCGCGTCTTCATCTACTCCGTCTACCTCACCTTCTTCTTCCTCTTCTTCTTCTTCTTCCGGACTATCTTCATAGGCTTGGTTTTTCCTACGAACAGACCAAACTCGGATTTTACCGTATGGCTCTTTACCTGCGGTAATCTTTCGATCGGCATTTCTGTTATACACGGAAAGGCTTCCGTTAGTTCCGAAAATACAAAAACCTCGTGCGCCGATGGCACATACACCCGTTGCGCCAATATTGTAGCTATTATTATTTTGCGCAAAGCAGTTTCGAATAATAAATATCGGTTGCGATTGTTCTAGTATCAACGCTTGTCCACTTTTAAATGCAACAACGACTCTCTCTCCGTTTCCTTTCTCTAACCACGCGTGATCGACTGGTTCATCTCCTTCAAAGGCTTCCCCGAATGGTATTGCGCTGGCGAGTTTGATAACGCCCCGACTCCCCGACGCCGAAGATGCGGCATATAAGTCAGCCTCTGACTTTTGAGGGAGCTTATACATTCTGATCACGCTCATAGCGACAGCTGAAACGGTATTTCTCTCGCGTGGATGAAATTTAAAACTCGCCGGATTGGAGTGTGACGTTGAATGGTTGCGTTGACCGACGCTTATGCGCGGCTCTGGAAGAAAACCAATCACGTGCGACACGTTCGACACCGACGAGGACTTTTTACCCGCAGAGAAAATATCAGAGTAAGCAGACGACGCAGGAAACGGATTGCTCGTCGACAGTTCTTGATTACTATTGATATCACCGTCGTTACTGACGTTGGTGCGCTTCGTCAGATCCGAGAAAGTCCACGAACGCAAGGTCCAATCGTTCTCGTCCGAAACTCTTTGCACTTTCGCTACAATCGAAGCTCCATCGGTTGAAAAACACACCTCCGTGAACGCATACTCACCGAAACATCCACTCATCGAAGCTCCTGTTGCACTGGAAGAAGAGCTCGAACTTTTCTTCCCGTCTGTCCCGATCGCGTCTCTCAACGAAAACGTTCTCAACCTCGCGCGCCTTTGCGTCTGTCGATGTATCGCGCACAACACAATCGACGGTCCTATTTCCTCGTCTCCACTCTCTGCAATCGCGAGTAAAGAAGCATTTTCGCCAGTAAACGTGATCGGTCCGGAAGCAGAAGCAGAAGAAGCAGAAGCAGAAGATACTCCCGCCTCCCTTCTTTGTTGACCGCCTTTTCCTCTCTCCTCTTCCTCCTGCTCCAAAAAGTCTTCGCTTCTCTCCCTCGCGCTCCCACCCCCAAAACACTTCTTCGCCGCGATCGCGGTCACTTTCCTCTGCCCGGGCGTCCCGGGTACGAACGCCACTTGCCTCCCACGTTCGCTCTCCACCAACAAGACGCCGTGACCAACCGGAAACGCGCAAAGCGCGTCGTCCAAGAACACAATCGAACGACACACCAAATCGAACGACATCGGCAAACCAAACGCGCCGGACGGTGCCACGCGCGCTTTTACCACGACCGCTCCTCCCGTCGTTTCGTGGTCTTCACGACCACTGCGACTGCCTTCTTCTTCGCGTTTGGCATCATCATTTGCGGCCATTGTATTCGTGCTCTGTTGGGGTATTTTTACTAGATACAGAAAAAAAAGTCTCGAGTCTATTTTTAGTCGTACTCGCGTATTTTAGAGAAAAAATCTTAGTAAAATAAAACGAAACCTCCGCAGTTTGTTGCAACACGCACAAAAAAAGAATCATGTTACGAACAACAGTTTCCCGTCTCCTTCGGCGGAACGCGGGAGCCAACAACGCAGTATTAGGATTAGGAAGCACAAGAAGAAGCATCTCGATAAGTTCAGATGAGCAGATGAAACTGGAGCAAGAAATAAACGCGACGTTCGCGGAAGCGAGAGAGGAAATCGAAGCGGCGATGGAGAGCGTCGGGACGACGTATTTCAACGACGACGCGGAAATCGCGAAAGAATTAACCAGAGATTGCGTCGCGAAGTACGAGGAGTTGTTGACGAAATGCGAGGGAGAGGCGGGGAGGAAGGAGAAAATTCAAAGGAGCATGGGATTGAAAATCGAGCAGTTGAAAGCGGAGTGTAATTTGATCGATACCGCGCACGATGATTAGATTTAGAGAAGAGAGAGAGAAAGAGAGACCTGTGGATGAACATGTATTGATTGTAGTATAAGAAACGTAATGCGATGAGAGTGTAATAATTTGATCGATACCGCGGGCACGACGATTAGCTTTAGAAGAGAGAGAGAGAAAGACCTGTGGATGATGTGATGTATTGATTGTAGTATATAAACGTAACGCATATATTGCTGGTAAAATCTCTTTTCCCGGGGGACGAAAACATATCTTCACTTTAAAGAGGCCTCAAAAGTACGCGCAATAATGTCTTCCGTCTGCTTTTCTTTGCGACGAGCGGCGATGTCATCGTCCTCGTCTCCCTGTTCTTGTTCGACGATCGTGAGAGGCGTGACCTCCTCCTGCTCCTCCCTCGCTTCTTCTTCTTCTTCTTCTCACCAAAAATGGATAACAACGACGGCTTCGTCGTCGTCCAAAAAAGGAGGGACGAAAGTCGTCTGCGCCGCGGAGAGCAGCAGCAGCGGTGGTGGCAAAAGTAGATTTAAACGACGCGACCCGGACGCGAAACCTCCCCCGGCGCCGCTCGGGTCCGGACCACCGATGACCTCGGGAAAAATCTCCGAGCAAATCTTGGAAAAAACGAGAGAAGAAAATCCAGAGGTGGAAGTGATTCCGTTGCAGCAAACGCGGTTCCAAGGCGTGGCGAACATCGACGACGAATCGAGCGAAACGTCGCAATCGAACGTTTTGAAACGAAGAGCTATACTTTTCGCCGGCGACGTGGCTGCATTTTCTGTGTTCGCGACGATTGGCCGTGCGAGTCACGGGGAAGGTTTGAACCCGATCGATATCGTCGGCACGGCGTCGCCGTTTATTCTCGGCTGGGCGGCGGCGTCGTATTTGTTAGGGACCCAAGGCGCGTTCGGCGACAGCAGCCGACGGAGCGGCGTGGATAAACTCGGAAAAATCTTACCCTCGGTTGGGAAAACCATCTTACTCGGCGTCCCAATTGGCGTGATTGTCCGTTCTGTGGCGACTTTCCACGTCCCCGATATCTCTTTCCTGTTCGTTTCGCTCGGTTTCAACGGCGTCGCTTTGCTCCTGTGGCGCGTCAGTTTAAGTTCGGATATTCGCGTCGGAGGAAACAACGGAGACGCGACAAAACCGCGCACCAACAAAAAAGGGAACCCGCTCGAGTTTCTCTCCTTGTTGAGCGGTTTAGTCAAGAGATGGTAATAATAGAACGTAACAGAGTGTAAACGCAAGTGTACTAACATAAGATATCTGAATAGCACTTTTATTCTGAAACTGAAAAATTGAACACAACAAGACAGAAGAGAATCCTCCGGTGTCGTCGTCGTCTCTTTCTCTCTCTCTCTCTCTCTTCTGTTATTGATTATTTGAACGAGGAAAACACACGCAAAAAGCAGGCAAAATACTCTCACACATAATTGCCTCTTTCCCCGGGAGAGAAGCATTCGTTTCCTCACACTTACTCCTCCTTCTTGAAAGCTTACTCGAAAGAGAGTGCGTGTGTTTAGTGCGCGCGCGCAGAGAGGGTAATAATGGGGTCTTCCTCTAAAGGCGGGAGCATGTCTTTCCAAGAGGCGTGCCAGGTGTTAAACTTAGACCCGAGAGAAGCTTCGAGCAACCCGAATGCGGTAAGATCCGCTTACAAAAAGATGGCGTTGGAGTTTCATCCGGATAAACATCCCGGGGCGAGTTCGACGCAAACGTCTTCGTCGTCCAACGCGACTGGTAAGAAGTCCTCCGGTGGAGCGAGTGGGAAACCAACGAGAGAGGATTTCGAGAGAAAGTTCAGGCAAGTCGTGAGAGCGTACGATGCGTTGACGAGACGGGACGATTCGGACGATTCGGAGTCGGACGAGGACGATTTTGGAGGCCCGAACGGCGATTTCGACGGCGTTTTTAAGAGTCCAGAGGACATGAGAGATTTCGCGGCAAACTTTTTCGAGTCGTTTTTCTTCGGCGGGGGGTTCGCGCAAGGAAGCAACGGGCCGTCGGGGAGGAGTTCGAGGAAACGACGATCTACGCATTCTGGTGGAAACGCGAACGCCTCTTCGGGTGGTGGAGGGCCAATTATCAAAGAAGTCAACGACGACGGGGAGGAATATTCGGACGAGGACTCGGACGATGACTCGGACGACGACGAGGATTACGACGACGATTGTTCGGACGATGACTCGGACGACGACGATTACGGGAGTCATTCGGACGATTACGATTCAGATAGAGACGGGTCGGATTCGTATTCGGACGACGAGGACGGGTACGCCTACGCGGATTTGAGAAAGTTTTTCGGTAAACCTCCTCCCGGATGGTCGAGCAAAATGGCCGCGCACATGCAAGCGAGCGCTGAAGCGATGGGGGATAAGAAGATGAGCTCGAAGAGCGCGCAAGGTATGTTTGACGAGTTGAGGTCCGGAAGCCGAAATAGCAGTAAGAGTAACAACGCGAATAGCGGCGGGTCGAGTAGATATCCTGGAGGGAGAGGCAGTGGACGTAGAGGCGATAGCGGCGGCGATGGAAAACGTTGGTTCGACTCGGATGGGCCTGATTTTGGACCAAGAGGCAGTCGAGGCGATGGACGAGGCGGACGTAGAGGCGATAAAGGCAACAACGGCTCGTTCAGAAGATCGCACAACGATAACCCAAACAATCGAGATTACGAAGATCAAGATGACGATCAGTTGTTTGAACACTTGGAAAAGATGAGGAAAGAGGCGGCAAAGTACGCCGCGGAAATCGCCAAGAAAGAAAACGAGAGAAGAAGAGCGTCGGCGCCTTTAGAAAAGCTGCAAAGGCCTACTTTAGTTTCGAGATCGGATAATACCATCACATTGAACGTGTATCGACACAAGTCGGGAGGTACGTTACCGCCGGATAGATGTTGGGAATTGAGTTTGAAAAGGCACGGCGATAGAGATTATACGGTGTATGCCGCGGTGAGGGGTAACCCGGTGGTGACCGTGTCGGATCTAGTTCCTGGAACGCGATACTCGTTTAAAGCGAGAGTCGGCCGCGTGTCCTCGGAGAAGGACGGCGAGGACGGCGATACGAAATCTAAATCGACCATGGATGTTCTCTCGGAAACTATTTTTTCGTCTTTGCGAGACGGCGCGGGAAGTATGAAGGGCGTAGAGATTATATCAGAGAAAGATGTCACGGAATGGGGCGACTATTCTATAGAATCTGCGTACGCGACTTCCGGGACGGCGCCGAGGGAAACTTCAAAGAAACACGCCGAAGAGGAGAAGGATACTCAAGAAGCAAACGTTTCAGCTCCTGGTCAAGGCAAAAAGGCGAAGAAAAAGCAAGCTCAGAAAGAAAAGTCGGAACAGGAAGCTTTGAATAAGAAAAATGCGGAAGATGATGCGGCGAAAGCTATAGACGAGGCCCAGCAAAGACGCGAGGCGTTGAAGAAAGCGATGGAGGAAGCCGCGGAAAGAGAGATGGCAGAAATGAACGCGATTAAGGAGAAGCTCGCGAAGAAAGATGCCAGTCAAAACGCAATCGCTTCCGTATCTTCGCAGACGAATAATCCGAATGCTGCTGTTTCGTCGACTTTGTCCAAGAAAGCCGCGCAAAGGCAGAAGAAGAAAGAGAAAGCGGCTGCGGCTGCGGCTGCCGCGGAAGAGGTTGAATCTGACGAAGCCATGGCAAGACGTTTGCAATTGGAAGAGCAGCGCAGATACGGTGAAGCCGGCGCAGACGCACCAGCTGGTGCAGGGTTTCAACAAGCTGGCTCGGTTAAGAGTAGCGGCAAGAGTAACGCCGCGGAATCGTGGGCCGCCGCGCCGGCTATGCCGTTGCCAAAAGGACAGCAAAGATCGGCGGCGTCCAGAGGGTATTCAGCGACGTCACAATCTGGGTCGTACGAGGACCGCTTCGCGCCACCACCGCCTCCTGGTCCGCCACCACCCGGTCCTCCACCGTTTGGTTCGCCCACGCGAAAGATGGCACCGCCACCGGTACCTCCCGGACCGCCTCCTGGAAGACCTCCTGTAGACGCGCAGCAATCGAGAGCAGACATACAGCCTCCGCAGCAGCCACCGCAGCAGCCTCCGAGACAGCCACCTCCGCAAGTACAGCAGCCTCCGCAACAGATTCAACAACTACAACAGCAGCCTGTGCCGCCACCGTCTAACTACATGAATCTATCTTCGACGGTGTCTGCTCAACAGCAGCAGCAAATAGGTATGAATGCGCTCAACGCGTATAGTAGTGTTTCTCAGCAACCACCGCCGCAACCTCCGTCGCAACGTTGGAACAACGAAGGACCTTCACTTCAGCAGCAACAGCAACAGCAACGCCAGACGCAGCAATACGGCGCGCCGTCGTCGTATCCGCCGCAGCAACAGCAGCAATTGGGTGGTAACGTCGCCAGCGTTGTCTCCGGTGTCGCCAATTTAGGTTTTGGTTCTTCCCAACAACAGCAACAGCAACAGCGCGCGACATCGATGTTTGATCAACAGCCTTCCTATCAGCAGCAACAAGCCTCCTCAGGTTATGGACAGCAGCAGCAGCAGCAACAACAGCAGCAACAACAACCGTCCTACTTGCAGCAAGAGCAACAACGCGTGCAACCAACCTCCTCCTGGGATCCGTTGATGGGCAGTTCCTCTTCTCAACAACAAACCGGAGGCGCCTCCGCTTTTGGCCAATCCCCTCCTCAAACGCAAACCTCGCGAGGTCTCGGCGCTTTCGGCAATTACGGCGGCGCTTTCGGAGGCGGCGCTTTCGGAGGCGGTGGCATCGGTTCCATCGGTGGTCCCATCGGTGGTCTCGGCACCACCTCCTCGGTCGTCGCGCAAACGCAAACGCAACTCAGCCCGGCGTCGCCGCGCACGCAGCAACAGCAACAAACCGACGGCCAGTTTTTGGAGAACTTGGACAATTTGTTCGATCTCATCGGAGACTGATCACGAGAAACTGCTACTACACATATATTTTAATACTAACAACAGTACGAGAGAGAAAGAGAGAGAGAGAACCTACGATTTCTTCGCACGTTGATTGTTTTTTCGCTTCTTCTTTCACTTCTTTCACTTCTTCACAACTTTCCTGCGCTTTGTTGAGTTTACTCCTCCTTAAGACGAGAGATATGTCCCAACCTCCTCCTCCTCCTCCTCCTGCGCCGCTGGCAACTTTAGACATCCTCTCCCCGTCTTCCACGGACACGTTCGAAATCGGGTGCGAGATATGCGTCACCGCGCGCGTGTCTTTTCCCCGACCAACGAGAAGTTCAGTAACGAACACGTACCGAAGGGAGGTGTTGTTCCCGAGATACCTTCGCGTGGAGATGGCGTACGACTCATCGTCGTCATCCTCCTCATCGTCGTCGTCGTGGATGATGCCTCTTTCCGCCGCGGTCGGGAGGCGATATAAACACGTCGGGAACGCGTCCTTGGACGACGAGCGAGAGAGTAAAGCGACGTTTTCGTTACGATTCAACACGCAGGAGTTATCCTCTGGCACGTATTCGATACGGTGTTTACTCCCTAAGGATTACTTCGAGACATCTACGAGTTCGATGAAAGAAACGTCCTCTGCAGACCAAACGGAGGACAGAGACGCGATGAAGAAGAAAAAAGAGGTACATAAAGCGTTACTCGTGGCGTCGAAGAAAGAGGTGCAAGTGCACATAGCGCCGACGTTGGAGTACGTGAGGAGCGGCGCGCACGACGTGAAGTTTCGGTGGAACGCGAAGTCGCTTCCACCGAAGGTGTACGAGAGCGTGTTGAGTAGCAGTAGCAGTAGTAAAGGAAGAGAGAATGGGAAGGATGGTAGTAGTAATGATAGTAGTAACGGTAGTGGATGGAAGCTCGCGTTAGACGTGCAACCGGCGTTGAGAGAGAACGAGAAACTTTCGGAAGTCGTTTCGGACGCGTTCGTGTTTGCGGCGAAAGCCGGTCATTCCGTTTGGGTCGTGAAAGGGTCTCGAATCATGTACGAAATAAATGCGCAGGAGTTGATTGAGAGAGAAAAAGTGATATCGTTTCCACCGAGTCGATCCGGCTACGCCATCGCATTAGCAGCGTTTAATTTGGATAATAATAACTACGAGAATTCCGAACCGGCGGTGACGACGCGTCGAGTGTGGGTAAGCGCAAACGGGTTAGAAGTTTCCGCGAGTTGTACGAAAGATGCGAGAGAGGTCGTGGTTGGCGACTCGAATTACGCACCAAAGCGTGGAACGTCCGGATCAGTTATTCAAGAACAGATGGAAAATTTAGATTTGCAAAAACCGCCGGCGCCAGGTAAAGACGAGGTGTCCAAGCTCGATAGACGACAAGATTGGGTGCCAAAACGTCAAAACACAGATGTTGGGTCGTCGACAGCTTCGACATCTTTCGCCTCTACGTGGCAAAAAGAACGCGGAGTGAACGTGCTCGTGTTTCGTTTATCGGATGGTGCCATAGAACACGATGTCACCTTCGATACGATCGGATCGAAACGAACGGATTCGAACGCGTCGAGAGCAGCCTGCGAAGCGTTAAAGTTGGCATTTTCACCGTCCGATGGTGCATTTGCAAAATCTCGAGATGGGCAGCGGATACTTGGTGCGCGAATGGTAATTGTTACCACGTGCGGTACTTGGGCATTGAATGCTGCTGAATCCGGAATATCGGATGCGTTGCGCGAGATTTTTGTCCATCGGTTCGGCGGCGACGTCGCGCTCGCTTCGCGGGCTATTTCGGACGCCATAGGGGGGGATCCGAAAAACGCGTCCGCAATTTGCATGGCGGCGATATGTGAGAATAGTAACGAGCCAAATACTTTCACCTCTCGTTTTATCGACGCTGCAATCAATAAAGGTAAAGATCAAAGAGCGTCGATTAAGATTCGATTCGCGTTTGCGAGTCCAGACGGGTGGTTTCCGATGATGAGGAAGCTTGGGAATATAGGTAACGATAAGAACGTATTTTTCAGCGGTACTGAATCCGCGGAACTTTTGGGTAAAACATCGAGTCCGGGATCTACAAGTGCGACATCCTCGAGCGGCCAATCGAGTGCGGATGATAAAAAGATGCAATCGTGGGAGGTGTGCGGCGTATGGGCAACAGAAAACGCGGAGGAATCAGACGACGACGGAGAAATGGAAAAAGCGCAATCAGATGAAGATGGTATGAATGAAGTTGAGGACGACATCGACCGGATTCTTCTCGAGCTTGACGCAGGTTTAAATGGCGAGGAAGAAGAAGACGGTGATGATAGTAAAAATATAGCTTTAGAGAAACCGAAATCAGATCTAGGCGTGGTTGATATTATCCCCGAACAAAGGGAAATTGAACGCCTCGAGTCGCTAAAGCTTCGCGCGGTCGTTGAAGCAGTAGAGCCGTGCCTCTTTGCTGCGGCTGAAGATGAAGACAGAAAAACATCGAAAAGCACTCGTGCAAGTGGAGAGCCCGAGTTTGTCAAGATTCAACCAAATTACTTGGTACAATCCGCGCAGCTCGGTTTCGGCGGCGAGTTTTCACACTCGAACATATTGGCGACGCCGTTGCTTAGCACATTAATTCATTTCGCGCGACGACGCATGCGTCGTTTTCAGTGGAATGCGCTCAAAGCGAGCGAGTCGAACGATGCAGCGAGTCAAGTCTCGGCGCGAATTGAGCACTGGATGCGAGAAATATCGAGAAAACGCGAGAGCGAGTATTCCGCGAAGCTCGCACGTGAATTCATCGCCGCCGGTACGATTGAGTACCTTAGCGATCGAATTGTACATCAGATTGATGCAGATGGAAAATTAAGAATCAATGCACACGAAGAAAACATACGTACATGCATCAGAACGCTCGCGGCGTTTTGTTTGCGAGACAACGGTGCGCATCTAGCCGAAGCGATTCGTCGCGACTCGCTCGAGGCAATCTTGCGTTCATTTCTAGCCTCATGGAACGGGTTTTTAGGTGCTGATTTAGACACAACTCCGCTCCTGAAACTCGAACGCGTTGTCGAATGGCTCGCCGCGAACGACTTGAAAACGTGTAAAGTGATCATGGCCTCGACGTCCTCGTCGTCTGTATCTGGGAAGAATTTTTCGGAGAAGGACCCGAAGCCGAAGCATCGCAGACGAAATTCAAGCTTTGCTGAAAGCACGGAATGCTTCGAAATGAGTTGCATGCGAGCACAGTTTCCAGCGATGCCAGATAACGAAGGTATTTATGCGGCGTCTCTTCGAGTCATCGAGCTCGAAAAGCCGACGCATAAGAAATTCGATGGTTTAATTCAATTACCTAGCAAGATGAGGAGCGCAACAGGAAACGGGTCAGCGCCCTTATCACCTCTCGAAACAAAAGCGCTCTCTCGGTTAGATTCTGGCTGGCACGGGGAAGTCGATCCAAGAATACCAACGCCACCCACCAAGCAAGCTGCTGCAACTATCGCCGAAGATTTATCTGATTCCGAAAGCGATTGGCAAGACGTCGCCGGCGAGCACTTGTTGAGCGAAACGAACGACACAGAAGGGGATAAAATGTCCGCTTGCTATAAAGGCTCAGTGATTGCCATCAAAGCCAAGCGCAATGATTGGGGCTCTTTTTGTGAAATCATGCGACAAGCGCCGCGTTTAACGTGGCTTCTTCAAAACGCAGGCGCGAAAGCAGTCTTTTTCGTCTGGCCGAAAATTGCCGGTGAGAGTGACGCTCGGGAAACGATTCAACCTCTCATCGCAAATCCAAACTTTGAAAGCTCCGAGTTGCACATTCCAGTCTTTGTCGTTCCCGGCGATGTCTTCGCGCGAAACCACGAGGGTGCAAAAGCTGAAAGTCGTCGACGACACCAACTCTTTGGCGAAGACTGCGTGATTCGCATCGACATCCCTGCTTTTGAGAGCGAAGACGGGAGCACGAATCAAGTGGCCCGCAGATTACGCAACGCGCTTCTGTTAGCGTTGAAAGACCGGGATGCGACGAATTCTGACAACGCCGCTTTATTGAGTAAGAAGACTGCACCGGAAGGTGGCGTCCTCGTCGGTCGATGCTATAATCCATGGAACAACCCTCTCTCGTCCAAAGGGGTTTCCCGCACGTCGTCGATGGATGCGCTTTCACCTACCTCGTCATCTGCATCCATGTTCGACCCACAATCTGCGAGAAAGTTTCGCAAATGGCGCGTCGCGCAACGTATCGTCAACTCCTTAGGCTCTGAAGATTTAGGCATTCGCGCGGAAGCTTACGATCTGGACGAATCGGAAACAACGCCAGTGCGCGTATTGTGCATGGATGGTGGCGGAATGAGAGGATACGTCACGGTTGTTATTCTTAAACGCATCTTGGAAGCTACTGGCGCGTGGTGTGTTGGAGAAGTGTTTGATTTAATCGTCGGGACTTCAACTGGTGGTATCATAGCTCTAGGAGCAGGCCTCTTGCGCATGACTGTCGCTGAACTCGACTCTTTATACGAGCAAATGGCGAAAGACGTCTTCAAACCGGATTCGTACGTCTCGCTGTTGACGAAAGGTCCCGGTCACGTGGCAGCAAAATCGTTCGAAAACGTATTACGCAACGTCCTCGGTGACGATCCGGATGAAGAAATGTTTTCCGTCGGCTCGCACCAAAGATGGTTCCGTTCTGCCGTGCCTGCACCTAGAGTCGTTTTGGTTTCCTCGTTAGTTTCGAGAAACCCGAGTTCGTTGTACATGCACCGATCGTATCGCCGCGAGAACCATTCGCCATCAACCGTCGTTGACACATCGACGTCAGGAAAAATAAAGAAGAAATCGGAGTTAGATTACGCCGGTGATTACAGAATTGGTATGACCGCGGCGTTACGCGCAACAACCGCGGCGCCGTGGTACATGGAAGAACTCATTTGTGAAAAAGAACTCGGATACGGAAGTGTAGAGATGAGCGAGAAACTGGGCTCTTCTTCTTCTCCTTCTCCTTTGACGTCTTCCGCGGCTACAACGACCACTCAAGCCATTGGCGTAACATCCACATCTTCAGCGGAACACCACAAAACTCCATCCTCTTCGAGCTTGGGTCCAAACGATATACTAAACGACGATATACTAAACGACGAGGACCTCGACGACGACACGGAAAAAGCCAGAGCCAAAGCCAAACGAGGCCAACTGCACGGTGGCGGCTTGAACAAACTCTCGCCGCTGGAAAGCTCGCGAACGCAACTCCGATTCATCGACGGCGCCATATCGTGCAACAATCCCGCCGCTGCGGCTGTGTTTGAAGCCAAACGGATATTCAACCCAAAAAGGCCTCTCATCCTCTGCTCGCTCGGCACTGGATATCCCGTCGCCCGCGACGTCCCCGCCACTTACGGCGCCTCCTGGGTCACGAACGTCGTCAACGCCACTTGTGACGTCGTTCAAGTTGACGCGACTATCCGTCACGTCCTCGACGCAGACAAGGACCAATACTTTCGATTCCAACCGCAAGGCGAGATTTTCAGCTGTGCGCTCAACGATACGAGCAAAGAGACGGAGAAAAAATTGAAACAAACCGCTTTGAAATACGTCAACGATCTCACTCAGAGGAAAGAAATCGAACGGTTGGCGACGTTGTTGAAGAAACCCAGAGTTATAAGGAGGGTGTAGTATTTTTGTTGTTGCCCCGTGAGAGGAAGTTGCGCTGCGTTGTAATAATTCAGTATTGTGTAGGCATTTTTCATCATCTTTTTCAAACGGCACATTTTCAGCGAACGAAACAAATGATAACAACGATGATAACAACGACGAGAAGCTAACTAAACGGCGAGCGCTGCGACGAGAGAACAAACAAAACCTCGCCGCGCATCTCTCTCTTTTACACACACACGCAGCATGTTCTCGCTCTTCCGCCAAGGCTCCATCCGGCCTAAAAATCAAAACAAAATCCGTCCTCTTCCCATGTCCTACCCGAAGCAGCACGATAACAACACAAACTCAATCTACGCGTTGTTATCGTGGCGAGGATTACTTCTGACCGGGTCCGCGAACGGAGAGATTAACGTCTGGGATCCGTACACCGCGCAACTGGTGCAGAAACTACGCGGACACGAAGAAGCGGTATCGTCTTTGTGCGCGTTTGAGGATGATTATGTCGCCAGTGGAAGTTGGGATGGGACGGTGCGAGTGTGGGATACGAGTTTGGCGCAAGCGGTGGCGGTGTTGACTGGGCACAGGAAACCAATAAGCTCACTCGTATCGACTTTGAGCGGGAGTTTATTATGCTCTGGGAGTTGGGACGGGACCGTGCAGTGTTGGAACGTGCGGGCGGATCGCATACAATTTACGCTGAACGCAAACGGCGGGAGCGCGGTGAATTGCTTAACGTTTTTTCGGGACGAAAGTATGCTCGTGGTCGGGTGCGGGGATGGTGTTTTGAGGGTTTATTCCACACAAAGTGGTCAAAAGATGAACGAATTGAGAGGAGGGCATCACGATACGGTTCGTGCGGTGGCGACGTTTACGAACGATAACGAACACGTGTTTAGCGCAGGGAAGGACGGGAAGATTTTCGCATGGAACGTAGATCGAGGAACGGCGACGAATATCGTTAGTTCTTCGGATTTGCCGCCGACATCCTTGGGTTTGGATGGTGTCAATGCAAATAGCAATAGTAATAATAATAGCTACATCGCGCACGATGGAGGCTGTTGCGCGTTGCAAGAGTGCGGCGGAGGAAAATTAGCCTCGGCCGGGTACGACGGATCCGTGAAAATATGGGATCCCGATTCGCGCTTGTTCGTAGCGCAGTTGGATGCTCACGTCGGCGAGAAAGTCTGGGCGTTATCGTATGATGAGAGGATGTTGCAGCTGTTCTCTTCCGGCGATAAAAACATTTTCGCCTGGGACGCAGCGACGGCGTTTGAGGTAGAGGAAGACAGTCGAGACGAGTCTGAAATTGACGTCGAAGGGAGGAGTATGTCGGTTGCGTCCCGATCAGCATCGAGAGCTGATTTACCCAGAGTCATGTCAAATGTTTCGAATATGTCTGGTGGGTCAGCAAGCTTAGCGAATTTGCACGTTCACCCAAACTTTGCGGCGAATACGAGCGGTAATAACTCGTTGCAAGGCTCGTACCAGAATCTCTCGAATTTAGGAATAGGGCACTCCGCGTCTGCATCAGCCAGTAGACGCGGGTCACTGACAGATTTGAGTGGTATAGTCGTTTCTGCGGATGTCAGTGGGTATAACTCGCAATCTTCGCAACCGGGTTCGGCGACGAAATCAGGGAGACGGATGAAAAAATCAGACGTTTTGAGAATGGAGTTGGAATCCGCAAACACGCAGTTAGAATCGTACGCGAAAGCGTACGAGGATCAAGTGCAAAGGTATAAAGATAGTGAAATCACAAACGAAACCTTGCGCAAGCGCATCACCGAACAGATTGCAAAACTCGCAGACGCAGAGAAAAGCAAACAAGAATTAGAGGCGCGACAGAGCGCGCTGCTTGAGGAGGGAATGGCGCAGTTGCGAAGCGAGTTTGAACGAGAGAAATCTCTAGCTTTAGATGCAACGGAAAAGGAATCGAAAGCACGGTTTGAAGTCACTATTAGGGAAAGAGAAAATGCCCTCGCGACACTCCGTGAGGAGTTGCTACAGTCCAACGCGAAGCTGGAAAAAGAACGACAGGAAACGTTTTCTCGACTCGAAGCGCTCGAAGGAGAGCGCTCAAAGAGTAAGCTCGAAGCAGATTCTTTACGACAACTCAACGAACGCCTTTTGAAAGAGTACAAAAAAAGCACGACAGAAGAAGAAACGCAAACCAACGAAGAAGCACGCACGATTAAAAAGCTCGAAAGCGAAATCGAAAGTCTGAAACGCGACCGAGCGCAATTTGAGATAAACTCAAAAGCGGCGTACGAGCAAATTTTCGCACGCAATGAAGCGCTCGACGCGGAGGTTTCCCGATTGACAGGTACCCTCGAGAATGCGTCAAAGACCATCGACGCGTTAAAAGTAGACGTCCAAACGGCGAGTTCGCAAACGAATGCGACACGGAGCGAATTGGAAGCCTCCTTTGCCGAACGTGAAAAGGTTTTGCGACTCGAGTTAGAATCCAAAACGAGCGAACGTTTTGAAGCCATCGCCTCCGAAAAATCGACTTTGGAAGAAAAACTCGAGCTGCTCGAAGATGCTTTAAAAGATACGACTGAGAGCATGCAAAAAGAGATCGAAAAGGCAAATGTTGATCGAGAATCGGAAACGAGCGCTTTGAAAGAAGCGCTTGGCGACGCGCTTCGGGCGAACGAAATCGCGAACGTAGAAGTTGCCAATGCTATAGCGGCGCATCACAACGCAGAAATGAAGTTCGAGACGGAAACAAAAAAGATGCAAGAACGCGAAGAGCGCATGAAACAAGATTTAGAAACGAAACCGGACCCCGCGGTTGTGGCAGTTGTCGAGGAGGAGAATGCGGCGTTGCGTAAACTCGACGAGGAGCAAAAAGATAAAATTGCACATTTGGAGGCCGAATACCAACGCGCAAACGAACGATTGCGTGAGGCTGAAGAAGACCGAAGAAAAGAACGACAAGGCTTGGAATCTATCGCGCGCGACCTTGAGAAGAAACTCGAAGAGACGCGAGAAAAGAGGAAAGAAGAGATGAAAGAGAGTCAAGCGGCTCTTCGCGAGTCCAAAGATCGATTGCAGAAAGCCGACAACGACGCGCACATGTTACGTTCGGATCTCGAAACCGCTCAAAAACGCCTCGAAGATGCCATTCAAAACGTAGATTCGACGGAAACTTCCCTGGAATCGAAATATCGACAGGAGATTGAGAAACTCGAGCTTCAAGCGAAGACGCTCCAGCGAGAACTCCTCGATTCGAAAAATGAAACCGAGAACGCCTTGGAATCTGCCAGTCGAGCCAAAACACAGCTCACGGATGCTAAGGAAAAATTTGCAAAAGCAGTTTCCAAAGGGAAAGGATTCCAAGACCAAGTTTCAATGCTCCGAGAGACGCTCGAAGAGGTGGAAGTTCGAAGCCGAGAGGCGGAGCGCGAAAAACGCAATGCCGAGGCGGAGAGAGAACGAATGTTGCGAGATTTCGAAGACGCAGAGTCGAGAGAAGTGCGCGTGAAAGATGCGTTGAACCACGAAAAAAAGCGCACGGCGAGTTTGAAAGACGAACTTCGAGAAGCGACAGAAAAGCTCGTCGAGTTTGAAACGTTGCTCGAAGAAGAGACCAAAAAGCTCGGCGAAGTCGAAGCGAAAGTGAAAGCGGAAGAATTTGCGATGGAGCGTGAGCGTGCAAATGCGAAAGACGCGAAGCGCGAGTGCGACGAGATGAAAATTGCCTTGAAAGTGGCCGAAAAAACTGTCGAGGAGATTACAACTGAGCGAGACGAAGTAAATGTGCGATTGAAAGAAACGGAAGTATTACTGGTTGAATCTGAGAAGCACGTGGAAGACGCCGAGACGAGGGTGCAAGAGGCGAAGCAAAGTCTCACGCAGCTCAAAGCGAGTTTAGATTTTGCAAATTCGAGATCGAAAGAGCTCGAAGCGAAGCTCGTCGAAGCAGAAGAACAGGATTCACCGACGCGTTTATCGACGGCGGATTCCGCGAGAGAGGAATCTTTGAATCGAACAGACGCTTTGGAGATGGAGTTGGGCACATCCAAACGTGATTTAGCAGACGCGAACGAAAAACTCAAAGACTCGCTCGAGAGAGTCGTTCGGCTCGAAACGGAAGCAAAACGAAGAAACGAGGAATACGTCGCAGCGTCGAATGAGGTTGAACGCTTGGAGTCAGCTGTGAATGAAGCCGAGATGAAGATCTCGAAATTAAAAACTGAAATCGAAACGTCGAGTAAGCAGCAACAACAACAACCTGCCTCAACTGCTGCAGTTCCGTACGATAATAGCATCGACGCGCAAACTGAGGACGAGAAAGATGCCGAAAGTCGCCGAGTGCGTTGGCTCGAGCAACAACGTCTCCAAGCTGCAGAATCGCGAGCTCAAAATCTTGAAATCGAGTTGCAGCAACTTCGCTCCGAGGCAGAAGCCGCTCGAGTTGCCGCATCGGAAGCGTGGGCGGTTGCATCCCAAGCGGGTGTTTCCCGACAGCCTGATACCGGTGGTGGACCTGAGTCGATAGCACCGTCGTCGCCCGGTGGACGCTCGAGTTTCCACCCGATGGCTTCGCGGAGCGAGTATCAGTTTGGTGGTGGTGGTAGGCAACACCAAGCAAATAACCTTGCCTCGGCGCTCGAAAAACAGAGGTACGAGATGAAAATTGATGCATTGAAAGTTGACGTGGAACGGTTACGTCGCGACCGCGACCGCGCGCGTCGTGAACTCGAGCGTGGTAAAGCCGCCGCGAAAAATGCCGTCGCGCAAGTTGTCGAAAGACTACGCGTAGAAGTACACTCGCGTGCGATTGCAGAGAGAGAAAGAGACGTGTTACAGTCCGATTTAAAACGCACAATGCGTCAAGCGAACGACAGACTAGAGCAAAAGACGAGAGAAGCAGCGCGGGCGCACGAAGAATTCTTGGACGCCAAGCGGAAACTCGAAAAGTTGAAGCACGAAAAATCACTCGTCTCTCGCGCGGTGGAAGAATTGCACCACAATCAAGACGCTGCTGCTGCTACTGCTGCGAATACAGTCACAAACCCAACCTCACCTCGTCCACCGCCTGGAACGAAAGCGGCAACGGCCTACGCCGCGAATCATCAACAACACGCTCCTTCTTCTTCTCAGACGAGCGTTTTCGTAGTCACGAGCGAACACGTCAAAATTCTCGTTGGAATGATTCTCACGATGCTCTTCACCGTGAAGTTTTTGAACAACGGGAATGTAAATGGCGCCGCGGAACTTTAAAAGATTATGATGTATACTAATAGTAGTAGCAATGATAGTACTAGCACTTACTAGATGACCTTGTTGTACAACAATTTAAGAGAGAAACTGATCTTTTTACATAAAAATTTCGTTTTCAATCGCCTCGATGGATATCTCTAGCGGCGGACTGCGCATTCGCCAAGGAAATTATATCGCACACCTGTGTCCGCATCGGCCGACTCAACGCGTATATCACCTGGTCCGCCACATCCTCCGCAATCATAGGATCAAAGCCTCTGTACAACGCCGCCTCTGCATCCACGTCTCCTTTAAATCTCGTCATGGTAAAATCAGTCCTTACCGCGCCCGGACTCACGCTCGACACTCTCACTTTCGAATTTCTCAAATCGTGTCTCGCCGATCGCGTAAACGCATCCACCGCGTGCTTTGTCGCGCAATAAATGCTCCCACCAATATACGCCTCGTGTCCTGCAATGCTCGAAATGTTCACAATATGTCCTCTGTCTCTTTCTCTCATCCCGCTCGCGAACGCTCTCGTAAACGCCACCACGCCCATGATATTCGTATTCACCACCGTCATCGCATCCGAGATTGAATTCGTATCCACGGCTTCCGTCCCTAACGCCAATCCTGCGTTATTCACTAAAATATCCACCTGGAATGGAACTTTTTCCGGTATCTTCAACATCTCCTCCTCGCTCGTTTTCGACACGTCCAACTGCAAAGGAAAAATTGTCACGTCTGGATACTCGGTTTCCAACTTCTCTTTCAATTCGTTCAGCTTCTCCACGCGTCGAGCGACGATGCAAACATTCACGCCACACTCGGCTAAACGTTCGACGATGGCTAAACCGATGCCTCCACTCGCGCCGGTGACTAACGCGCCTCGGCCTTGGAGCGAACAAAACTGATGACGTTCACCAGTGGTGCGTAAATTGGTCGCCATCGGATTGGTCAGCGCCGGTCGACGAGAAACATCTTCTTTGTCGGACATAATCAAAAGAAAGAAAGAAAGAATTAAGAAAGAGCGAATCTCTTCTTCTTCTTCTCGCCGACAAAAGCCTCTCTTCCAAGTCTCTCTCTCTCGTCCTTTCTGCGTTCTCTTCGCAAACAAAGCAGCTTTTGGTGTGTGTTTTCTCCAACAAAAGTGAGTTGAGTGTTTCCCGAGACGAACGAAAAAACTACCTTTTTTTCACTCAAATCCGTCTCGACCACCAGATGAAAAAAGAATCCAAAATCTCTTTTTCGTGTCGACCCGCGAGCAGTTCTCCACCGTCGAAACGAAAAAATTGTCCTCCTTTTTCCCGCCTTTTCCTCTGTTTGATCTCTCTTCGTCTGAAATTGGACCGCTAATAATAAGCTGGATAGCTGTTCAAAGGGAGATTTGGGCACGCGCATATTCCTTTCTTCACAAAAAGCGCGCGCACATACAAACCCGCACAACTCGAGAACACACGCACACAACACACGCTCGAGAAAGAACAACAGAGAAGATGTCTTTCGCGTCCTCGCATTTGTACGGTCGCTTTTTGAAGTATAAGGTGAAGCAAAGATGTTCTTTTTCTGATGATGTCAAGACGACGCTTCGACGAAAAGTCGTGAACAACGTCGCTGCTGCTGCGACGACCACCACCACCGATCGGGATGATGGTATCATCGGGATCAGGAGACAAAGAAGAAGAGGTGGGTTAATTGCCACGAAGTACGCGTTGGCGGAAAACGGCGTTCTCGATGGGAGCGACGAGCTCTCCGTGAATACCAACCCGAACCAGTGGACGTCCATCGAGTCCGGCACGGTGCAGAAAGCTGGTTTCGTCAAGCCGGAGAAGTTTACGAAAGATTTTTCGAAACCGATGTCTATTCCAACTGAAGGAATTGAAGCGGCGATTCGAGTGATGGAATCTGGGCGTGTTTTTCGATACTGCGCGACGTCGGCGGAGACGAGTGAGGTCGCGCAAGCGGAGGACCAGTTCGCGGAGATGGTTGGTCAAAAATACGCAATCGGGGTGAACTCGTGCTCGAGCGCGATTTTTATCGCCATGTTAGCCACTGGAGTGGAACAAGGGGATAAAGTTTTGACCAACGGGTTTACTTTTACCGCGCTGCCGAGTTGTATTTTAAGAATAGGGTGCGAACCGGTCTTGGTGGAATGCACGGAGAACTTTACGATGGATTTGGATGATTTGGACAAGAAGGCGGGCGAATCCGGCGCGAAGGTTTTGTTGATGTCGCACATGCGAGGAAAGGTGTGTGATATGGATAAAGTGGTTGCTATTTGCGAGAAGCACGGGATGAAGTTGATCGAAGATTGCGCGCACGGGTGTGGGGTGAGATACAAAGGAAGACAGTTGGGCTATCACGGGGTCGTCACGGCGTACTCGACACAATCCGATAAGGTGATCAACTCCGGCGAAGGTGGGTTTATCACCACGGACGACGACGATATCGCGGCGAGATGTTTGTACATGTCTGGATGTTACGAGAGAAGGTACAGCAAGCACGCGCGCATGCCACCGCAGGAGTTGTGCGAGAAGTACATGTTGACTATGCCGAACTTGTCCAGTCGCATGAACGAAGTTACCGCCGCGATGATGCGCCCTTTAATTGCCAACTTGTACTCGGAACGTTTGCCGAGATACATGGAAAGATGGTTGTTGATCACTTCCGTCATCGATTTGATGGCTGGTGAGTACGTCAGCGTCCCAACCAGTGGCCCGAACGTGGAAGATGTTGGGGACCATTTGAACTTCACTTTGAAGAACGTCACGGAGGAAGAAAACGCCAAGTTTCGAGAGATTACCACCGAACTCGGTGTGAACTTAGGCTGGTTCACCTCCTCCGTTAACGCCCGCTTTCACAAAAACTGGGAGAAGTACGGCACACCGAAGTACGATTTACCGCAAACGGATAAAGTTTTGGAATATTCGTACGATATGAAGATGCCGCCGGATTTCGAAACGGAAGATTTTCAACACATTGGACACGTCATCAGTTACGCGGTGAACAAAGCCAAAGGGTTGTGCGCGTAAATTTATGAACGTGTAAAGAAAAGTGTTGAAAAAGCCTCGTCTTCTCGCCGCAAGAGAGAGCATTAATAATATTCGAAGCAGAGACGCGTATAATCTAATATACTCTCTCGTTTCGACGTTTTCTCTCCTTCCGTGCGCGCGAGCAAGATGTTGTTTGTATTTTTAACATCAGTATATATTAAGGTCATGTTTATTAAAAGAGAGAGAAAGAGAGAGACACGAAGTAGTGAATGAATGCAGAATAAGCAAAGAAGAAAAAGAACCACCACCTCATCATGTATCGCATGGGCGTGTTTGTTGGAAAGATTATGTCTCATATTTGTTGTTGTAAAAGCGATTGCAGATAATTTTTATATTGGTTTTGAAACTAAAACAACACACACACACACACACACACACACACACACACACACACACACACACACACACGCGCTCTTCATAATAATAGCGCTAAGCAAACGCAGTTTATTTCTTCATCTTATCCATGAACATTCCAACAACGCCTCCTGGATTGTTCATCCCGCCGTTTCCTTTCATCAACTCGTTCAAAGCGCCGACGACGCCTTTCGGTTCGTATTTATCCATTAAACGTTCAAATCTTTTATCATCTCTCAACAGCGCCACGTCCTTATCGGTGCGTAAATATTTGAAATCATCGAACCCGTTCTCGATGGATAACTTCAAACACTCCAACCCATCGTCCACTTCACCCATTTGCGCGAAACAGCACGCTCGATTGTAGTGCGCCGCTAAAATCTCAGCCTGACTACTTTCTCTCGCTTCGAACCCGGCCGACGGCCCCGCCGGCGCCACTTTCGCCTTACGAAAACGAACCGGACCGGTGCCTGGTAACGTCAACGCCGCTCGAAACGCCGTCTCAGCTTCTCGATACTCTTTCTGTTTGTACAATTTCATCCCTTCGTTTATGCCTTCCGCCGTCGTCGTCGCCGCTCGATTTACCTCTTCCTCTTCCTCCTCGTCATACAAATCCAAACTCTTCCCTCCTTCGCTAATCCTATCCCCGACCATTTGTGGCACCGAAGCGCCTTCCATCCCAACAATCTTCGCTAAATCCGCGTCGGTGAGCATCTGCACGTCTTCCACGTTCGCCACGATATCGTTGGCAAGTGCAAATCCGTCCTTGTTTTCCGGTTGGTTCCACGTTAACGGATCCGACGGGTCGAACGATGATGGTTTTGCCGCTCGAAGAAGAACACGAACGCACGAACGACGAGAACGAAAACGGTGAGACGATGACGCGACAAACGTCGTCGTCGAAGCGCTGGTCGCGTACATGATCATGATGACGTGCAAAGAACGGTTTCGTGTTCGTCGCCGTGTTGTGCTCAAAATGAAGAAAATGTGTTTACTTCGTTCTCTCTCACAGACGATTTTGAGTACAACTGACAACAAATAGCTAATAGCTAAAAACACGCTTTCGTATAAAAGGCGCGCGAAAATACATACTCTCTCTCTCTCTCTCTCTCATTTCGTCTTCGTCCTCTTCCCTTTCCCGTTTTGTTTTTCTTATATATATTGGTTTGATGATAAAATTTTAGTGTGATTATAAATAACGCTTCCTTCGCGTTAGGATGGCGTATCGGCGAGCGCAGACCATCGTGCGAAGCGCATACATTTTCTCTTACTTTTCTTCCGACATAAAGACGTAATAACGATACTTTTCCGTCCTAGAACAGACAGCACTCTCTCGACATTTACTTGGCCAAGTACCCAAAGTACACGTAGGCTGTCAAAAACAACGCCCACGTCGGCCAGTCGAACGTTTGCGCTTTGTGGCAACAATACACGAAGTACGTCATCGGGAGCGAGTTCAATTGGCAGAACAACTTGGTCGCTTTTTGCGACGAAGAAGCCGCGACGATTTTCCCGACCGCCCATCCGAACGAAAAAGTGGCAAAGACCTCCTTCCATTGAGAGAACGACTTCTCCGTGACGCCAGACGCCGGAAGAATCGGCATCAAGAGCTTCCCGAACGTCTCCCACGGCGCGAAGAGCGCGGCGAACCCGTACGCGATGACGGTAAACGCGGAAAAGAAGAGGAACTTTTGCGCGTTCGTTTTCATGGAGAAATCAATCTTCGGGGTGGAAATCTTCGGGATGGAGATGAAGGACTTCTTGGAGGCGGTGGATCGAGTGGAACGTTTGGATGCGGCCATTTTGTTTTTGATATCGTATACTTCTGTTTTTTGGTTTCGTATCAAAGTTTTGAGGAATTCAGAAATTGGAGAGAGAATTGGTGAATACAACAACATACGCACGCGCATACACACACACAGAGAACAAAAAGCAGAGACCCTTCTACCCTTCGCGCGCGAAAAAAGAGGCACATACCCGTGGTCGCATCAAGAAGAAGAATCATCGTCGCGCGAAAACGAACACGGACACAAACTTTTAACGATGGAAATCCGCTCCAATTCAAACCCCTTTAAAACTCTCTCTCTTTGCGAGAAAATGAGTTCAAATTCAGAATTTTCAATCCGATGAAATTGTTTGTCTTTGCGCGAGTCAAAAGAAGAAGAAGACAGACGAGGAGAAGACGAAAAGCGAGAGAAGGAAAGAGAGAGAGAAAAAGAGAGAGAGAGCGAAATGTGAATACTTCTCGACGATACCATGTGCGCGTACCTTTATAGAAATTTGAGTGAGGAAATGCCAATTCAATTTTTGAAAAAAGAACTCCCCTAATAAAAAATAACGGCTCTTTCTCAAGGGCAGCCGTTCATCAGGGCAAAAAATTCAAAAAAAGTAAAGCGACTGACAGACGACACAAATAAATTCGTATCAAACGTTAGCATCAAATCAAATCCTCTTCTTCTTCGTTTGAGGAGAGATAGAAAAGAGAGAGCGCAGTTTCTGAGAAGAAGAAAGAATATGGCGCCGGGGAACGTGGCGAATCGTTTGTTGGGATTCATATCCACGAACTTGAAGAAAACAAAACGGCAATCGAAGAGACTTTCATCTCGCTTTGTTGTTGGGAAAGATGATGATTTTGAAAAGGAGAATTTGAATCTTTCGCGTTCGAAGTCTTTGTCCCCGAAAGAGCGGGAGACAAAGACGACCGAGAAGAAGCGCGCGCGCGATGATGCCTCGGTGGTGCGCGAAATGCGAGAGTACTTGACGAAGCGGGTGAAAGAGGAAGACGGAGGAAAGCGAGATGAAAAAGGGTACGTGGAATACTTGGAATACTTCGAAGCCGCAGAGAATGTGGTTCGAGAGAATGAGCGATTGCGGGAGTTGCTCGCGAAGAAAAACGGCGGAACTGAAACGGACGACGAAGATGTTCCCGAATCGGGAACGAACGCGAGTGAAGAGGAGCGGGAACGAGATGATGTGAAAGCATCAACAGAAGGCAAAAAAAAGGAAGAAGTGTCGCAGCCGCCGAGTAGTTTGTGGAACGTCGTCGTACATAGCGACGACGTATTCAAAGCGCACATTCTTCCGAAATTATATGGAATGCGCACATCTTTCCAAAGTTGAACGGGACGGATATGAAATTCTTGTGCCAAACGAATCCAGAGACGAGAGCGTTGATTAAAAGGAGTGATGTTCACTTACAAAATAAGTTTAAAGCGATTGAGATGTCGTCGATATCGACGCTGCAGTGGTCGTGGGAGCGGAATGTGAGAAAAAATACAGGTGAAAATGTTTGGTGGTATCACTCTACATCTTTCTGCCATAAACTTGCTCAAACGAATAAACTCGAGTTGCTCAAGTGGGCGCGAGAGGAGAAAAATTGTAATATTTGGGATGCTAAAACAACTGTTGCGGCCATAAAACAGGGCAACGTTGAAATGCTCAAGTACTGCCTCGAGAATGATTGTCCAACGTCTTCCATAGTGTGTGAACGTGCTGCTGAAGACGGCCAACTCGAGTGCCTCAAATACTTACACGAAGTCGCCGGAGTGGAGTGGGAAGGGCAAAAAAAAGGTGGCTCACTTGCAGCAGCTGCGGCTAAAAATGGACATTTGCACATACTCAAATATCTTGTGGAGAAAGATTACGATATTCCTAGGCCAAGAGCGTGCGATGAGGCTGCCGAAAATGGTCATCTCGAGTGCCTCAAATACTTACGCGAGGTCGCCAAAGCGCCTTGGGATAAGAAAACTGTCTTAGGTGCAGCAGAGAACGCTCATCTTCACATCCTTAAATATCTCGTGGAAGGAAGATATCCATATTTTCAAGCCAGCGCGTGCGCACTGACTGCCAGAAGTGGTCATCTCGAGTGCCTCAAATACTTACACGAAGTCGCAAAATTGCCTTGGGATCACGAAACTGGTGAAAGTGCAGCAAGTGGCGGTCATCTTCACATCCTTAAATATCTCGCCGAGCGCAAGTATTCATGTTGGTTGAGTTGGGGTCATGACAGGGCGTGTACTCTCGCTGCCCGCGCAGGTAATCTCGAGTGCCTCAAATTCTTACGCGAAGTTATGAAAATGCCTTGGGGTAAACAAGCTGGTGTGAGCGCAGTAATAGGCGAAAACCATAACATACTCGAATATCTCTACAAGAGTAAATATCCGCATTTTACGGCGGAGATGTGTACACAAGCTGCCAAACAGGACGATGTCCCAGCTCTAAAATACTTGCGCGATGTGTGTAAAGCGCCTTGGGATGAGGAAACTGGTAATTTGGCAGCATGTAGCAGGGACTGGGAATACGAGAAGAAATATGACGCATTCAACTATCTCGTGCAGTCCAAGTTTCCATATTTTACGGCCAACGCGTGCCTCAACGCGTGCAAAGTTGATAACCTCGAGTGTCTCAAATACTTGCTCGAAACCCTCAAAGTGCCCATTCACCGCGACTGCGTTAGAGAAGCGCGATACGCTGGGTATCCGAGCGACTGTTACCACTATCTCAAAAGTAAAGGCTATAGAGAGCCTGAGGTGTGAATCGATCGATTTTTTGGTGAAATTTGCCTAGTCATGCATTCAAAAAGGCTTCAAATAATATTTTCGTCTTCATTACAAGTACAATTTAATCAACGCGTTTGTTTTTTATATCTCTTTCTCTCTCTCTCTCTCTCTCTCCTTTTCTCCCCCTCTTTCTCTTTCTCTCTTTGATGTATGTATAAGTTTACGTACCTGGTACCATGGTATCGTTTTTATTGCATGGACCAGTCGCCGCCACCGCCGCCGGATCGAGAGCCGGCGGAGGAATAACCACCTTCTCTACTGTTTCCGCTTCGGGAGGAATATCCACCGCCACCGCCGCCGCCGCCACGGTCTCTGCGTTCAAAACCACCACCGCCGCCGCGGTCTCTGCGTTCAAAACCACCACCATCTCTGCGTTCGAAGCCTCCGCCGTCTCGGGAGGAATATCCGCCGCCGCCGCCTCGATCGCCGCCTCTCGAAAAGCCACCGCCAGAGAAGCGTCCGCCTCCGCCGCGATCTCTGGAGAAACCGCCCCGACCACCGCCATCTCGGGAGAATCGGCCTCCGCCTCGACCTCCACCTCTTGAAAAACCGTCTCGGCCTCTTCCGCCTCGGCCTCCGCCTCTCCCGCCACCGCCAAACGCGCCTGCTCGGCCTCCAGAGTCTCTCGCGAGCTCCGGTAAGACGGTCGCTTTCGTGACTTCAAAGCCAGCGATAGTACCCATATCCAATAGCTCTTGCGCGAACTCGTAAGAGACGTCGAAAGCGGCGCCATTTTTCCCAGAGTTTCGGGCGAAGAATGTGATTTTACCGACACCTGAGGAGAGTCGGCGGTCTTTGTCGCCAAGGGTGGCGAGTAAATCACGCGCAGAAAACGCGGGCAAGTCACCGTTGACATCTTCAACAATCATTGTCACTTGACCTGGGGAGCCAGTGAGCAACGATTTTGGCGGAGGCGCCTCGGTGTGACCACTGAGCGCGGCTAAAGCTCTCGCAAGAAGCTCTTGGGCTCTGCGTTCAATCTCTTCCTGGGACGTCAGTGTTTCATCTTCAGTTTCGGTTTCAGTTTCTTCATCGTCGTTAGTAGTCTTTTGTTGTACGTTTCTAATCATATCTTTTGCCGCGGGTAAGAAAAATTCCAGGACATCTTCGTCGACCGCGTGAATTCGGTGTTCCGCGGTGGCAGCCGAAGCAGCCATGACTTCCGAGGAACTCGGAGGATTAATTTCTCGAATGTCCGCACCGGTAAACCGTTTTATGTCACGCAATCTGTAAAACTCTCTGTCCGTGTGCAACGCAATCGCGGTCCCTTTCTTTCCGGCTCTCCCGGTACGCCCGCATCTGTGTACGAACGATTCAGTTTCGTTCGGAAGTTCGTAGTGCACGACTAAATCGACGTTATCGACGTCCAAACCTCTCGCCGCAACATCCGTGGCGACTAGAACCGAAAACTTATCCTGGCGAAAACGTTGCAAAGTTCTCTCACGTTGCGCTTGGGCGATATCGCCGTGTAAAACCTCCGTCGAGACTCTCTTCCCTAACGACGCGGTGACTTCGTCCGCGTCTCGCTTCGTTTGCGTAAACACGATGGTTTTGTTGCCTTTTGCGTGCACCGTAACCAAATCCATCAACACAGCACATTTCGATGGAAACGCAACCGAACAGGACATCAAATCAATATCCTTGTTAATCTTCCCGGTATCTTCTCCGACTAAATCAATATTCACCTGGTCCACCAAGAATTTCTGTTGCAACTTCTTCACCCAGTGCGGCATAGTCGCGCTGAACAAAAACGTTTGCCTGTTCTTCGGCACGTCTTCCAAAATCGTCTCCACGTCTTCCTCGAATCCAACCGCGAGCATTTGATCTGCTTCATCTAAAACGACGTGTTGCACTCGAGAAAGATCGAGCGTACCTCGATTCAACAAATCCATCACTCTCCCCGGCGTACCGACGACGAAATCGACGCCTCGGCGTAACTTGGACTCTTGCGGCCCAATCGGCGCGCCTCCGTACACGGTCAACGTCTCAAACGACGGCGCCAACGAATAAATCTCTCTCTCGACTTGCTGCGCCAATTCTCTCGTCGGCGCGAGCACGATACACCGCGGTCTTTTATCTCTCGACCCTCTCCTCCTCGTTCCTTCCCCGTCCTCATCGCCTCGATTATTTTCTTCCTCGTCTTCTCTCAAAAACTTCTCCACGATTGGCAAAGAAAACGCCAGCGTCTTCCCCGTCCCAGTCTTTGCTCGCGCCACGACATCTCTCCCACTCTGCGCCGGTTCCAACGCGGCCACTTGAATCGGAAACAACGTTTCAATCCCTTTCTTCTTCAAAGCGGCGATTGTGATCGGGTGTAAGTTGAAGTTGTTGATGGACGTCGGGTCGGCGTCCACGGAGACTTTAATCGTTTTCTCGTCGATTTCTGCCACCAAGACGTCTTCATCCTCTTCATCCTCCTCGTCGTCGGAGTCAACGACGAAGTCTTCCTCCTCGTCTGCATCGTCTGCGTCCTCTTCGTCGTCGTTTTCGACTTCAGCACCGGATAAAGAAGCCGAAGACGACGAGGACGACTTGACGAACAATTTATCCACTTTTGCCACAATCTCTTCGTAATCGTCGTCGAACTCGGGCATATCCGCCGGTAATTGCAAATCGATGTTCTCCGGCACGACGTCGTCGTCCGTGCTGGACAAGATCGCTTTACTTCTCGTCGAGGAGGAGGAAAAGCTCGTCGTGCCAAAGCATCGTTTCGTTGTCGTCGTCGTCGTCGTCGCATCTTTTCTCATCCTCACGTGCGCGTAAGAATACGAACACGGGGAGGAGGTTATCGCCCCGGCGGCTGACGGCGCACCCCCACGAGTGGACAAAGAAATAATCGTTCTTCTTTTTCTTAAACGTCGCGCGGCGGAGGAAAGAAAAGCGCGCGTCGTCATCTTCTTCGTCTCAAAAGATGACGACGATGCTTTCGTCGGTGACGTTAAAGTGAGTGCGGGAGATGGAGCAGACGAGAGGAGGAGTCCAACTGCGCTCTGCATTTCTCTCTTCTTCTTTGTATCTAAAAACTGCCGCTTTTTTTTTGTCTCGAAATTTCTTTCGAAAAAGGACAGCTTTTTTGTGTATCGAAATTTCTCTGAAAAAGGACAACAGTTTCCCACGAAAAAAAATCTTCACTTTTCACACCCTCTCTCTTCTTTGAGAGGGGTGCTTCTAATTAACACACACACGCGCACGCACAAAAGCGCTCGTTTTTGTCGTCAGAGAGTGTTGCTCTCTCTCTGCCTGTCTGTCTCGCATCTAAAAGTCTTTTCGTCGTTTTCGTCGCAAAAATGACGACGACACGGAAGAGAAGAGGACGAGGAAATGATGGAAAATGTCGACGCTTCTTCGTTTCCTGGTGGTGTCGTGTACTTCTTCTTCTTCTTCTTCTTCTTGGTGGTGGTGGTGTCGCAGCCGAGGAGGAGAACGACGAGGAGGCGAAACAACGACGATCGAAACTGTACGCGTTGAAAGTGAAATCGATGTTCGAACACGCGTTCGAAGGGTACAAAACGTTCGCCTTCCCCGCGGACGAGTTAAAGCCAGTCTCAAAATCAAAGACGAACTCTTTGCAAGAGTTGGGCGCAAACGCGCAAGATCAGAAACATTTTAAGAAAGAGTACGATGGGTTAGCGATGAGTTTAATCGAGAGTTTGAGCACATTAGCGGTGATGGGGAATAGCACGAAGTTTACGAAAAGCATCGATTGGTTGTCGAAACATTGGCCGGAGCGGTTGGAGAGGAACTATAAGGACTTGCGGGTGAACGTGTTCGAGGCGAATATTAGAATTTTAGGCGGGCTTTTGTCCGGACACGTCTTAGCCGGTGGGAACGAAGGACTGAGAAAATGGAGCAAAGAAATGTACGGAGAAGCGTCGATGTCGGCGTCTTTTAATTCCGTGTGTTTCGGTAACGTCGGAGAGGAAGGGATGTATAAAAACGGCGAGAGGAGAGAGTACGACGGGTCGTTGTTACGAATGGCGAGGACGTTCGGTGAGATGCTTTTAAAATCGTTCGAGGAAGACGATGTGAATAAGGTGAATAGAAAGGTAAAGAAAACAAAGTTACCGTACGGATGGGTGAATTTAGAGCACGGGCCAGTGAGAGAAAAGCCAAACACGAACGTCGCGGCGATTGGGACGTTGGCGTTAGAGTTTGGGACGTTGAGTCGATTAACTGGAGATAAAAGGTTTGAAGAGAAGGCGAAAGAGGCAATGGTAGATGTATGGAGTCGCAGAAATGTCAGGACGAACTTGTTAGGGTCTATTATTAACGTTGAGACGGGTAAGTGGATCGATTCTGTCGGCGGTATTGGCGCGAACGGCGATTCGTTCCACGAATACGCGTTGAAAAGTTACCTCATGTTTGGCGACGAAGAATACCTGGAAATTTTCGTGCCAGCGTATAAAGCGGTGATGAGGTATTACCATAAATCAAGCGGATGGTTTACCGACGCCGAAATGAATACTGGGGACGATCGACATCATCAATTGACGGCGTTACAAAAATTCTGGCCGGGACTACAAGCCATGATTGGCGACGTCGATCGCGCTCGGTCTTCGCACACGTTAATGATGAACGTCTGGGTGAAATACGGCATGTCCCCGGAAAGATACATGATCGCTGATGACGTTTTACACTCGACTGAACGAGGGTACCATCTTCGACCGGAGTTATCGGAATCGACGTCGTTTTTGTATAAAGCGACGCAGGATAAGCGATACTTGAGAGACGGAAGGATTATCGTGGAAGATCTAATCAAGCACTCGAAAGTTCCGGGTGGGTTTACAAACGTCGACGACGCTCTGACGAAGGAAAAAGGCGATCACATGCCGTCGTATTTTCTCAGTGAAACGTTGAAGTATTTGTACTTGTTGTTTACCGATTTTCAGTTTTTCAAAGTCGACGGGTGGAGCCGAGATAGTCAGACCCCGACGAGCAAAGAGATTGTGTTTACCACAGAAGGGCATCTGTTGCCGGCGTATCGAACGTGTCCGTACATACAAGACGAATCGAATAATGTGGAAAATGTGGTCGAGAAACGAGCTCGAGAAGTGGGCATTCGTTTGGGTTTCTTTGCGAAAACAAAAAAAGGAGGAGAGAATCTCGAGAAGAGAGCACCGGTAGAATCCGACGGGTGGGGAATAGTAAATCAAATCGAACAAGGCGAAGACGATGCAACGCAAACCGTGTTAAAAACGCTGGCAAAAATTGCTGAAGCTAACAGCGCACGCGAAGAGAAACGCGTGAAGCAAAGAGAAGAGCGTAAATTAATGGGCGCTGAGGGAGAGTATGAGTGGTCGGATTGGGATGACGACGACGAAGATGAACAAGAAGGAGGAGAGAAAGGAGAAGGGCACGCAATTCCCGACGAACCCGAAGTTCGAATCATTGGATCAGACGACGATAGTAAATCGCCGGAAGAGCGCGAAAAAGCTCGAAAAATTCGCGACGCGATCTTGAATCACATAGAAGAGCAACAACGGGAGGTTCTAAAGAAACGAGAGGAGGAACAAAAGCTCTTAGAAGAACAACGATTGGAGCAAGAACAAAAAGCGCAAGAGAAAGAGGAGAAACGCAAACTGCAAACGGAAAAGCGACAGGAGCAGGAGCTTCGATTTCAGAGACAACAATTGCAGGAGCAGAAAGCAAAGTTGGAGATGGAGGAGTATCAAAAGAGCGTACCGTATTCGCATCAATTTTTGTACCGAGCGGATGTTCGCGAGAGGTTTAAGAAAACAAAAGGAACGGACTCGGCTTGTCACGTATTGGATGAGAACACGGACCACAGCTGCACGATGATACTAGAGTGCGGCGTCAATCCAACCTTGTGCTCGCAACGCGTCTGCGACTCGTCTCTTGGATCTTGCGTGTAGAAGAAACTACACATTTTAGATTTTAGAACAGACTTTTAGTGCTTATAGATTTAAATAATAAAGATAGAGCGCTCGCGAATACATATTACTACTACTACTACTACTACTACTACTACCATTGCTACTACTAAATGAATCTTTCCATGAGAGCCTTCTCAATGGCCTCAAAATCTGCCGTCAATGCCACGTTCATCAGCGGTCTTTCCGTCCACGCGTTTTCAAACGACCAATTCTTTTCGCCTTCTTTGTCCATAATCACCATCCCTCTCGCGAACGATTCCGTCGCCACTCTTACTCTCGCCCTCGTCCACTCGAACATCTCCGGGTGTATCACCGTCATCACGCACACGCTGTCGTGTTGCAACACGCCTCTGAAATTCAACGATTTGATGTGATAATTCATATAAAATTGACTGGAGTTGAACAAAAACTGTCTCTCTTCATCCGTCAACGTCTCCCGACCTTTCACGTACTTCGTGTCTCTCATTTTGATCAAATTCTCTTCCGTCATCCTCACGTTCATCGTCACATCCAATCCAACCGCATAAATATCCACTCCGTGCGTCCCGTACAACTCATCCGCCGCCTCCGCGTCGGCGTACACGTTCGCCTCCGCCGCCGGATTGACGTTCCCGCTCACCGTATACGCGCCCCCTAGGTGCACCACCGAACGCAACATTTTCGGCAAATCCTCGTATTCTCGAAACGCGTTCACCACGTTCGTCGCCGTGGCTAAACATATGATCGTCACTTCTCCGGGATACGTTTTCGCCAAGTCGTACATTAATTTCGCGCTGCCTCCCGGGTACACCTCCACATCCTCCTTCGCCTCCAAAAGGTCCTCCTTATCCTTCTCGAAATCCCCGAACCCATCTTTCCCGTGCACAAAATCCGCGATGTGTTCCTTCTGTTTCCCATTCAATGCTTTCTTCGACCCTTCCGCGACGTACACGACGTCATCCTCGTCTCCCTTCTCATCCTCGCTTCCTTTTCGCGACCCGGACGACTTATATATCCTCAACAACTTTTTGCAATTCTCCGTCGCTTTTTCCGTTCTTACGTTCCCGAACGACGACGTCAACGCGAGCACTCGTAACTCCGGCGCGCACGATAAGGACATCAACACCGCAAACGCGTCGTCAATCCCCGGGTCGGTGTCGATGATCACTTTGATTGGACTCTTTCCTTGTTTTTTCGCGCGCGAGTCTGCTTTTGCCGGCGCGTTCGTCGTCATCTCGAGAGGAGTTTCTTGCCTTTTTATGGAGAAATTTGACCACGTGTGCCTCATAAAAGAGCGCTCTATTCGAGCTCTATTCTTGCACGCATCGGTCGTCCTCGCGCGAGCAAAACGCAGAAAATGAGAGGAGGAAAAGAGAAACTTTACTTTATTCTTCTTCTCCTCGTCTTTTTACTGCGCTTGAAGTCCTCCTTTTCCTCTCCTTTTCATTTTCGAGGGGACGTCCCGTACGTTTCGAATCTGGACTTTTTAACACCAAATGCGACGTCTACTTCGTCTTCATCTGTCCTCGCGGACGGGACTTTAACGCTCACGGGCGACCACGTGACGCCGTTTTTCAACGCGATCGAACCTCTCTCGCGAGCGAAACGGTTTAGTTTCTCCTGTTCGGTGTTTTTGTTCGACGACCGGGATAATTACGAGAACGGTGGGGCGTTGATTTCGAGGATGAGTTCTCCGGAGCATCCGGCGTTTGCGCTGACCATCGAACCGCCGTCATCATCATCAATTTCTGGAAAGGAAGGAGAAGACGAGGACGGGTCGAGAAGTTATGACGACGACGGGGTAAACGTTGCAGAGAAAGGGTCCGCGGTGTCGTTCGCGATGACGTTTCGGAAGACGCACGCGGTTCGCAAAGCGACTTCGTCTTCGTCGCCGGGCGAAGTGGTGGCGAGTTTCACGGTGAGCGGAAAGTCGAGGAGAAGATTGGTAGCGAATAGATGGCACCACGTGGCGTTAGTCGTCGGCGAAGACACGGTCGCGTTTTATTTAGATGGTTTCGTGGACGTGGAGTATAGGTTGCCGCCGAATGCAGGGTCGACGCAGAGAGGCGGGTTGTTTTTGTCGCCGCACGCGACGAATTCGAACTCCTTAGACGACGCTTTGTCAATTGGTGGGGAGAGCAGAGGAAGACGAAGGAGGAGGATGTCGACGTTGAAAGCGAGATTTGAACCGCCGAGTGGTTTGAAAGGGTTAGTGCACGGACCTAGATTAAGGATGGTGTTTGACGAGGACGAGGGCGAGGACGAAGAGGCGAGCGCCGAGGAGTGCGACTGCTACCACGAGGAGGAGGAGAAGGAGGAGGAGGAGGAGGAGGAGGAGGAGGAGGAGGAGGAGGATGTCGAAGAGCAACGTTGCGACAGCAAAATAACAGAACCACAGACTTGTTACAGCGGTGACGACATCCCCCGCACCCGTCGAGGCGACAGAAAACAACACCAATCCCAAACGCGAATCGACGATCCAACTGCGTGGTATTACGAAGCGCAGTGGTCCAAATACGAAGCCAGACGCGTAGGATCGGGCGGCGCGGGAAATGAAGATCCGGACAATCTCTTTCTTTCTGGAAAAGTAGAAACGTCCGGGTTCGAGAGAGAAGCCATATTAGAATCTCGCAACTTGGAAATTTTAGAGATGATGTCGTTCGATCCAGAACCGATTCCACACGACGAGAGCGGAAATACCGAGGCGACGACGAGCACCCAACAAGAGGAGATGAAAGCGCTAAGAAGTGAAAGCGAGGAAGAAAAACCAGCGAACCCGGGAGTGTTGGGAGGAAAAAGCGACAAGAACGTTGAGAACGCCGAGACAGAAGCGACGGATGGAGATGATGTGACTTCGTCGTCCGAAGACGCCGCTGCCACGCTCGCGGCGACTTCGGTCTCGAGAGACCGCGAAGAGTATTTCAACTCGCTCAATACGAAAAAGAAATACGCCGAAGCAACTCGAAAGCTCGCGGACGAAAAACTCGCGCTCGCCTTGTCCAATTCTTGGAAACGGCAAGAGGAGATAAAGGTTATCAACAGGAATAAGTTATTGCGAGAAGCGTTAGATCTGTACCGATTAGCCGCCGCCGCTGGAAGCGACAAAGCGCGCAGAGCTGCGGCTACGTTGCTTTCGCACGAGTACGTCTACCGCGCTGGCGGTGGATTCGTATACAAAGGCCAGAATCCAATCGATACTAACAAGCTTAACGAAGTCACCTCTCGGGAGGAAAGCTCGTCTCGAGCGGCGTATCACAGATTACGAGGCGCGTACTTAGGTGACCCCGCGATGCGTCTATCTGTTGCCGTGGACGCCATGCGACGGAAAACCTGGGGTGAGAAATCATGTTTATTCGCTTCGCAATACCTGTTCCTCGCCGCCACGAAAGCGTACGAAGATTACAACAAACCATCCGGGCAAGTACGCATTGAAAAACAGCGATTGCACGATCGTTTGAAAGTAAATTTCGACCCACACGCCGCCGACGACGTAGTCGTCGCAGTGGACAGCGATATCGGGGCAGCCAACACGGCTGGTGTCGATCGACCGGACGAAAGGGCGTTATGGCTCATGAACAACGCGCAAGGCGGCGACGCGAACGCGATGGTACATTTGGCCAACGCGCATTATTGGGGGCATCGAGGTTTAGTGAGAAACTACGAAGCGGCGGCAAACATGTACCAGCAAGCGCACAACGCCGGGAACGTTCAAGGTACCGTTGGTCTTGCGAAATTAATGTTGAAAGGGGAAGGCGTTGGTAAAAATTTAACCCAAGCGATGGAGCTGTACGAGGAGGCTGCGGAAAAAGGTATCGCGGATGCGTACAACGGATTAGGATTTGCCGCATTTTACGGCTCAGAGGGTGAATTTGAAGCAAATAAAACGCTCGCTTTAACGTACTTTCGAAAAGCAGCCGCACTTGGCTCACCTGATGGCATGGTTAACGCCGGGTTAATGTTTCGAGGCGGTATTGGCGTCGAAGGCAACAAACCGAACACGTCGCTCGCGTATACATACTTCCGTCGATGTGCGGACATGTTCCCTGAACACATCTCGTGTCAATACAATGCCGGGTCTCTGGAATTGAGCGATGTCACTAATCACAATCACCGGTTGGATCCCGAGGCAGGTCAAAGCGACTCTCGGTGCATGATGGCTGCCCGAAGATTGCGAAAAGTTGCCGAAACGAGTGCTTTTAATCAAATCGCGGAATCCGCTTTGAAAAGTTTTCAAGCGGGGAATTTTAGCGAGGCTCGATTCAAGTACGACGTCGCCAGCGATTACGGCGTCTCGTCTTCCACGCATAATTCAGTTTGGTTGTATGAAAAAGCGTTCCAGAAATCGAATAAAGAGAGCAAGCCGAACGCACTCGCCAATAAAATGCTCTTTGGTGGCGAAAGGAGAAGTCCTCGCCTCCCTCCGTTTGTGGCAAACTATCTGAAGCAAGCGTCCAAGAACAAAATAATGCGTGCAACGGGTGGGTTCATAGGCAGTCATGAACGTCTGCGGAGAGAATTCATCGCGGCGGCGAGGAAGCTAGCGCACGATCCATCGGCGACGACGAACGAACGAACGTGGGCGCACTTGAAATTAGGCGACGCGATGTACGAGTACTCTGCTGGGGAGCATCGAGATTTGGCGAAATTGGCGTACGATGAAGCCATCGATACGTGGAAAAGAGCGATGCAATATAGAAAGAAGAGGCGATTTATAAACGGAGACGGTGACGTGGAAGAGGAAACACAAACGAGAACTCCGAGGAGAATGTCAAAGCGTCAGTCGCGTTTGAGGCAAAAGAGCAGCGCTTTGATGAAACGTTTTTATAACGCGTTCCTTACGCAACAAGAGCAAGAGCATCAACCAGAAGAAGAACAACATCAGAACGGTATCGAAGACGAAGCGAAACTCGAAACGTACGAGAAAAAAGAACGCGAATGGACGCGCGAAGAGCGCGAACGGAAAGAACTCGAACGCGGTCGCCCGGATCGCGGACACGACGACGAAGACGAACTCGACCAAGAGGCTTTGCATGCCGGGGCGCTCGTCGCCAACGCTTTATACAATTCCGCGTGGCTCGTGCTCGAAGAGAGCATCTCGAGCGGCGATGGGAAAAAAGTGGACGAATCGCTCTCCTTAGTATCGGAAATGCTTTTCGATGCCATCGAGATTGGCGGTTGGCGAGCGTTCATAGGAGCTACGCCGCCTTTAGTCGCCGTCGAAGCCGCGAAAATCTACCGAGCGACCAAAAAAATCATTCAGCACGTATAGATAGTAATAGTCAATGTAATATATATATTGGTAGATTAGCATTAAGGCAATAATGTACGCTCAAATCAATACTGTCCGGGAACGTTGTTATCGAACTCGCCCGTGAACAACTCGTCGCCGGTTTTCAAATCTCTCCCAAACGGATCCCACGTCTTCTCCTTAATCAACGCGTTCCTAATGCTTTGCGTGTACCTCTGATCCTCAAACCCTTCTCTCCCATCACGCCTCAACGAATCCCTAATCGGTTGCATCTTCTCTTGCTCCCTTCTCATCTGCTTCCCATCGATCGTCAACCCGGCTTCCAAATCGGCGCTAAACGCGTCGTTCACGTCGGGCATCAAATACGCCACGCAGTCCTGTTTCCCTTGTAACTCCGCGTGCGCTTTCTTCTGCTTCTCCTTCAGCGCGCCCCATCTACCTTTATCGTCCATGCTCACTTTCGGTAACCGCGCGTCCGCTTCTTGCCGTTTAAAATACGCTTCTCTCAACATGTGCAGCGCTAAATCTCGCGAGCACTGATTCTTTTGGTCATTCACCCCCGCGAAGCGGTTCCCCGTCAAATCGCTCGTGTACACTTTCGTTATCCCGTCGCTAAACTTGCTCACGCCTCTTTCCTTCAAAACCGGAGAAGAAGGTGTAAACGCGATCGCCCCGATCGATAACACCACAATCGTGTACAACGCCAAGAGAGCGACGTTTCGAATCGTTTGAGAGTTGTTCGAATACGCGTCGAACATCAGATTATGGAAATCCGTCCCGTTCATTCCGGAATTGTTTTTGATGCGTTCTTCCTCTTCCTCTCGGAGAGACGACGCAGGTTTGCGCCCTTGGTACGCTTCCGCTATCGCCATGATGAAAACAAATAGCGCGTTCGTTGGTCAGAACCCTTGGTCTTCTTCTTCTTCTTCTTCTTCGTCGTCGTCTTTTTTGTGCGCGTGTAAGTTGTGTGCGGAGGACGTACTTGTAACACAAAATTTGTGGCGTTTCAACACAAACACAAAGAGAGAGATTTTTTGGCAAAAAATGACGATCGTTTTGATGAAAAAAATGACAAAATTTCTCGTTTTCACTCTTCTCTCCTTTTGAATACTTTTTTTTTACACATCGTCTCGTAATAAGAACCTCCTCCTCTGCGTTAAAAAGCAGAGTCTTCTCTCTCTCTCTCTCTCTCTCTCTCTCTCTCTCTCTCTCTCTCTCTCTCTCTTGAATATCCACGTAAACTTTCAGCTTTTGGCGATTTGTGTGTGTGCGTGTGAAAGAGAGACGTTTTTCGTCGCGTTCGATATATAAACGCGCGTTTATATTTATATAAAGAAGAAGACTTTAAGAAAAAGACTATAAGAGTAGGAGTAAGAAGCGCGAAAAACAAATCGAAAATCAAAAATGAACGTCGACCGAGAAGAACCTCCTCGGCAACCTTTTGCAGCGGCGAGGATGCAAGCGGCAAAACAGGATGGCGGGGCATTCGTTCCGACGTTAAACGGCGGGTCGTTCGCGTCCACGCGCGTCCCGGTCGTGCCGTCGTTAAACGCGCGAGCGATTGGAGATTTGGTGAAAAACTGGAATCTGAACGCCCTCGCTCCGAGCGGCGTCAACGCTGGATCCGCGACGGCGATGAACAACGCGAAGAGACAAAAAAGCAATGGGGGTGGCGCGACGCAACAACAACAACGAGGGATGCACGCGATGGTGAAAGTTATCGACGGTGAGTCGATGTTGGTGAACAGGTGTTTGAACGAACGCGGGCACGTGAAAACGTCGAACGAGGTGAACGTGGCGTTGATTTTGAAAGAGTTACCGGCGCACGTGCAAGCGCTTTTGATGGCGAACGACGAGGAGGAGGCGAAGGAATGGCAACGGAGGACGATGTCGGTTGTGAGCGACTTAGAGAGGGAGGAGGAAGAGGAGAACGCGTTCGGTTTTGGAGAATATTTGATGAATAGTTTGGACGTTTTGAAGAGAGTCGTTTCGCTTCGGTTGTTGAGGAGCGTGAAGCATTATTTCGAGAAGATCGGGTACGATCCGACGCCGGCGGTTTTGAACGCGGTTTTGTGCGTGTTGAGGAGAATATCGATGATGGATACCAATTTTTTTTCAGAGAATAACGACAACGACAAAGACTCTAGTAATACTAGTCTCGAGCTGAAGTGTGGGATTATGAAGACGTGCGTTGACATCGTGACCGGAATGTGGGAACAGGATTTGGTCAAATGCGCGGCGGAGTTGGCCACGTATCCGGTTCCAACGACGATAGCGCAAAAAGAAAACAACAGAAATGGAAAAGAAACTTTTCACGAGGAAAATATGCTGATGGCGTTTTACGATGCGGCGTATGCGATGACGAGAGAAGTGTACGCGACCATCGACGACGAGAAGCGGAACATCAGCGAGACGGAGGAGTTTCGCGCATTTTTAGATACGTTTGCATCGTTTGCGTTTAGCACGGAGATTGTGGAGTACGCGCATCATTCTGGTGGGAAATTGGAAACGATGAGAATGGTTCGATTGGCGTTAGCGTTGCTACAATACGCGTCGAAGGAAAATAGCAACCTTGGCGACACCGAACTTTGGACGAGATTGTGGTACACCGCCAAAGGCGCGCAGTGTTTGAGAACGATTTGTACCGCAGATGTAGATAACGAAAGCGGAGAGACTTTGTACGACAAGTATTTGCACGATGTGGCGTTAGAAACATCAAACGATGTCGAGAAAGCAGCCAATGTAGTCGCTCGCGATTGCTTAAAACTCGCCACGGAGTGCGCGGCGTTAGCGTTTGCGCAAGCGTTGGACGCGGTGTATCCGAAATACAACGCGCCTGCATTTTTTGGAAGCTTCGGTATGAATGGGAACGGCGATTCGAAGAGATGGCGAGTGTTTGCGACTTTAGCGAGGTGTTGTGAAGTGCTTTGCGAAGACTCCGAGGTTAGAGATGCGGTTATATCCGCGCTCATCGTTCCGTTGGCAAAGTTTATGTCGAACGTCGTTCGCGGACGAAGCGGCGACGGGAGCAAGAAGATATTCCCGAAACCAGCGGGTACGTTCTTCGTCATATTCGAGGAGGTGCGCATTCGAGGAGGCACGCAAAAAGCGACCGAAACGGTAAAACTGGCGTGGATGTTCATCTACGGAACGATCGCATCCGCGCAAGCCGCACCTTTCATGAAATCCAAATCCTTTGGCAAAGAGTTCGCTCTCCTGCTGAAAGACGCCTCCTCCGAAAATCCCGACATTCACGGCGGCGCACACACCGCCGAACACGTGCGCGATTTACTGAGCGAGTTGCACGATAACGTAAAATCTTTAGTCGGCGCTGAAAACTCCAAGTTATTCGAAACCTTCTTGGCGGAGTTGTAGTAAAAGTATGATGTTTGATATCATCGCTAAGTAGTATGCGCTAAGCGTCTCATCTCAAATCGACTATCGGTCTATTCTTCAACCTCCCAAAGGTATCTCTCTTAAAGTTCGGTCCGAACAAATACGCGTACGTGCACCCTCCAACTAACCCGCCGAAATGTGCCCAGTTATCGACTCTCGCGCTCGTCGCGCCATACACCGCGTTAATCATTAAGCTCGTCCCTAACGCGTTCAACTGTTCCTCCGCGCCGCTCCCTAACACGTCTTTGTGTCTGTACAAATACACGGCGAACGCTCCGGCTAAGCCAAAGATCGCCCCGCTCGCTCCGACGGCTGGATATTTGCTCATCTTATAGCTCGCGATGTTTCCGCTCAGTGCGCTCAGAGTGAACGCGGCGTACGTGTGCGTTTTGCCGAATATCCGTTCCACCGCGCTTCCGATGGCGTTTACGCTGTACATATTGACGAAGAGGTGGACCAACCCGCCGTGTAAAAACGCAGACGTGAGGAGTCTGTAATACTGCCCGTTCGAGACGTTTTCGTTGACTTTCGCGAACGCCGCGGTCGCTTTTTGTCGCGTTAAGAGTTGCAACGAGTACCCCGCGAGTAACGAGAGGAGAAGCGCGTCCGTGGCCTTACGTTTCGGGTCGTTCGTGAACGGTTCGTTCTTCGAGTTGTTGTTTCCGTTTCCGTCGTTTCCAACGATGCCGACGGCGTTGGTGTGCCTCTCGCTCCGAATGGAATTCCGAGCAGCGCCTTTTCCTCCTCTTTCTCCTCCTTTTCTTCTTCGACCGCGAGACGACGAGAAACCGATGGAGAGAAACGTCGTCGTCGCGCGCAAGGTAAACGTCCCCATATTGTGTGGAAATCGCGCACCTTTGGTCGTCGTCGCATTCGTCGACACGAAAGGTCGCATGGTTTGTGCAACTTATAACTGTGCGGGCGAATTGGATAAAAAAGATATTCTCTCTGATGGAATCTCCATTTGTTGTCGCGTGCGCTTCACGACTCGCGGAAGAAAGTAATACCGCACAAAATGTTTGCGACGAGGACAGTTCCATCGTCCTCTCTTTGTTGTCGCGCCTTGTCTTCTTCATCGCGAAATCGTCGTTTTCATCTTCGACGCGAGATGACGACGACGACGATGATGCGCGAGCAGCGACCACGCGTTGTCCGTACGACTCAAGCGTCGAACGATGAAGACGCGTCGTCGTCGTCATCGATAAAAACGACTTCAAATCCAGCGTTGAAAGCGGCGTGGTTCGCGTCGGAACAGTTCGGGAAAGCGATTGGTGGTGGTAAGAGTAACTCTTCCGCGACTGTTCTTGAGAAGCAGGAAGAGAACGTGATGACGACGAGAGCGGAGACGATCGATTCGTTGGCGAAAGATTACGAGAAAAATTACTTCATAGGAGGCGAAAGCGAGATGAAAGCGTACTCGAGTTCGTGCGTTTTCGCGGACCCGTTCGTCTCGTTTACCGGGTTAGATCGATTTAAACAAAACGTTGGGAACTTAGGGACGTCTTTACGAGACGTGGAGTGTAAGGTGTTGAAAACGGTGGATAACGGGGTTGGGGGTGTTATTTTCTATTGGAAGTTTTCGGCGGTGGTTGACGCTTTGCCATGGCGACCGAAGTTAGCCGCGAGCGGGAACACGACGCACGTTTTAGACGATGCAAATAAAGTGGTGAAACACATCGAAGCGTGGGACGTGGACCCGTGGGTGGTTCTGAAGAAACTGTTAGTGCCGGCGTCGAAGTTACCGGAGAATAAGTGGGAGCTCGGGATGCTGGCGGTATCGCAGCGAGATGGCTTTGGCGCGTTGCAAGCTATTTCAGAACCCGGGGTGAAACTGTTTGCGGCGTTATTCGTCTTAGAAAAGTTACCCGGGGTAAACTTAGGTGGGTTTGAGGCGTTTACGTCGTTGATGCTTGTGGCAACGGCGGTTACGGAATTTTGGGCGCTGCTCATTTCTTTCGGTGTCGTGAAGAAGTAATATATTTCTGCGTTTGTTTTGCTCGCGTTCATTTTTAGTTGCTATCTATACATTATGTTATTAAAAAGTGTTGTGTGTCTGTGCGAAAGGAAGTTATTTTTTTCGAAGCTTTTTGCGCGTACCGGCGCCAGTCGTTTCCGCTTTTCTCTTCTCCGCTTTCTTCGGTTTCGCTTTTTCTTTTTCCGCTTTTCCGCCTTTCTCTTCAGTATCTCTAAATCCAATATTTAAACCGCCCGTTTTCTGCCCGGGTGGTTTTCTATCCGCAATGGTTTGCTGCTTCATGCTCGCTCCCGCCGCTGGAAATCCATCCATGTTACTAAAACCTCCTCTATCTGCCGTCGTCGGCGTCTGCGGAACGTTCGCTCCGAGCGCCGGCCCCGAAGCCGTCGCCGGAGGTAACTGAATCGCAACCGCTTTACCCGCCTGCACTAACTTCTCGTGCGCAGAGGCTATCTGCTTTCTCAAAGTCAAATACACGCCGCACTGCTTTCTCAAACGCAACCAACCAGCCACGGCAGCTTTGGTTCCATTTCTTGGTTCCGGACATCCCAATTCCTCCACCGATTGGTCCAACCGTTTGGCGTACCTCGGTCCTAAACCTGAATTCGGCGCATCTCTCCCTGCAATTTCCGCCGCTACTTCCACCGCCCTCTGCGATCTCGGGTACACTCCCGGCTGCACGTCGTCTCGACTCGTTTGCGTCGTCGTGCACGGCACGCCGTGGTGCGGCATGTCGCTTTCGAAATCCTTTCTGATCTCCTCAATCTTCGCCCGCTTCTCGTGCGCGGCAAACCTATTCGGTGCGAACACCGCTTGCTGTCGTTGCAACAACGCGTGCGTCTCAGCTCGTCTATCGGACTCAATCTTCTTCACCTGCGCCAATATATCCGCCTCCTCCTTGTGCGCCACGTTCGTCCTCGCCAACAACGTCTCCAACGCTTCTTTCCTCATTAACTCGTGTTGCGGATCAAACGGCGTCTTACAAATCAAATTCGCCTCCGCTTCTTCCTTATTCGACGCCCGCGCTCTCACCAGCGCTCTGCACACTTCATAATATCGAGTCTTCATATCCTCGATGCTTCTCTCGCACGGACTCGCCGTGCTCGACCATCGATCTTTAGCTACTATGAACCGTAAATCAAACCTTCGTAACATCTCAAACAAATATTCCGTCTCTTCTTTCGACCAAGGTTTGAACGCCAGTCGGTCGTCATTCATTAAACTCTCCTTGTTTTCTTGATTCTCGTCGTTTTCGTTCGTATCATTCTCGGAAGGTTTCTCCGCTTTCGTTTCCTTCGAATCTAAATTCGCGATCCATCTCTCGTACTCTCGCTCCGTAAACTCCGGCACTTCCACTTTCTTGTTATACTTTGCAAACGCGTAATCGCCTCCGATATCCACGCCGTACCCGGTCGCTTCTAAACCAGTCCCTGGTAAAAGTTTCCCACCGGTACCCGCCGCACCATCTTTCCCCCCCGTCGCCGCCGCCGCGCCGATATTCTTCTTCACCCAGTGCTTCAACATCAACCCATCGGTCCGGGCAGAATTCCGAAACGGCTGCCACGACCACGAGACTTTCCTCGCGGAAACTTTCCTTTTCGTTTTCAAGCCGGCGTGCGTGGGGACTAGCGGTACCAACGCGTCCACCATTCCTCCTCCATTCGCTTTATCTTCTCCTCCTCCTTGCGCATGAAGACCTTGCATTCCGCCCTGAGAATGGCTCGATTGGTTTCCCCGAACGATTTGCCACACCTCTCGGCTCATGCCTTTCGGTTTGACCTCTTTCTTCGATTTCTTCGTTCCTAAACCACTCGCGTTAGCGTTTGGGTTCTCCCGCGGGATCCCGAGCATGTCTTTGAAGTCCGACATTATTATTCTGATGTGTGTGCGTGTGAGAAGAAGTGCGTGTTGATCTGCCGCAATTCGATTTGCCCTAGAGAGAGAATTGGACATTTTGAACTCAATTTGTCCTCATTTTTAAAAGGTAAACAGAGCTTTTCGAAGCGATTAAGAGCAATGGAAGGCGCGATGACGTACCTGGAGAAGTACGCGGACGGTGAGTGTTGGTGACTTTTATTACCTTTTTTGTATTTAGGAAGAGGAGTGTGCACCACGTTTGCATCCTCTCTCTCTCTCTCTCTCTTTGCGAATTGGACATCAGTTCTCTCGATCCATTTCTCTCTCACTCACACACACACCCTCTCTCTCTCTCTCTCTCTCTCTCTTTACCGAAAACAGTCAATCAAGACGTCCCCGCGGAATTCCAGCGCATACTGAACACCATGGCCGATTTGGACCACCGAGTCTCGAAAACTCGAGACGCCATTCAAGAAAAAGTAAACGAGTGCTTAGAGCTCCCTGGGTTACACTCGCGAGGCCTCTCGAAAGATAACGAGACGAAGATTTTAAAACTGAGGAAAGATATCGACGAGTCGCACGAGCACGTGGAAATGTTATCGAAAGAGAAGATACGATTAGCGACGTTAGCGCTGGAGATTTTAGAGAAGAACGTGATGGTACAACTCGACGAGGACTTGGAGCGATATCGGGAGGAGTTGAAAGCGAACCAGGAATTCGGCGAGGAGGAAAAGTTTAAGAGTAGCAATAAAGCGATGGATATGGATATCGGGACGCCTACGAGAGGACCGAGCAGACAAGGTTCGAGAATGGGTGGTGGTGGGAACAATTCGAACGAAAATTTACCGGGATTAGGAAACGAACAACCAGCAGGAGGACAGAAGAAAAATTTACAGATTGGCGATTTGGTCGCCGCGAACATCGGCGAGTTGAACATTGGCCCAGGTGCGCACGAGTGGATCGTAGGAACCGTGTTTCGATACATTCCCGCGACGGACGAATACGACATCGTCGATGCCGACGACGACACGAACAAAAATAACCCGAACAACAAGAACATCGCCAGAGGAAATAAAAAAGGAGGCACGAAAAACATGAAGAAAACTGGAGGCAAAGAATCGAAAGAAACCACCTACCGGTTATCCGCGAAAGCGTGCGTCATCGCGCTCCCGAAAACCGCAAATCCGTCGCACGGCGCTACAAATTTCGACGACGGCGCGTACGTCTTAGCAGTCTACCCTCAAACGACCACTTTTTATAAAGCCAAAGTCGTTCGCAGCGCGTCTCGCATACCGCCGAGCGGCGACTACGGCGAGTTTTTGTTAGAATTCGAGGACGACGGCGACGTGCCGAGAAGGGCGGTGCCGTTCAGGCACGTCGTCGAGTGCCCGAAGACCATGTAGCTGAACCGTTATGTTTTTATTAATATCGCGTACGTAGTATTGCTATTCCTTCCCCGCGAGTACTAGTTCGTATTAATAGAGTGAGCTGCGAACAACGTTTCCCGTTTCCCTCTCCTCCTCTAAACTAAAAAAGTACAAAAAAGAGGAGATCGTTTTTATCAGACACAACGACGCTTTCTTGCGCTCGCAGTCCCAACGCGAAATTTGAACCAAGCAAAATAGTCAAACGTGGCCAACTCAGCAGTTAATTCTTTTTCCTCTCGTTTCCCCTGCGTCAGAAAAAACGCGCGGGAAACTCTCTTTTGATTTTGAGAGCACAACACACAGACACACACGTTACGTAAAAAGTCTCAAAGCTCGCGCGAGAGATATTTCTTCGTCGTAAAGCGCGCGCAGAAGCGCGCGCAATTTGTCGCGCGTGCGGGAAAAAGCCGCGATTCGATTCGTCGCTTCCCGAGAACGAGCGATTGGTTTAAACCGTTTGAACTCGATTTGAAACGAACCGCCAAAACTTTAGAGAAAAGAAAATGGCGAATCAAAGGTACGCGCGATCGTTTTTCACGCGAGCACGTCCTCTATTCGAGTCGAGGAAAAGTCGTCGCGTTTGTTTCGACCGCTTTTAGGCGCGGATCTGCACTCTGCGCGCGCTTAGTCGTCAATCTTAAATCTTCAAACGGAGAGAAAAGAGTTCGTTAGGACGTCGACGACCGAGGCACCTTTTTTCTTCATTCCGACGGTTCGATTTTGACCTCGTTTTTGCTCAGAAAATTCTCTTAAAATACTCCTTTTTTGCACCAAAAGACTGACTTGTTTTTCTACACAGCAGAGACGATCATCTCGCGAATCCGATGGCGATGATGATGATGGCGGGACCGGACGCGAACAATGCTACTACCGCCGCCGCCGGGACGAATAATGATATCAACTTGGTGAGACCGACGGCGTCGAATACGACGACGTACGCGAACGCGGCACCGTACGGCGGTCAAATGCCGGGGCCGAATAACTACTTCGGGAACCCGTTTTTTATGTCGCAGATGTGGAATAACGCGGCCGCGATGATGAACATGAATGCGGCGGCGGCTGCGGCGGCGGCAACCGGGAACTTTCCGGCGATGATGGGAGCGATGCCGCAACAACTCCAAGGACAACCGCAGCCGATAACGGCGGCGGCGGCGACCGGCTCGGCAAAGAAGAATTCGACGACGAGGCTTCGAGACATGACGAAACAAGCGAAGAGTCGTTCGGATAACTCCGAAGCGACGAGTCATAAAGAGTCTCCGCTTTCCGACGACGAGGTTGAACATCCTCAGAAGGAGAGACGGCGGCACAAACAGGAAGAGGAAGAAGGAGAAGAACAAGACGCGAAAGATCATCAACCGCAACTGGCAAAACCAGTCGTGGACGATTCGTTACCAGAACCGTGTGCGAACAAGACGTGTGCATTTTGTAGGACGCAGAAAACGCCACTGTGGCGGAACGGTCCTTTTGGTCCGAAGACGTTGTGTAACGCGTGCGGCGTGAAGTTCAAACTCGGAAAGTTAGCCGGCGACGAGGATGGTCACGTGGTGAGTGTTATCGTACCGAGACAAAAGCGGCGGAAGAACGGGTCGGCTGGGACGGCGAGTCATGCCGCGGCCACGGCGGCGGCGCAAAACGCGGCAACTTCTTCGGAGGCGGTTGGCGCATCGAATACTGCGACTGCGATGACGAGCAGCAACAACGCCACCGCCTCCGCGACGGCTCGATTTGCGGCAGTCACGGCGGCAAACGCGGCGAGAGCTGGGTTTTCCAACGCACCGTTGAAAGTTCGTCACACCGTTCACACAAAAAAAAGCGCCGAGCCAAAAGTGAGAGGTATCGTCGGCGGATGGCGTCCGGAAATGGGTGGTCCGATGCGAGTGTCCTCTCCTTTCGTCGTGGCGGATTACGACGGCGCCGTTTTACTAATGGTCTTAGCCGGCGAAAACGACAAAACAGCTACTACTACTACTACTACTACCGTGAGTAATACGTAGTGATTCCGTTTGTCTGTGTTATTTGTGTACAATAAAAGTTAAATCAGAAGAAGAAAAGTTTTGGGAAGAGTGTACGTTTTATATTTTGTTTATTAAAAAAAAGTCGTCTTCGAAGATGCGTGTAAAAGAAGAAGAAGCCACGAAGAAGTGTGTGTATATAATATGTATATGAGCTTTCAAAAGCAGCATCAGACGAGAGACGCGATTGTGTTTTTAAATATATCAACCTTTTAATATTAGTGTTTGTTTGTAAAAAAGAGTGAAGTAACCGCGAGAAGTTGCGGTGCTTTCGTAAGATTTATATTATTATCATTCATCCTTCGTGTTGTCTCAATGCAAACCCATAAAGTGATCCATGGCGACGCTCAGCGCCGCCATGGTTCCGCACCCAATACACGCCGCCTTCGGTCCAGCCCTAGCGGCCATGGTCCCTCCGGTAAAACACCCCGCGTACGCGCTGTTGTAAATATCGTGCCTCGCTCTCGTCTGTTCGACGACGCACTCGCTCCCGGCGTACAGCGCGCCAAACGCCGCGAAGCCTTTCGCGTACGACCACGACTTCGACGCCGTGCTCCTCGCCGTTTGTTTCAAAGTCTCCGCGATTGACACTTTCTTCTGCGTCATCGTGTGATCCGGCGCTTCAAACGCCCCGAAAAATATCCCCATCGCGATTCCTAAAACCCCCCCCATAACTCCCGACAACGCCGTCTTCACCACGCAATTGTTCATCACGTCCCCTTGCATTTGCTCTTCCGCGGTTGGAATCTGTATCGGTGTGTACGTTTTCGCCGCTTTTTCTTTCTTTTTCTTCTTTTTCGTCTCTTCCTCGATGTCCTCTTTCGGTTTTTTCAGCAGATAATCCGCCGCATCTTTCAGCCTTTCGATGTTGTTATTGTTGTTGTTGTTCTCCTCCCCGTCGTCCTTTCTTGTTTCGATGGATACATTGGACGATGATGTGCTCGCCTTATTCGCTTCTTCTTCCATTCGCGCCGTTTTATAAAACGCGCTCGAAAATTCCCTCAAAAAGTAAAACTTCTTCTCGTTTTCCTCTTCGTCTGTTCCTCCCATCGTGGTCTCTCTCTCTCTCTGTCTTACTTACGCGCAAAGCGTAAAGTGTGCGTGTCTGCTATAAAGAAGGACTGCTAAATACGAGAACGAGGGGAAGAAAAATCGAAGAAGAAAAAAATTTTGTCAAAATCTTATTAAAAAAAAAAGAGGTCGTCCAAAACGCGTTCTCGCACGAGAATGAAAGTTGAGAATTTGAGACCCTAAACAGAAAACCAACTTTGCACGAGAGCTTGACACGTCACCCCTTTCCCGTCCCCTCCACGCGCGCGCGTTGACTGGGGACCGCGCGCGCGCGAGAGGTGCTGAAAACCGCGCGGATGCACCCATACACCTCATAAAACGTTTGCAGGAACTCGGAGCTGGAAAACACGCGCTTTTTACGTATTCTCTCTCTCCGTTTATTTTCTTCGTCGCAAAAAAAGAAAAAACTGGAAAATTGGGGGAAAAGAAAGAGAAAAAGAAAGAGAAAGAGAAAGAGAAAGAGAAAGAGAAAGAGGTTTACCCCGCGAGCAACTCACGACATCGAACGCGAGAAAAGATAAATACGAAAGGAGAAATATGAACGAAAACGATTTGAGTGATTTGGTTTTCAAAAACAAAAAAGAGTGGGGGTTCCAAAACAAAGCCCACACGTGCAAAAAGTGCACAAAAGCAACCCCCGCTTCCAAAAAAATTCTAGTTTTGCAAAAAAGGAGTTGCGCCAAATTTTTTTCTCATCCATCGGGGGGCAGCTCTTTCAAAATACAAATCAAAAACAACCACTTAAATTAAGTGATGCACCGATCGCGCTCCGAATGTTGCAGACAGAACAACACCGATTGATTTAATAACGGGAGGAACTCCAAGACGATAGCTTTATAGTGGACTGGAATTGATCGCTGTTATTAGGCGTCGAAAAAAGGAAAATCACTTTAAAAATCAGAGAGAGAGAGAGGTTGTTTTTTAGGGGTGGGTGTTACGAGCGATTGGACTCGGAAAGATGACTTTGAAAGAGGAGGAAGAGGGAGAGACTTTCGAAAACGATGTCATCACGTCTTCTTCTCCTCCTTTTCCTCCCGAAAGAAGAACATCTTTTTCTTCAGAAGCAGAGGTAAGCGCGTTTGTGCGTGTGTTTGCGTTTTGTTTTGATTTCTCGGGAAACGGTCTTTTTTCCAATCGGTTTCTCTCTCTCTCTTTTTGTTTGTGCGTGTTTATTATATATATTTATACTCATTGTCCGTTCTTGTCTGTGACAGAGGAGTCCGCGAGGATTTGGTACGAAACGAGATACCGCCGCCGAAGAGGAGGAAGAGGAGAGAGACGACGGAGATGTCGCGAACGACGACGTCGACAACACGACGAGTGCGAGTAAAAACTACAAAGAAAAGTACGCGAAAGCGAAGAAACGGAATCAAAAGTTAGAGAAAGAAGTCGAGCGATTACTGGAACGAGAAGAAACCGCCAAGCGGAGGTTCGACGAGCACGTCTCGAAGACGTCCTCGGTGTATACGCAGAGAATAGAAGGTTTAGAGCATAATTTACAGAGAGCGGTGTCGTCGTTTACGGAAACGAAGAAGCGGTTGGAAGAAGAGCAGAGATTTAAGGAAGAGGCGGAGAGGAAGAAGAAAGAGTTTGAATCGCAGAGAGACGAGTTGAGGGATACGCTGAGAAGGGAGAGAGAGAACTTTGAGAAGGATGGGAAGTTGCTCCGTTTCGCGTGCGAAGACGCGACGAAAGAGTTGGAGATTGTGAAGCAAAGTTATCGCGAGGAGAAGCAACACGACGAACAGGTGATTCAGGGTTTACGGGACGCGTTGGATGCAGTGGTCGCAGAAAACGAAGAGAAGAAGAAGGTTGGGGAGTCGACTTTTTCGCCACCGGCGACGCCGAAATCGAAACCGCCGGCGACGCCGCCGAAATCGCCTTCAGTCATTTCGCAATCGTTTCAGATGGAAAAAGACCAGTTGGAATTGGAAGTGGCGACACAGAAAGAGTTGGCAAATCAAGCGAAAGAGAAAGCTGAAAGGGCGATTAAGACCGCGCGAGTGGCGATGGAAGCCGCGGCAACTCGAGCAAAGACAGACGGCGTTAAGATTGAAAAGTTGGAGAAGCAACTGGCGGAGGCGAGAAGAGCGAGCAACGATGAAACATCAACGACAACAATGTCTGCGAAAGAAGACGATGAAAACGAAAACGACAACGACGACGACACTCCTCCTACTACTACTAATGATAACGAAGCTCTCGTCGAAGAATTGAAAATGCGAATAGAAAAATTAGAGTCACACTGCGCGGACGCATCTGCTGCAGCGACGAACGCGGCGGATGCTTTAGATGCAGCCAACGAAGAATTGGCGATTGAGCGCGAAAAGTGTTCGTCGCTCGAACGCGAAATGTTAACGCTCTCGAACGATTTCGCCATACTTACGGAGGCTTTTGAAAAATCGCAATCGGAGTTGACGATGCGCGACGAGAATTTAGCGGCGTTAGCGAAAGAGTTGGAATTATCCTTAGCGCTGAATTCAAACGAAGACGCGGGCGGCTCGGAGAAGGATAACGCGCTCTCGACTATAGACAAGAAGAAGTACAAGAAAAACGAGAAAAGAGGACCTCTGTCGGATGATGAATCCTACGATAGCGACGAGGACGAAAACGATCTTTCTATGACTACCGGGAACGAAACCATGTCCAGTCTTCGCGCGGAGCTTAGTTCTTTGCGCCAAATTCACGACGCGACCGAACGTCGCGCGAACAACTACGCCGAGCGTTCTAAATCCGCAGAGCTCGCTAGAGATTCGGCGCTCGATGAACTCGATTCGTTGAAGCGCGAAAAAGTGAGACTTGAGGAACGTTTAGAATCCGTCGAACAAGCGCAAACGACGCCGAAAACGCCCAAGGTGAAACCAGCGCTCTTGAAAGAGCTCGAGCAAACAAAGTCGAGTTTACAGAAAGAAATCGAAACTCTCGAGGGCAACGCGGAAGCGCTGAGTAAAGAACTCGCTGACATTGAGAAAGCTAAATCGAGAGAAATTGAACATTTGCAGAAAGAACTCGAGCAAGCAAAATCAAACGCGAAGAAGGAACTGAACGAGACAAAGAAAGAGACGGAAACACGCTTGTTGGCGCAGATGGAAGCGCTTCGCGACGAGCTCGTGGCGTCCAATCAACACCGAGAGGAGATTAACGAGCAAAGAGAACGAGCTGAATTGGACGCGAAAGAAGCGGTGACGCGATATGCCTCGCTCGAGAACGATAAGAACGGAGTTATTGCAAAACTCAACGAAAAAGTTGAAGCGCTCGACAAAGAGTTGAAAGCAAAATCGGAGGCGTGTAAGCACGTCGAACGACAACTTGAGATGGCGACGCAGGCGCAGAAAACACAATCGAAAACAGCCGCGAAAGAAGTCGAAAGAGCGTACGCGAAAAAAATCAAGGACCTCGAAAACGAAATCGCCTCGACGACGAAACTTCGGGACGACGCGGAAAGAGCAAAGAGCGATTTAGGTGCGGAGATTGACCGCATAAAGCTGGAGTTCACGGCTTATAAAGCGTCCGTTTCGGATAAAGAGCGCGACGAAAACCTCAAGCCGACGACGGCAAACTTCTACGAGAAAATGCAAGCTATTCGTGCAGCTGAGGAACTTCGAGCTGAACGCAACGATCTCGCGCAAGACCTCGAAGACGCTCGAGCCGATTTCATGCGATCAATTAGAGAACAAACGACTCGCGCGGAAGAAGCCGAAGCCGCTTTGGAAGACTCCAAGTTATCGGCGAAGATTGCAGCGGACGCGGCGAGAATTGAGTCGATGGAAGCAACGAGCTTGGCGAGAAAGCACGCGGATGAAGTCGCACAAGCGAGAATAGCGCTCGCTGATGCTCGAAAACACGCCGCGGGAGCCGAGAAACGCGCAGATGTTGCCATCGCGCGCGTCGAACGACGATGTAAAGAAATTGAAGCGCGGACGGACAGAGATGTGGACAGACTGACGATGGCGGTCGAAACCGCCGAGAAAGCGCAAAAGAGCTCGGAAGAGAAAGCGGCGCACGTCGACGCCGAATTAGCGAACGCGAAAAGTCTCGTCCAAAGGTTAGCCGACGGTTTACGCGACGTGCGTCTCAAGAAAGAACAAGTGGAGAAGGACCAGCAACACGTCCAGCGAGAGCTCGAGGACGCACTTTCCAAACTTAAAGCTTCGAAACAGTTCGAGGTAGACGCGATTAAATTTTCTGGACGAATCAAAGAACTCGAAGCCGAAGTGAAAGAGTTGATCATTAAAGCCAAACGCGCTGAGGCGGCGATGGCCGAGGCAGAAAAACACGCCGAACACGCCGAAGAGGCGTTCGATAAGATTCGTCAGCTCGAACAAGAAGTTTCCGATTTGGACGCGAGACGTTCTCAAGCCGAGGCGGCGTTGAAGACAACTTCTGGGAATGCACCCGAAGCGTTTCGCGCGTTGGAAACTGAAAATTCGCGTCTTGAAAAGCGAGTTAAACAGACGTGGCAAGCCTTGCAAGGTGCGCATGCGGTGGCGGAGCAAACGAAGCACGCGGCGAGAGACGCGGTTCGCACGGCAAGACAAGCGGCCGCGAGGGCGGAAAAGGAAGCAGCTTTCTATCGCGACCGCTCCGAAAAAGCCGAAGCGGCCAAAGTCGAAGCCATGCAACGCGCAGACAACATGATCAACGACGCCCAGCAGCAAGCGGACGAATACGCGAACGAAAAGTTGGAAAAGGAGAAGCGAAAGTTACAAATCTTGGAGGAGAAGTTGCGTGAGGCGCAAATGTTTTCAAAGAAGATTGTTTTACCGAAAGTGAAAAGTCCTCCGAGGGGCTCAAAGCTTCGAGATTTACAAAGTAAACAAGAAGATTCGTTCATTCCTTCTATGCCAAGAATCAACGTGGGTAAGAAAGAAGGTCCGCCGAAAAAAGTTGCGGCGAACGACTCGAAGAAGACCACCGCGCAGTTGGACGACGAAATGGCCTCGGCGGATTTAGTCTTGCAAGAATACCTCACGCGATCGCGCGAAAATAGCGTTCGCTCGTCATCGCCGCGTTCTATAGGATAAGAAAATGCTATTCTAGCTATTGTATTATTATATTAAACTATGTAGCGTGCTATTTTACGTCTAATTTTCCCTTCTATAACTCCGCCGCGTTGGCATCGAACGCCACGCCACCTCCCAATGAGGATGTTTTTTTCCTTCTTTCGAAATTGAAATTCAAGTCCTTCGATCTGAATACGCGCAAGTATAACACGTACACGAGCGGTAAGAATTGTATTGTCGCGACAATCAAGCGCAAGTAAAACATTTTCGGTGATTGTTTTCCTCTTTTTACCGATTCTTCGTCTTCGTTCTCGTCCAGAGAATAACTATCGCTGTTATTATCGTTGATGCCATTATTTCCGTTTTTAGGCAATAAAGACGCCACGTCCATGACCTCTTTCGCGATCATTTCGCCCAGACTCTCTACTCGTAACTTACGTCTCGCCATTTCTTCCCCGCCTTTCTTCGAGTTCACGACGATTTCCTCAAACGATACCTTCTCCCCTCGCTGCTTGAAAAACCTTTGACATCCTCTCCATTTGGACAATGCCGTCATGACGTCTTTATCTTCCGCATATTTTTGCACGCTCATGAAATTTTCCATTACGTCTTCCACCGCCGCTCTTATTCGTGGTTCGCGCATGCTCGATTGAAATGCTTCGTCTTCGTTCGCTTGGACGATAAAACTGAGGCGTTCTCTTTCCTTTGCGAGCGATTGTAAGCGAGCTTTCTTTTCTTCAACGCTCCCTTCTACCGCCGTCGCCTCTTTTGCAGTTCTCTGCTTTGAATACTTCTTCTCTTTCGCGCCTCGTTTCAACAACTCATTCTCGCACTCCTTAAACTTCCCCGCCCTCGCTAATTCCAGCGGACCAAAACTCTCTCCGTCTTCGCCTTCCTCTGAAGCTCCGTGAATATCTACCTTCCATTCGTCGCATAAGAATCTCACCGCGTGCGCGTTCCCTAACCCAACCGCCAACATCAACAAACTTTTCTTCTTCTTCTTCTCCATTTTCTCATTCACGTCGATCGTAAAATACTCCACGTCCACGTCCTTCACTCTTCCTTCAAACTGTTGCTTCGCGATTTCTCGTCTCAATCTCTCCGCGACTTTCGGAAAGGTTCCCCAATCCGTCCTCGCGCACGCGCACTCCACCATCGGAGGTAACCGAAACCGACCTCTTGGAGTTGACACGTCCGCAACGGATACCTCCCCATCCTCACTCAAAAACAAGAGCTCCTCCAAACACTCTAAACTCCCAATTTTCGCGCACATCGACATTGGCGTCTCCTCCGCGCTATCCGCGTGGTTCACGTTCGCTCCACATTTACCAACTAAAACTCTGACCACATCCACCCGATCCATCGCGATTGCGTGGAACAAAGCCGTCCTCCCGTCACGCTCGTCCTCTCCATCCACCTCGCATGCAAATCTGAGGATTAAATCGAGGCAAATTTCCGAGTGGTTGTTCCTCGCCGCGCAGTGTAAAGGCAATAACGAATGCATCTTTCCCGTGCCGAATTCGTCTTCTTCCCCTGCTGATGATGCGAAAGGAAGTCCCACTTCCGCGCCGTCTGTGATGGCCTCTTCGAGTAAAAGCCGATCGCCGAACAGGCACGCGTTCTGGAGTTTCTCGTTCGCGCTTTTGAGTTTCTTTAGTACCATCTCTCCCCGTTTTCGTTCGTCATCATCGGTTTCCGTCATATTCGTGTGTTTTGTGTCGTTTTTCCCCAGAAATCGTCTTTGTGAAATTCGATCAAATTGAAACACACATAACACGCGCAAAGACGAACGCTTTAAAAGAGAGATCGACCTGCCATGAGTGGTGGTAACGGTGGTAACAATGAACCAGTGCCGGACGACCACATGAAATCGACCGCAATCGGCCCGCCTTTAAACGCGAACGTGATGACCATCCCTTTATTCCAATTGGAAAACGGCGTGGCATTGAAAGAAGTGAAAGTGTGTTATTCCACGTACGGGAGATTAAACGAGGACGGAGATAACTGCGTATTAGTCGGACACTCTTTGACGAGCAACTCAAACGTGGACGAGTGGTGGTCGGAATTTATAGGAGGCGGTGAGGGTGAAGGAAAAGAGGCGAAATGTTCGTTGCATTTGGAGAAGGATTTTATAGTGTGTTGCAACTACATCGGGTCGCCGTACGGAACGGCGTCGCCGGTTTCGGAAAATCCGGAAACGCCGGGGAAGATTTACGGGAGTCGATTTCCCGCGCCGGTGACGATACGAGATAACGTGAATTTGCAGAAGATGGTTTTAGATCGACTGAAGGTGACGAGATTGTCCATGTGTATAGGAGGATCGATGGGCGCGATGTTAGCGCTGGAATTCGCGGCGAGTTTCCCGGAGTACGTCGAGAAGTTAGTGTTGATTGCTGGATGTGGAAAGCACACGGATTGGGCGATTGGGATCGGTGAGGCGCAAAGACACGCGATTGTGAGCGATGCGAACTTTGAAGGAGGGGATTACGATGTAGAAACGGGCGGACCCAAGGACGGGTTGGCGACGAGTCGGATGATGGCGATGTTGAGTTATCGAGCGCCAGTGAGCATGGACGAGAAGTTCTCGAGGATGAACGTGGAAGGCAAGGAGCATCCGGTGAGAGGAAGTGCTGGAGGAGAAAATGAAAAAGAGAACGACGACGATGACGATCACGACAAAGCGCCGTCGCGAGAACGAGAACAAACGCAACAGAAAAGAAAATCCTTCGACAACAACCACGTCCCGTATTGGCAAGTCGAGAGTTACCTCCAATACCAAGGCCAAAAATTCATCCAACGATTCGATGCCAACTGCTACTTGCAGTTGACGTACACTTTAGACTCCCACGACGTCTCTCGAGGGCGAGAAAACGGCGATTACGAGCGAGTCCTCTCGAAACTCACCCACGATACTCTCGTCGTGGGCATCCTCTCTGACGTCTTGTACCCGTTTGCATTACAGCGAGAACTCGCCGATTGCATGCCAAACGCGCAGTTGTATACCATAGATTCTCCTCACGGACACGACTCGTTTTTGATTGAAATCAACTCATTAAACGAGGTCATTCGCAGATGGCGGAACGGCGAAAACGTGGAAGTTCGAGATCCGTGTGAATCGGTCGCGTTATTAGAGGAACAACGAAATAGAGAGCGTCGCCAGTCCTCCTCAGCAGATCACGCACCCTCCTCGACGGATGTAGAAGATAGCGAAACGCTCAAACGCACCGTCCGCGCTTTACGAGAAGAACTCGCAAGAGTCCACGGAAATCTCAGGGCGCAGACCGCTCGAGCGGATCTTTATTTACGCAAGTTGCAAGCGCTCACCGACGACGAGGGCGAGAATAACGGAAAGAATAGCGAAACGAGCCGACAACGAAACAAAAAACGAGCGGCGAATACTTTCGCGTCTCCCCACGGAGTGATCGTTCTCAGCGACCCGGGATACTTGAACGAAGGATTTTCGCCGATAGCTAAAGCTTCTTCGCTCGGCGCGCGCGGTCCAGTATTCGGTAAAATTAAGGCGAACGATACTAACGGCGATGATTCGAACAACAACAACGGCACATCGCACGCTGGCGTTTAATAATTCATCAACAGTTTCGAGAGAAAGAATATTGTATCATGATTCGCGCGTAGTAAACGCAAACGCCTCAAACTCCTTTTGAACTCTTAAAGTTACTCTTTCTTGTCTGCTCTTTTTCTCTTCTTAATTTTTGAAATTTCAACACATTCTTTTCGTCGAAAGTCTCGTCGTACGTGTGCGCGCACACGCACTTTTAAAAGAAAGACAGACAGTGAGAGAGAAGCATCATGTCTCCGCCTTTTCCTTTACCCGGTGTTCGAGCGGAGGATCGATCGTCTCAGCGACAGGAGGAACACAAAGGAGAGCAATTACATCCCGGGAAAAAGAGAAATTTGGACGCACTTTTGATGATGCAGAAGAGGAAGAAGAAGAGGCTCGTTGAACGCGTCGGAGAAGAAGAGTGCTTGAGTTTTAACGACGACGAGGAGGTTTTGAACGACGGGGTTGTCGTCGAACGAAGCGACGATAACGCAAAGTTCGAGAAGGAAGAGGAGAGAAGACGAAGAAGAGAAAGAAGCGAGAAAAAATCGCTCGTTTTGAAACGTTGGGCGAAACTCGCGGAAGATTTGGTTTTGTTGCGACGACGACGAAGCGGAAGGAGAAGCGAAGATAACGAAGAAGAAAAGGACGAAGAGAAGATGAATGGTACAGGCGAGGCAAGGTTTGAGCGGCTGATGCGGGTGGCGTACGCGTACCGATGTTCGGTGAAGCAGAAAAATGAGAGACGCCGTCGACGCGGTTGCGGCGGGTACGGTGTGAGCGAACGCGGACTCCTCGCGCAAAGACGGGCGATGCATAACACGGTTTTGCACGGGATTGCAGAGCGATCGATACATCTCGCAGATAGCGCCGGAGCGGAGGACGACACGGAGGAAGAAAATGGTCGGATGTTTAACGCGGCGCTGGCGAGACAGTTCCAAGAGTTTATGCAGGTGCGAGGCGTCGTACCGACGATTGAGTTACCGGAAGGTGACGAAGCGGTGCAAGAAAAGATTACGTTAGCCAAAGAGTATGCAAGACGGGAAGGCGCGACGATGCGTGCGACGAGTCGAATGTGGTTGCCGAGAGATCAGACTGCGCAGTGGACGGGGAGCGTAGAGAATGTATTTTCGTGCGTAGAATTTGATAGATTTAGCGGAGGGAGGTTTTTGGCGTGCGGAGGGGGAGGTGGGACCGTTTCGGTTCATCGAACCTCAGATATGAACCAGAAAACGTCAGATGGAGACGGGAGTTCGTTGCTGTCGAGCATATACGCGCCGGTGTATAAGAAGTTTGTGGCAGATCCCGTGGATGGCATTTCATGGGTGAAAGAAGGGGTGTTAGCGACAGTATCGAAGAGGAGCGATAGGATTACATTTCACGACGTTGAAAGAGGATTGATGGGTACAAGTGCTCCTACTGCACCAACTGGATCTTCTGCTGCGGCGTTAGCCGTAACATCAACGGCGACAACAACAACAACAACAGTAAGTAGTCGAGCGATGCCAACATTAACGCAGTCTCCTTCTCCTCGATTCCTCGCGTATTCGCAAGGTTTAGTCGTCAGTCCTGTGTACAACGTTACACATCCGTCCGACATAAGAGATACGCTTGGTATCACCTCTATTGCTTCGTGCGACGATGGGAACCGTCTTTTTGCCGCCACTGGTGTTGGGAGCGTCTTCACGTTTGATCTTAGGCAGCGCGTCGATCACACGAGACCGGTTGCCATTTTCAGCGCTCCTACTACGGGTAATCTGAATTGCGTGAATGTCACGAAAGACGGTCAACTCGTCTGCGCGGCATCTTCTTCGGGCAGGGTTGTTTTATGGGACGCTAGGAAAGCAGTCTCTACGCATGCGACGGACCATCGCGGATTTACCGGGATAAAACCGGACAAAGAGATGTGTTCGTGGAGCGTGTCCAACATGTTTTCAAAAATCCACGGCAGATCCTTCGCGAGTAAATCGGAAGTGTATTGGGTAGACTTCGATCCGAAAGATTATTCGCGCGTAGCCTTTCACTGTTCCAATGGACGCACCGGCGTAATCGATATGAAACAAAACAATCACGCGACGTCGTCTCTCGGGGTTATCACGCACGCGCACTGTCCACCCAACCCGTGGACGTCAACGGCTCCAACGCGCATCACGCGAGACGAAGCCGAGCGTTTCATTGGCGCCGAAGGTGCGTGGGCATATCTTAACGGCGACAGTGCGGGAATGGCGACGCAAACCGAAACCGAAGGTGCCATCAGCTCGCAAATCGCCAAATGGAATGGCCGAGACAAACGCACGTGTTCGTGGTCCACGGACGGGCAAAAGTTAATCGTTCCGAACGTGAACGATTCAGGTATACTCATCCTAGACGTCATGGCGAATAACCCGAAGTCGTATCAATGGATTGATGATGGAACGGTGACGCGGGAGTCGACGACGGTGAAACTGTGGAATGAGAACGATGATGACGCTCACATCGACGAAGAAGAAGGAGCGAACGAGGAGCGGGAGGACGAAGAGGACGAGTACTACCCCGGCTACGGTCACAAACCAATCGCCCCATCTTTGTCTGATCAAGAAACCATATTATCTGCCGTCGCCGTGCATCCAACGTGTGACTTTGAGTACTGCGCCGGCGGTCCGAATACGCTGAGCTACTTTCGTTTTGCCACGCGTAGTTTTTGATAGATTGCTTTGATATTGAAGAATAATATATAGATAGATATGTATACTAGGTTGAAAGAGCTTTCTCCCTCTCTCTCACTAACAGCAACTACTCTTACTTCCACCCTTCGCGGTCTCTCTCAGCCTGACTGTCCCGCCACCCCCGCTGTTGTTACTATTGTTGTTATTCGTCTTGCTCTCCCCGACGCATCTTCTCGCCATCGAGCTAAACGCCTCCTCCACTCTCAACCCACTCTTCGCGCTCGTCTCAAAAAATGGCACCCCGAACTCTTTCGCCAACGCCACCCCTCTCTCTTTCGTCACTTTCCTCTTCGAATCTTCGCAATCGCACTTGTTCCCGATCAAACACACTTTCGCCGCTTCGCTCGCGTGCGCTTCAATATTCCTCATCCAGTTCCTCACGTTCTCAAAACTCGTCTCATCCGTCACGTCGTACACTAACAAAACCCCGTGCGCGCCTCGATAATACGCCGCCGTGATCGTTCGAAACCGCTCTTGCCCCGCGGTGTCCCATATTTGCATCTTCACTTTCTTCTGGTCTAAGTCTATCGTTTTGATTTTAAAGTCGATGCCAATCGTGGTTATGAAGGATGTCGTGAATTTATCGTCGGAATAGCGAAGGAGGAGGCAGGATTTCCCGACCCCGGAGTCGCCGATGAGTAGGAGTTTTACCAAAACGTCGAACGGTTTGTTGCTGCTCTTCGCGGATGCCATTCTTAAGGTGGTTTGGACTGCTTTTTGACGGTGGTTTGACTCGTGTTGCGTTGGTTCGTTTCTGAGGATTTGTTTGACTTTTGAGCGAATTTTCCCAAGCGACCACACTTAAATTCCCCTCAGCGAGAGCTCTTGTTTTACGCACAGCGCGGCATTTAAAAGAGAATCGAGGGCGGTTGGTCGCCTTGGATCTCTCTCTCTCTTTTATCTCTTTTCCTCTCTTTACGCGTTAAATCTGTCCTCCGCTCGTCCGAATCGTCGTTTCGGAGCGCAAAGTGTTGGAGACTAATCAATTAACTCTCGCCTTTGTTGTGTTGTTGGAAAAGAGTAAACGCGTTGTTATTATATCATGTTGCACGCGCAACTCATCGGCTACGGCTGGGCATTCTCCGCCGCCATCGGGAACGGCATTCAAGATAACCTCCGGAAATACGCCACGAAATCGATCAAAAACCCACTGCACGTGGTCGCCATGATGGAAATGTTAAACTGCGTGACGTTGTTCCTGTTTGTGTTTTGTACCGGACAAGGCGAGTTAATATTCGGGAAGCGAAAGCCACTGTTTCGACAGAAAAACGAATCATCGAGGAGTTACAGCTATGAAAACGACGACGACCAAATCGCGCGCACGCATTTAATCGTGCTCGCGTCGATATCTGCGCTGATTAAATGCGTCGGGTCGGTTGCGTTTCAGAGAGCGTTACAGTTGACGCCGATAAGTTTGTGCGCGCCGTACATGGCGTTTACGCCTTTGTGGTTGCTCGGTCTGTCGTTCTTTATCGTGCACGAAATTCCGAGCGCGAGAGGAGTGTTTGGGGTGGTTGTCATGACGGGAGGCGCGTACGGGTTGAACAGTGCCGCTGCCGGGAGTGGAGGAGGGGCGGCGGCGGGGGCGACGACGACGGCGTCGGGGGCGTCGACGTTAGCGGAGTTAGAGGTAGGAATAGACGAGAGGAAATATCATCGCGAGGGAGGTGCGAAGAGTCGGAGTAGCGGTTTTAGCGGGAATAGGAGCGGTAGCGACGGTAGTATGCTGATGGTTGAGAATAGTACTAATAGCGGGGCGGGCAACGATGCTGGTAATATCGTAAAAAAAGATGGCGTGGTGAGAACAATTCGCCGAGCCGTTCGGGAGTCGTTGGGAAAACAGGCGTCGGCGTTGAGAAAACAACCGGGAAGTTTAATCGCATTTGGCGTCGCTGGTTTGTGGGGGTTAACGAGCGATATCGATAAGCTCGGGAAGAACGCATCAGCTCATGCTGGTGGATTTATCGTGTACGTGACGCTGCAGAGGATTTTTATGGCCGCGCCGTTGGGAATGATTACGGCGGCGTTAAATCCGGAGGCGTTTGGGTACTTGAAAAATCCAAAAACGCTTTCGATTATATTCGGCATGGGTTTATGCGAGTTGTATACCGTGGTTGCGTACTTGCATAGTTTAGAGCATTTGTTTACGAGTTACGCGGTAGCAGCAAAGAGGAGCGGGATCTTATTGTCCGTGCTAGGTGGAGCCATTATGTTTAAAGAACCGATTGGGGATCGATTGCCGTATGTTTTCGTGATTATCATAGGCATGATGTGCATCATTCTCGCCGACGAATATTAGAGAGAAAAGAATAGAGAAAATATTATTTTTTCAACGCAGTAATAGCAATAACAACTCAACGCAGTAATAGTAATAACAACATAATGATGATGATGATTAGGCTAGCTATTCTCTCTCTCTCTCTCTCCTCTCTGTCTATCTCGCTCTACGCATAGCATCTAACTCTCTCTCTCTCTCTCTCTCTCTCTCTCTCTCTCTCTCTCTCTCTTTCCTTCTTTCTTTCTACAACTCTTCGATCAAGTCGTACCGAATCAACTTCGTGTGCGAACCGACGACGGCCAAGGAGACGTAATACATGATCACGCTGAAAGCGACGCCTATTAAGCCGACAACGATGGTGACTTTCTTGGCAAAGAACATGACGATGAAACAACACACCAAAGGTGGCGCGCAGTATAAGTGAAGCCATATACCGTCTAGAGGTACTCTGTAAGGCCTCTTCATCGCGGGCGCGACTTCTCTCAGTTTCAACAACGCGGCGAATTTCATCACCGTCGTCGCGCAGTAAAACCACATCTCCAACTCCGCGAGAACCTCAAACGGAACTAGAAACAACATTGTCATTAGAACTGCGTTCATGATCATCGCCGCGTACGGATTATTGTTCTTTGGGTCGACTTTAGCGAAGATTTTCGGTAAGGTTCCCACCACCGCCATGCCGTACGTGATGCGACTCGTCGTCGACAACAGCGTGCAGAGCAAACCAACCGTACTAATCGCCGCTCCGATTAAAAACACCAACTCCAAAGCCGACCCGCCAACGAGTTTTGCCACCTCCGTAAACGTTCCGTCTTCCCATTTCGTCGGGTCTGCCAATACGGAGTACCCGACCGAAATGCTCAAAAAATCAATCAACAGCGCCAATCCCATGGCGGTAAACATCGCTCTCACGAACGTTTTGCTCGGATTTTTAACTTCCCCGGCGCAACTTCCCAACAAATCGTACCCCGCGGTCGACCATAACAAAATAATCAAAAATGTGTGCCAATCCGGTCCGAACGACCCGTCGGACATTTCATGTTGCGGCACGATTGTATCCTTCCCGAAACACGCTTCGAAATCCAACTTGGGGAATCCAATCACCACCAACGCGATGAACGGTCCTAAACTCGCCACCGCAAACAACACGCTCGCATTCGCTACCATCTCCATCCCGTACATATTTATCGCAACGACCAAACCCATCAACACGAGCCCAAACGGCACCCTCAACTGATCGTTATACATCTTCTCCCTCGCTTGCCCAAACGCCGGTTCGAGGTAGTCCAAAAACAAAACCGCGAACAAGCCGCCTTCAAAGACTCCCGAAATCAACGACCAGTGCCCGTTCAAAAACGACCAAAACGGCCCGAACGCTTTATCGATCCACAAAATGTGTCCTCCGTTTTCTGGTAATGCCGAGGACAGTTCCGCGGTCATGAGCGCCAGCGGCGCGGACCAAAACACACCAGCCACGAACACCATCAAAAGCGTGATTTTCGCCCCGGCTGCACCCACGGCATCTTCAAACCCGTACGGCCCGCCCGCGACGGAAGAGAACGCGAAAAGTACCAGTTTCCCGAACGTTAACGTTCGTCTTGTTTTTGCATGCATTAAATGTTCGTTAGTGTTGTTCTCCTCGTCCTCCTCGTTTTGTTGTTGCTTCGTCGAGGTGACTACAAGCGAGGCACCGTTCTCCTTTTTTTCCCCGTTGCTGCTCATAATGACGAGTTTTTTTTCTGGAAAAGACAGACAGACAGACAGTCGCCTCTCCCTCTCTCTCTCTCTCTCCTTAAAACAGCCGAAGAACGGCTTCGTGAAAACCCAAGAGAAACGCAGACGTGCTCTCTGAGGTTTAGACTTTAAGAGCGAGGATGAGAGATGCGATAAAAAAACTGAGGAGGGGAACTCCTGTTCTTTTCGTTCTGCCTTTTGTGTTCGTTGACATTTTTTTGCTCTTCTTTTTTCGATGAAATAAGCGAGTTAAAACGGTGCCAAAGCGCTTTGATGATTGTGCGCCAAAAAATTTTCGCCAAATAAAGCGAATTCATCAAAGCGTTCATTAAAACAAAGCGCTTTGAGATTTCACCATCCCATATGGTTTATTTAAAATCGACCTTTTTTTCGCCTCTGTGCAAAGTTGCGATTTTTCGCCACAACAAATCGAACACTCGACGCAAAAAGAAGAAGATTGAGCAGAGAGCAAATTTAGTACAGAGAGAGGCGGAGAGTTTTTAGACGCACACGAAGAAGAAGAAGAAGAATACGAAGATGGCATCCATGGGCGACGACCAGGAGGAGAACATCGAGATGTGGAAGATTAAGAAGGTATCACATATATATGTATATAGTTTGTTCCTTTCTCTTTTACTTATTTTTACTCGTTCGTGAGAGAGTTTTCGTTTGCGCCGGCGGATGAGACGAGAGAGAAAGCCCCGAGGAGGAGGAAAAGATGCGATGGCGTTTTGTTCTTTTCGCGCCTTTTAAGGCCCTTCCTTTTGAGTGCGCGCTCTTTAACCCCGGACGCGCGTGTCGTGGCGTTCGAATAGTGATTCTCTCTTTCTCTTCATACCGGTGTACTTACCTCTCGCGCGCGCACTCGTAATCATCAAATAGTTAATCAAAGGCTTGACCGAAGCCCGGGGAAACGGGACGTCGATGATTTCTCTCGTCATTCCACCGAAAGGGCAGGTGAACTTGGTGAATAAGATGCTCACGGACGAAATCGGGACCGCGTCGAACATTAAATCGCGGGTGAATCGCTTGTCCGTGTTAAACGCGATCGGGTCCGCGCAAACGAGGTTGAAGCTTTACAATCGCGTGCCCGATAACGGGTTGATCATATACACCGGGACGGTGTTAACCGACGAGGGAAAGGAGAAAAAAATGAACATTGATTTTGAACCGTTTAAACCGATTAACACGACGTTGTACATGTGCGATAACAAGTTTCACACGGAGTGTTTGCACGATTTATTGGCCGCAGATCAAACGTACGGGTTTATTATCATGGACGGTAACGGGACGCTGTACGGGACATTGTGCGGGAACCATCGGGAAGTGTTGCAGAAAATTACCGTAGATTTGCCGAAAAAACACGGGAGAGGGGGTCAGTCCGCATTGCGTTTCGCGCGTTTGCGTTTAGAAAAAAGGCAGAACTATTTGACGAAAGTTGCCGAGTTGGCGACGCACCATTTTATCACCAACGATAAGTGTAACGTCGCCGGATTGATTTTAGCCGGTTCCGCGGATTTTAAAAACAGACTGAGCGAGGCGGATGTTTTTGACGCTCGATTGAGCGCGAAGGTGTTGAACGTCATCGATGTCTCCTACGGTGGCGATAATGGATTTTCTCAAGCCATCGAGCTCTCCGCGGACACGCTGGCGAACGTAAAATTCATCGCCGAAAAGAAACTCATCGGTAAATTTTTCGATCAAATAGCGCAAGATACCGGCAAGTTTTGTTTCGGCATCAACGATACTTTGAATTGTTTGGATATGGGCGCGGTCGAAACCTTAGTCGTTTGGGAAGACTTACCGCACGAACGCTTAGAACTCATCAACTCCGTCACTGGAACCACCGAGGTGAAAATTCTCACCCCTGAACAGCAAAAAGACCCGAAACACTTTCACGACGCCGAAAATAACCAACTGGAAACGACGGAAAAAATAGCCTTCAGCGAATGGTTGGCCAAAGAGTACAAAAAATTCGGGTGCCAGTTAGAATTCATCTCGGACAAATCGCAAGAAGGAAACCAGTTTTGCCAAGGTTTCGGCGGCTGCGGAGGTTTGCTGAGATACCAAGTCGATTTGGACGCGTTCGAGGTCCCCGACGACGTCGACTCGGACTCCGGATTCGGAAGCGACTCGAGCGAGGCGTTTATTTAAATAAAACACACATGTATAACAGTCATCACCGGAAAGAAAGAAAAAAGTAAGAGAAAAAAAAGAACAGAAACAAACAGACAGACAGATAGATGGAGAGAGAAAGAGGGAGAGGAGAGCGCGCTTTCTCTTTTTAGTGTTGTTGCTTTATAATATTATTATTAATACCACAGTTGTTCGTAGTTCTTTTTTGGAGAGTAAAAATCTGCCACATTTTGCCTCGTTTGAACAAGAAAAGGATAAGACATTTCCAACGGTATTTCCAATTCTTCATTTTATCTCACGACGCGGTTTATTATACATACGCTTTGAATCTGCATCGTCCGCGGTAACAACAGCAACAAGAACAACAACACGTACCACCAAGGAGATTTATTTAAGAAGACGACGAAGAAGAATGGTCGCCGACGCGGTTCACGAGCTCCCTTCGTCTATCATTGTGCACCCAACCAGAGGTCAGCTCCACCACACGAACCCGCTCGTTCCGGTGGGATGGCAACACCCGCAAATAGCGAGTAGTTCCTGTACTAATAAAGCGTTCGGGTTGGACGACTTCCACGACTCGTTGTTGGAAACGATTTTGTCCTTCATGGACGCGGAAACGATCTTACTGACTGGGCAAACCTGTAAGCGTTTGCACGCTTTGTGCGAGCGAGAGGAACTCTGGGCCGCTTTGGTGAACACGCGCTTTGGCCACCGGCCGAATCGAACCATCGTGAGTTCAGAAAAGCATCAAAAACAGAAAAGGAATGGAGAAACTCTGGAGGAGGAGAAGCGGTTTTGCATCGTCAAGCGCTTGAGCTGGAAAATGGTGTACAAGAAACACCGAGAAGTGTTGTTCGCTCTGTTTCGCGGGAACAGCAACGGGCGCGTGCAACAATTCGGCGGGGATTTCTTCATCAATCACGCGAACGAGCTGGCATTGCCGCCGTCGAATTCGTCATCTGCAAATGCCGTGATGATGATGGCGTAGGGAGTGCGAGTAGGAGTACTCTCTTACGCCGCGCGGTATCCTTAAAATTTTGTGTAATTAAACTCTCGTGTACTTTCAGACTTGTATTCTCTTCATAGGCAAAGCGCACGAAACACACACACGCACGATCAAACGAACGCACAAAGAAGAATGAATCTGACGGAAATCCTGGAGCAACACAACGCTTTACTCGACCTCGGTCGCGAACACTTGGAAAAACTTTCCTCCTCGTTCCGTGAGGCGTTCGATAAGAGCGCGTTTGAGAACGCGAAACAGAATTGGATTGGATTTTACCACGCGATTGATTGGAAGACAGATCGATGGATATCCGCGGTTTTGGTTTTTCATTTGGTCTCGTTGATGTGCGTGGTGAAATGGAGACACTGGGAGCAGTTCCAAGTGAGAATGTTCGTCATATTAGGCGCGTGTAGCTTTGGAGCGGAACGGATGAATGGATTTTTGTCCAAACGGTGGGAGATGTTTAGCACGCAAAACTACTTCGACGAGAGAGGCGCGTTCGTGTCGGTGATTTGGAACGCGCCGTTGATGGTGAATTTAGTGATTATTTTAGTCAACTTTTTACGGTTAACGGTGAAGGAGATGGTGAAGATGAAGAAAGCGCAGATGAAGAGGAGATTTAGGGAGAGTCAAAAGGAATCGGGAGTCGGCGCGAAGAAGAAGAAGACGAAAAGAGAGACGAAAAAGAAGCAGTAGTATTTAGGCGATGTAATAGTTTGTTTAACGATAATATAGTTTTAGGGATGTGTGTGTGTGTGTGTGTGTGTGTGTGTGTGTGTGTGTGTGTTTATTTATACAAGGGTGATTTGAATTCTGTGTCTATTCTTTTCTCTCTCAATCTCAATCTAAAAAGCCTCGCGATCGCTATCGTCGATTAAGACGCTCACGTGAGTTTCCGTTTCGTGCGCTAACTTCTTAATCTCTTCGAATCGTTCTTTCGCGTTCGGGACGTCTAAAGACAAGTCCTCGATTAAGTTTCCAACTCTCGTAAAACCTTTGGTCATTTGTACCGCGGACACTTCTCCTGAATTGTTTAAGACGTGCAATAAACCCAACAGAATCGCCGGCGCGTTGGAATCTTTATCGCTTTCAATCATCATCACCAGCGCTTTCTTCACCAATTCGTGGTGGAAGAACGGTTTCGCTAAATCGTGCAGCCTTCTTCTCGCCTCGGTGACGTCGTGCGATTCCAAGTACTCTTTCAAAAGCATCTCCAACTCCGTCTTAGCCTGCTCGTACGGGGTTTTATCGAAATGTCCCCACGCGTGTAACACTCTGTCCGTGGAAAAGCGCTGCGAAATTTGCTCGCTCGCTTTACTCGCCACCGTTTGCGCGTCTGGACCTTGGCACGTCGGGTCTCCGGCTAAAGTCACCTCGGCAAACTTTGGTGGCAAAATATCGTCCACGACACCTCTCGCGATGAACGTCGAGATCGTTTCAATCGCATCCGGAACGTCCAATTTTAAATCGTGCACGCTCGCCGCTAAATCGACGAAACCTCGCATCATTTGCTTCCCGGAAATCACGCTCGGGTAAAACGCCGACAACAACGCGCTCGCGGCTTCTTTTTCTCTATTTCCTCTATCCAGCGCCATCGTGATTAATTTCTTCACGAAAAAATGCTCGTACAAAGGCTCTTCCAGTCCTCTCAATCGTAACCCAGCCTCGGCGATGTCGTTCGAATCAAAGTATTCCTCGATCGTCGCCTCGCTCGCCATCTTATACGCCTTCACTCGGTCGTACGCTTCCGACCCTTGAATCAACGTCTTCTCCCTGAACACCGTCTTCTCCGCATCTTCGGTGGAATCGTAATTCGGATCGCCTTTATCTAACGCGTACACCGGACTCTGGTCGTCCACCAAAACGTTCGCCGCGCTTTCGTCGCCTTTTCGTCCTCGTCCGGACACTTTCACTTGCACGTGCTTGTGGCCTTTGTGCCAATCCAACCATCGGTTGTCGGTGATTTCCCCGAGGGAAGGTTTTCGCCCGAACGATGCGAGCTCGCGCTTTTTGATCGTTTTCTCGAAGATTTTCCGTTGGTCCGCCGTTAACATTTTGATGAGACTTTATATCGATATTTGTCCTTTTCCCTATAAGCTTTAGAGGTTGCCTTTCCGTATCTAATTTTCGCCGCGAAGAATAAGACTGTTTCTTACGTTCTCGTTCGCCGCGAACCAACCAACGCGAAAGAACGAACGCGTTTAAAGTTTTCTCTCGGTTTTGTTCTTCTCGCTGTTCCGCGCAAAGACGATACTGTGTATTCTATATATCGCAAGAAAGAAAAGGCAGAGAGATTGATATACAAATTCTCGTTAGGGATCTCTCTCTCTCTCTAATAAGAAACTCTCTCTTAAAACTCTCTCTTTCTCTCTTCCCTGCTTCTGAGAAGAAGAAAAAAGAATAACGACGATAAAGGAATGAGAAAGATTAACACTTCACGAACCACACTTTTAGGTCGTTGTCTTTCCTTAAACCGCGTGTTTGCGCGTCTCGCCTTTGTTGCGAATAAAATGGATCGCGTAAGAATTTTTTTTTGGAAATGCACTAACACCCTAAATTATTGTTCTGGATTTCCTTCGTCTTTGTAGAGCGCGGCATAATAATAAAAACAGAACGCGCGAATAATAGAAAGACAGTCTCGCGACAACAACAAACGACAGAGATTACCAACACGCCACGTATGCCTGTGATTCCTCGTTACCTTATATTCCTCTTCCAAGTCGTCCTCGCTTTCTGCTTCATCAGTTTTAGTGGTCTTCATCAATCATCATCATCATCATCGTTCAATTTCGTTCAAGGGAAAACCAAACTGAACATCAAATCCAGCGGCATCGACATGGTCCACGCCTCGCACATACTCTGCGCATCAAACCGCACGTTATGCGAAGATATCATGGAATTACTCGAACCATTCGCCGAGGACGATTTATTACGGCCGAAGTTAGAGCGAGGGTTCGAAGAGCTCGCGAGGAAATTCAGTCGCTGCCCAACTGGGAAGAGGAACGGAGGGGATTTGGGGTACTTTCCGAGAGGGGAGATGACGAAGGATTTCGATGGTACGTCTTCTTTCTTTGCTGCTCTTCGCGTTAATGCATCGCTGACCTTTACGCATATCCTTTCTTTCATTACTTTTAATATTTTTATTCTTTCAACGAAACAGCCATCGTCTTCTCGGAACTGGCGGCGCCGTTGCACAAACCGGTTGGACCGCACCAAACGTCCAACGGGTTCCACGTGATCATGGTCCACGACCGCCACTTGGCGGACGCGGAAATGCGCGAGCAAGCGAGAATTGCCACGGAAGAAGCCAAGAAAAAACGCGAGGAAAGTTTCAAAAGAAACATGAAAAAAGAGCAAGGGAAGCAGGAGAGGAAAGGCGCGAGAGCAAACGCGAGACAGGGTGAGAGAAGACCGCCGGCGAGTTCGAAGCACCGCGCTGCGGTGGGTTCGCACGACGAGTTTTGATGTTTCTCGCTCACTTAGCGAGAGAGAGAGAGGGAGAAAGAAAGAGAGCTGCGAATATTGTCGTTTAGTAATAAGGACGATGCGTTGTAATAGTATTATATTTAAAGAAGAAGAGGCGAAGAATGGTACATGCGTACGAGCACATTCCTCTCTGTTGGTTGTGGATGAAATCCCCTAAAATTTCCCCCAATCTTCACTTCAGATATCAACCGAGAACTTCCTTTCGTTGTCATCATGTGGCCGCGTCGGTAGGGAAAAATGCTGCAACGCAAACACCTTTTTCTGTTGTTCTTGTTCTCGTTCGTAATCTTTCTGTCGGAACACGTGCAATCGAACGACGACGAGAACGATTTCGATTGGGTTTCCGACGAATTCGCGGAGCGAGAGAAACAGAACGACGACGATGCCCAGTTCTCGTTTAAGGATCCAACCGTTATCGTTGGCAACCGCGGGGTGCATTCGGACGATGTCCTCAAATATCCACTCTCAAAAACGTCCAAAAGGAAAGATAAACTTCAAGTGAGCGAGTGCCGCGCGTGCGATGTTTCCGGACTGAAAGTCGGTTGCGACCAAGCGAAATATATTAAACCGTGCGGTATCGAAGGGAGCTACGCGCTGAAGTCGTCGTATTTGGAGCACAGGGCGGAGGAGTGCGGGGGTGGGGGCAGAAATACGAAGATACCGTTGATGGCGAGTTTCGTCAGAGACGTTCGCGCGACGGCGACGGAGTACGCTCTCGTTTTAGATGGGACGAGACGGTTTTTAATCGAAGCGTTTTGCGTGAGAGGGAGGACGAATGACTGTCGCAGGTTTCCCAGGCACGCGAGGTGTCCAAAGGAGATTGTAGAGAGTGGTACTGGTATGTGTGCGTACGGCAGATTGCTCAATCAGCACGAGGGGACGTTTACGGACGAAGATCTGGATAGTTTTGGAGAAGAAGCAGCCGAGGCGGTCGTGGCGACGATACATTGGGAACTGCCAGATTTTCGCGCGTGCAAGGACTTAGAGGTGAATAAAAAGCGAGACGCGAAGGCGAACAAATTGAGAAATTTGTATGACAAACCGTACGAAGGAAGGAGTATCGAGGCGCCTATTCAGGTAGAAACGACGGTTGGATTCGAGAGGAAAGAGAAGATGTTTTTAAAGTTTACCGTCCAGAAAGATGTGGAGAATGCAGAATATAATGTCGAGCACAAGATATCTCCTTCGCAAGTAGAGAAGATCTTGAACGCGCGGTGTCCAGCGACGCTGGCACTCATCGCCGATGCGTTTCATGAAATCGGCCCAGAATGGCGTAAGAAGAACGCTTTTCGAAAGACAAAGATGGACGATACGCCGGAGTATGTAACTAAAGAAGCGCAAAAGCTGTGGGCAAAACTAGGTAAGAAAACACACGAAAAGGCCATGAAGGCAAAGAAAGATAGGGATAGAAAAATAGATAAGTCGGGGATGACGCAAGAAGTGAAGGATGAGCTCGGTCACGATTGGTGGAAACAAATCGCAAAAGGCGCGCCGAGTAGGAAAACGGTATACTGGCAAGATTCTCACCCTGTGTTTGAGTTCGGTTCCTCGACATACTTGGAACCACCAGAAAGACACATACTTCGAATGGTAATAGCTGGCGTACCGCGACGAATCCGCGCGAGTGGGGAACAGAGAACTCCTTACGGGACGTTATTCGTCGCGACAAGGGATAATAGGGATACGAGTTTAAGCGAAGAGTACCAAGCGGCTTTATTAAGGTCTGCGTCGAAGTGTTTGCGAGAGACCAACTTGCGAATAATCGAGATTAATCCCATACACAGGAAATCACACGCAACTGACGACGTCGTATTCCCTTTGGAACCGCCGGTTGATTGGATAGAGAAGGCATCCGTATACGAAAAAACGGCGAGTGGTGGCGTGCGAACAGAGATTGATGGCGACAGAAACACATACAGAGGTGGTCAAAACGTCGATTTGGACTGGGAGGGATATTCTATCGATGGAGGATCGCATTTAGGATGGAGTTCTGTTTCTATCCTGCTCACCTCGGATATTACGGGGAAGAATATCTCAAGCGAAGAGGTTCGCGCGATGTACGGCGCGACAGAGACAGAGTACGAAAGGACGGAAGAGTTTAAAGATAAACGAGGTAATCGACGAAGCAGAGCAGTCAAACTTCGATGCTCGCCTCCCAGGTATCAAAGCTTAGCGCCGTGTTTAGGCTATGCGGAGAAACCTTCAGTCTTTCGCGTGTTGGATAAAAATAAAGGCCACGACCTATTGTTGAAACACGAGCGTGTGGATGTAAAGACGGCGGAAGCTATGGGAAGTTTTGTATTCATCCTTCTCGCGTTGGCCGCTTTCGCTGCATTCTTTTTCATCGCTTTGACCAGAGAGCAGAGATTTGTCGTTTGGGCGATGGCGAAAGCGCAAAATATACAGTTGCGAAACAAATTGGCTGCGCTGGTTGCGAATAAAGAAAGAAGAGAGAACAGAGCGGCGGCGGCTTCAAAAAATGTCTCGGTTTAGTTTAGTTTAGACAGCTTAATTTAAGGTACCTACTTCTCCTTCTCGTCCTCGTCATCGTCGAGAAACTTTTTGAGAAAGTCTGGCGCTATGTTTTTAATCTGCTCCTTATAATCCTTCCCTATGCGATCACTCCAGATTCCCTTCGAATATTCTCCTTGACCAGTGAACCAATCCGGCCTTGGAACATCCGGTAGAGTTGGATCTTGCACGATGGTATCATCTAATTTTTGCGCCACGCTTTCTAACCGTTCCGAAACGAAACCCGGGAGTTTCACTTTGATCGTGGAAGTTTCTCTTTCAATCGAGCCCCTCGCGACTCGGTCCGCTTCGCTCGCGATGCGTTCTAATCTCCGCGCTAACGATGCCGCCGTCACCGCGTAATTCTCATCACTCGTGTCGCACAACCACGCATCTCTCAACACCTCCCACACGCACTCATCGTAATCGCCAAACTTTTCCTTCAAGAAATACCTCGCCACGTCGTAATTCGGCTCCGCCTCTAAATACTCCCAAATCTGACCGTCGAAATCATAATTAAAGAGCGTTTCAAACTGTCTCGTCAACGCATCGGCCTTTGTAGACAAGGACGGTCCTTCTCTAGCCAACGCGGAAAAAATGACTTCTGCCCAGACCTTTCCCAACGCTCTCACGTCCCTCGCCATGTCCTCATCCGATGGGTCTAAAATTGCAGCGCCGAAATTGGCCAATCGGAACCTCGTGCCAAACTCACCTCGCTCCTCAAAGGCATCTCTGTCGTCGAACGAGTCGCAAAAGATTGTGCCAGCATCGATACCATTATGCGCCACTCCATTGGAGTGGCAAAATGCAACCGCTCTGGCCGTTTGTCGTATAGCAGACCGAATGTACCTAAACCTCAACACCGTCGGATGTGTCTGCACCCTCTCCACTGGCGGCCAAAACTTCGTTCGCCCTTCCCCATCGTCCTTCTGCTTCGCCGACGCGTATTCCGATAATCTCTTTAAACCAACCCATTCTTGTGCTACGTAAAAAGAAGTATTCCCCCCATCCTCATCCCTGACTTCGCTCTCGCTCGCCCCAGCAGCGAAATACGCAACGCACCTCACAACCGGCAACATTTTCTGCGACATCTGCCCTTGCCCTCTCCCATATTCATCCACAACAATATCTGGCCTATCATCAGACAACAAACGTTCATACGCATTCACCTCTGTCTCCGCTAATACTTTCACCGACGGAAAATACTCTTTTATCAACACCTGCGGCCCAGTCAAAGAGACCAAAGGATCCCCTGGATATCTAAAAAGAGGCTCGCCGGAGGACCATCGCGCGGCGTATAAAACCATCGCGCTCGAGCTGCTCTCGCTGCTCGAAGAAGATGCCGTCATGGCCTTTATTTCTCCGTCTTCAGTTCTCGAAATGGAAAACGACGAGGAAGGAGACGACGAGGACGGTTCACTTCTCGAGATGGAGATTTTCCCAAGCACTTGGAGCAACTCAAAATCAGAAGCTTCCAAACGCGTCGCGGTAGCTTTGACGATGGTTTCAATTCCTTTTCTCTCGCGATACTTTGTTCGTCGTTTGGTCTGGATTCTGCTGTTGCCGCCGCCACGCGACGATGAGCGCAAAGTTTTAGAAGAACAACAAGGAGAAGAAGCTCGCATGATTGCTTCGTTTTGTTTTGCTATACACAAAAGTGACGACGTTTCAATGCCAAAATTCTAGGGGTTGTTTCAGATTTAGTATTAGATTTTACGCGTTGATCCTCTCGATGATTATTTATTATTAAACTCGTACGCTAAATGATTGTACTCTCTTTCTACGTTTCTTCTCTCTCTTTCTCTCTCTCTTTTCGTTCTTGTTTTCTTCGTTGTGTTATTATTTTGGATTGTTCATGCACCTCTTCTTGAGCGAGCGGTTCAAGCACGTGCGGCACTTGCCGCATCGCGCGGTGGCGTTCCAACTCGTCTTCTTCAGGTGCAATCCAGACTTTTTTAATTCTTCCTCGGACAGCGCTTCGCGTTGGTGGCCGCCCGATGCTGAATTCTTCGGCGGAGTTTTGGTCGACTTCGCGTTTCTTTCCTCGGCGGTAGAGGCAGCGGATCGGAGTTTTTTTATTTTGTTCGCGCTCGATTCGTTGTCGTAGTTGAAGGTTCTTTTCTTCTTCGCGGAGCCGCCGTCTTGTTCTTCCTCGCTGCCTCTCGGCATAGGCTTTGGAGGCGGCGCGTAATTGACGTATGATCGCTGCATCTTTTGTCGATAGAGTCTGGCTAGTACTTTCGCGTCGTTGTTAGCATCCGTGCCCGGAGCGTTGAAGTTCAACGCATTCTCCAACATCAATTCGACATCATCGACGAAGTCTTCGAGGTACTTGTAGTACCCGCCGATAGTGCGTGAGATTATGGTCACCAAGTCGATTGGGTTCGGGACGTTTTCGTAGTACTCGGGCATTTCTGACTTCTCCGGTAAGCGATAGAAGTATTCAATCAACCGCTCGCCTTTTTGTTCGCATTTATCCATGTACTGGCAGACGCTCAAGCAGCTTGTGGCTTCAGTGAGATCGATCGGTTTGAGCATATCGTGAGATGCAAAGACCCACGGAAAAGAGACGTCCGGAATGTCTGGCGACATGCGCCCGGGTTTCTTATTCAACAACACCGTCTCCGTTTCATCCTCGTCTTTGTACTTCAACGTGTGTTTGTTTTCCTTCGGGTCGTACTTTAAAACGTTCGCAGTATACCATTCGCCATCGTCCCAACACACGATCACGCGCTTGTTTACTAACTTTTCGCCAAAATTTTCCCCTTTCTCAAACTCAAGTTGCGTCCAAGTGTCGTTCTGGAATTTATCAATCGCTGCTTGGTCTGGTTTCGGCGTCGCGATGAGAATCGCAGCCTTGCGAAACTCCGGACGAACGCTAAAATCGATGTCTTCCCAAAACTCCGTGTTGTCCACGCTGGTTTGATCAAACAGTTCTTCCATGACTTTCACAAATTCTGCGACGTTCTTAAAACCTTTATCTTTGCACTTTTTCGAGATTGCGTCGAGCTCTTTCATGATGTACGTACACGCGAGTAACCCTTTCTTCGATGGAGGCGTTTGTGTCGTTTTCACATTTCGAATTGCATCTATGGCGTACACGCAACGTTGCGCGATGACGTCTGTAAACGAATTAGCGGAGTCCGGAACAGGAGAGTTTGTCAAGTGCTCCATCGCCGAGATAGAAGCCTCCTGAATCCGCGCTTTCTCTTCCATCGCGATGATGTGCGCTTGCGCCTCCGATTCTACACCGCCCTCGGTTGTTCCTTCTTTCTTCGTACTCATGACGAATCGAATCGTTTTCGGCTGAAGGTCGGATCCATCGCCTCCTTCATTCTGGTTATTTTGATCATGTTGCTGCTGTTGTCCTTCCTTGGGAGATTGGACCGCGTCGCCCTCTCCCTCCAATTTTCTCTTCGCCAATTCCATATACTCCTTTTCCATCGCCAATCTCTCGGCCTTCTTCACGTAATATGTACCCGTCTTCTTTTTTTCCACGTGCGTCGGCTTAATCTTTTCGTCCGCGATGGCCTGTCGCAACGCTCCTTCGTCCAACATGAGAGCAAGTTTCCATCGCGCGACTTTTGGGTTTTGCCAAAGCGAGTAATCTTTCCCAGTTTTCTCAAATACCATCCTTTCGAGGACGTCTCTCGGAAGTTCGAGATGCGCGGTGGCGTAAAACGTACCCGGCTCTGCGCGTTCCATGTCTGGAAGCGTCGGCAAAAGGCTCACTCGTCCACCGGTGTGCGTTTTAGACTCTCCTGCTGTTGATTCGCTCTTTTTAGAAGCCTTTTTCTTTCCGCGTCGCGCGGGGATGCTTCCTCTCGCTCGAATGCTGCCTTTGGAGATGATATCTTTGAAGTCTTCGATGTCCATGCTCTCTAGCTCACCAGTCTCGTATTGTATTTCAACTTTGTTGCTGAAGGCGTCTTCGTTATCTTTGTCTGGACCATCATCATCATCGACAGCGGCTTTTTCTCGTTGCGCGTACTCGTCTCCGAACTCTCGATCTTCGCAGCACTTGACAATTTCCCCGCGATACCAGACTTCGTCGTCTTCCCAAAGCACTTCGACTTTGCAGCCCGCAAGGTGCGTTCCGATGTCCTCGTAGGTGATCGGTATGGTTACCGATTGTCGTCCGGGCGTAAAACCTGGATTGAATCCCAAGTTTTTCTCCTCCGCGCGCGTCCAACCCCGAATCTTCGTTTCGTAGATGTTCATGAGGAACAGAGGACAATCGGTGTCGTTGATCCAAATCGGAACAGGTTCTTCTTCCTTCTTTTCCTCTTCTTTGGTTTCATTCTTTTCGTCGCTTGTCGGTGGCACGGTAATTGCCGTTGCAGCACTTAATGGATCATGAATAGTTACTCCAGCTGGAGCGGCGGCTACAGCAGCGGCCAGAGCAGCGGCAAGGTTATTGCCTTGCTCTTGAACTCCATCGCCTAGCACCGACGCTTCCGCGCCTTCCGTTTTCACCGGCGAAGGTTGCTTTTCAGTCAAGGAGACAGCTTCTTGTCCTCTTAACTCCCCTGCTTCTGGCGGCACTTCCTCCATTTCCATCTTTTCAGCCGCTGGCGCTTCTTCGACTTCTCTTTTCTCCTCCGCTGGTGGCGCTGGGGCCTTTTCGACTTCCGTGTTCTCCTCCGCTTGCGGCACAGGGACATTTTCGACTTCCGTGTTCTCCTCCGCTTGCGACGCCGGGACCTTTTCGACTTCCATCTTTTCCTCCGCTGGCGGAACTGGGACATTTTCGACTTCCATCTTCTCCTCCGCTGGCGGCACAGGGACATTTTCGACTTCCATCTTCTCCTCCGCTGGCGGCACTGGGATTTTTTCGACTTCCGTGTTCTCCTCCGCTGGCGGCGCTGGGATTTTTTCGACTTCTTTCTTTTCCTCCGCCGCTGGCGGCGCAAGCGCTTCCTCCGCGTCCGGCATCTTCTTGTCCTCCTCCATTGGCCTCGCCGAATCTTTCTCTCCTTCTTCCACCTTCGTCGGAGATGCCTTTGAGGGCGAGTTTTTCTTCGAGTCGTCTCCCCCGACTTTAGGCACTGGCTCCAATCGATACTGCGCCAATACTGAGCCCGTCGTCGGCCATTTCGCGAAACGCTTCTCGACAATCTCCAGTTGTCTGAAGTTGATATTTCTGTGTCTACCGTCGAAGGAATTGGAGTGGATTTTGTGAAACATCGGTGATTTGATGTGATCCCAGGCTATGTGGTGATCGAAGAAGCGCAAGAGTAATCCCAAGTACGCCGCCGAAGAAGCGTTTTCAACTTCGGCGATCCACGCTGCTCTCATAAGACGCGACGGTTGCGGCAAACCTCGACCGCGCCAACCAATGCGGTAGTTCACCACACGCTCTGGTAATATTGATTTCACCCCGCCATTTCTCGCGCATTTTCGAAGCGATTTGATGGGAACGCGCTTTCCTCTCAACACAAGCGCCAATGGCGCGACTTCGGAGCGCAACGAAGAAGGACCAACTTTTTCAACGCGGTGCTCCTGCTCTTTCTTTTCAAATTCGAAAATCGAGGCGTTTTCTTTGATTTCTTGAGCATACCATGCCGCTTTCATCGCAAGAGGACGAATGCTACTCTCTAAGAGTAAGATCCACTTTGCCACGTCTTTGAAAGTCGATGAACCTCTTAAAGACGTGAGCCATTTTTGGCGCCATTGATCACCAGTTACCGTTTCCGTACCCGCCCAAGGACCGTCAAGTAAGCCGCACAAATATCGCTCCATGTGACACGCTTTTGCCACGACGTGGCCGAGCTTATCTTTTGCGAGATGGTCTTGCCATCCAGGTTTTATAGGCGGTTGTGGAATAGGGTATGGAGCAAACCATTGGTTGACGAATAACGACGTCACGCGACCCCGAGCGGTCTCGCCAGTCGCGTTCGCGAGCGCAAAGACTCCAGCGTTCGCGTACTTATTTTGGTACGTGTAGCACGATTCTGTAGTCGTTTTCGTCCCCATCGTCGCCGCCAAAGGTGTTGATGGTGCTGCTGTCGGAGTATCGCCGCCGACCTTTTCCACATTCGCTTCCGCCGGAGCTACTGCTAACAAAGAAGATTCGTACTCGATTTTGGCGGCGTGCGAAAGCGCCAATTTTCTGCGCTCTTCGAGCGCGCGCTCCATTTCTGGATCGTTGAATGGAATCGGCTCTTCTTTGACCACTACTTTTGGTTGCATAGCTTCTTGACGAGCGCGCTGTTCTTCGGCAACTTTAGTAGGAGAATACGTTTCCGTCTTTTTACCCGCGTTTGCTCGTCGGGATCGACCCGACGTCGGCATCACTTCCTCTTCTTCCTCTGGTTCTTTCCTCCCACCTCTCTTTCTTTTACCCCCTCGAGCAGAGGAAGGTGGAGCTTCCCTTTCATCGTTATCTAAGTCCGACCATTTTTCATCGTCGTGCTCCTCCTCCTCTCCGGAGTCCTCCCCGTCAAATTCCATTTCATCTATGTCTTCTTCCTCTTCTTCGGATTCTGCGTAGGTGGGACCAACGATTTTGTCTTTTTCCCACTCCGGTAAAGTCTTCCCGCAATCTCCGAGCCCAAATTTTTCAAAAACTTGGATTGGATCGGCACCAACCTCCGTAACTTGTTGACCGCGTTTGAGAGACGCTTTCGCGTCTTCCGAAGCGTTTCGAATATCATCCAAGTAAGCGTTCGCTTCTTCGAACGGTTTTCGATCTATCGCGAGTACCTCAAATCGTTTCCACTCGTTCTCTCTGATCGCCGCGTTTAAATCGGCGCGACCGCTTCCAAACTTTTTAGGATTCATCCCTCCTTCGAGCTTAGCGACGCCGTCCTTAGCAGAAAAGAAGTATTTTCTCCCTAACGCGTCCCCATCGGTTTCACACAACGCACACTCGGTTCTTAAAAACGGAAACGCCTGCGCTCTCAACTCCTTGTCGGATCGAATTTGTTCCGGAACAGCGACGCACTCTGGACAAAACCATTCCGTCTCCGCGAGCGCTCGGTTGGTCGGTTCACCGGCACACACCGCGTGGAATGCCGAAGGACATCCGTCGCAACACACCAAAGAACCCGATCTGCCGCATACCGAGCACATATCACCGTGCGTATCCGCCGCCGCCGCTAAAGCTTGTTCCAGAGATTTTACCGCGCTCGCATTCTTTTCGACGACGTCGTCTGTTCCGGCAATGTACCACTCGTCGCCATCCCATGTGAGCATGGTATCGACGTCTTCCTTTTTTATCAGTTTCGATTCGTTTTCACCAGGAAACTGAACTTCCATTCGACCCAACGCACCGATCGGATTGGTGATGCGTCCGCACCACCATCCCCCACCCTGGTAACATTCGACGACGTCGCCGGCAGATCTGATCCATTGCGCGCGCGATTTCTTATCCATACGGTACGGATTTAAAGGTCGAACTCTAGGGAATGCGTCTCGATCGTCGTCGGCACGGTTGGATTGTACCCGCTTCTTTTTTGCGCGTTTACTCCGCCCGCGATTTTTCTTTCTGGCCAACTGCGCGATGCGCATCACTGAGGCTGGGTCTAATTTTTTGCTCGTCAACTTCTTGCGACGTAATTTCCAATCGTGTGAACGCACGTCTTCGAGCGTCACCCACTCTTCCAATTTGTGATTACTCACGTCGCTCAACAACTCATCGTAACGCACGCGAATGCGGTCGCCGGCGGCGGCGATGACGACGCCCGAGTACCAACTCCCTCGAATTGGATGTTCCATACCGTACACTTCAACAAGCGCCCCAATTTTCGAAGTCAACAAACCACCGTTGGCGACTTGGAACTCCCCGGCTTCTATCAAAACTTCTCGAGTTTCCAACTCGTTGCGAATGACGTTGGTATCGAGAGTTTCATCGACTAAGAACTGTAAGAGTTCGATTTTTTCATACACCGTCGCACCGTAATACCCTCCGTATCTGTGATCCGCCCAGTTGCATTTTGGAACGTGCCTGTTGCCTCGTGCACGAAGCCTCTCCACGAGTTTCTTCGCGTACGCCGGCCAAGTAACGATGTCGAGGTACTTAAAGCACTCGTCGAAATCGAGCGAAGATCTTGGGATTGTCGAGCCATCGTCTAAAACGATAACCTTCGTCGAGCCCGTTTTAGAGAACACTTTTTTATCTTCCACATCGACCAACTGTCCTCCGCCGTAATAGGCATCCGCCTCGAGCACGTCCGTAGCCAAAACTCTCAGAAGCGCGGCGTGCACTTCATCGACGACAGCGTTCGGTTCTCTTTTAACTAATCCTTCGTGAAGCTGCTTCAAAGTCATCGGCGAAAGTTTATACGCTCTGGACAACGACGTCAAAGTCGAGTGCGGCGCCAAAAGCATGCCAAGCTGCACATTCTCGTCTTCGTTCACTCTCGCCGCCGTTTCCGCGTATGCACTGGATATCATCGATTCTGGATGATTGCGGATCAACGAAGGCCTCTTGGCGAGCGCGAGTCCTTTCGGACTCTTACTTTCGTCGTCTTCTCCTCCTTCCCCAGCCGTCACCATCTCCGAAGATGACGTCGCTTTCACCGTCAGTTGCCGTTCCAACCTCTCCTCTTTCCTCCCTCTGGACCACCTCTTCTTTATCTTCACCAAATCTTCTCCGATACCTTTTTCCAACTCCTCGTTATAATATTTCGGCTTCTTCGTCTCCTTCTTCGCCGCGGCGGACGCCGCCACCGTACCGAACACCTTCTCCTCCTCCACCTCTTTCTCCGTCATCGGTACCGGTCGTTCCTCCTCTTCTTCTTCCTCTATCAACGACACTCCAATGCCTCCTCCGTTCCCATCTCTCATCTCTTGCTCTTTCCGCTCCTTCTCCTCGCGTTCTTTTTGTTGCTCCAACAAAAGCTGTTGCCTGCGACTGGTGTGGACCACGAAATCTGGATTCACCCCTTTCGGCTTTAAAAACCGTTCCGGGTGTAACCTCCTCTCCTCTTCGCGTTGCCGTCGTCTCTCCTCCTTCTCCTCTTCGGTCATCTTCGGTCGGCACTTGTTCGCGCGTGGTATCACGTTCCCGTCTTCGTCGTACTCTGGATCGGGCTCTTTCCACAGGCCGTGTTTTTTCAGCATGTATTCGCTCATCGGGCCTTTTTTCGGAGGCCGGCCTCGACCGGCCATTTTTACAAAAACAGACGAAGAAACACCAACACCACTCACAAACGCGTCCGTCTCGCCTCTCTCTCTCTCTCTCTCTTTCCGCGCTGTCAAAAGAACCCGGTTTTGATGACAAGAGAGAAGCGCGCAGAAGTTTTGAAAAATTTCTGTTTTTTTTTTTTTGACCCAGGACTGCTTAAACCCTACTTGAAAGCACTTGAAAAGGGAAAAAAGGATACGAAAGAGGATTTAACGGAGGATTTCCCATTGCAAACAACGATACCATTCTTGTAAACCCGCGCGCGAGAAGAACGTAACATGGAGCGCCGACCTCCTCCACCGTCGGATAACACCGGAGGAGGTGGTGGAAAATCGTTTAATAATACTAATAATAATAATGAGAACGGAGAGAACAGCAGCGGTGGTGGTGGAAACAATAATAATAACAATACTAACGAGGGAGAGACTGTGGACGTGTTCGGAGGGGACGTCTGGTCGTCCGGAGCGGTTTTGATTGTCGTGCTCGCGTGGATGTTTAAAGCCGCGACGGAAAGGTGCACGTGTTAGAGAAGGAGTAAGAGGAAGGAAAATGTCCTCCGAGGAAGAACGCGTCATCTTAACGCCTGAACTGAAAGCGAGGATCGAGAGGAACAAGAGAGAGGCTTTGGAAAGACTGAAGGCGAACGAGAAGAAGCTTTCTCAACGAGCGCGCGTGCACGGCGATAGGATTCGGAGAGTAAACGGTGAAGACGCCAAAAATAACGTGGCGAATGGACAATACGTTTTGTATTGGATGCAATCGTCGCAACGCGCGCGATATAACGAGGCGTTGGAGGTGGCGGTGGAGAGAGCGAACGCGCATAAGAAGCCAGTCGTCGTTGCGTTTGCGTTGACGTGCGACTACGAGGACGCCAACGAGAGGCATTATAATTTCATGGTGAAAGGGTTGTTGGATGTCAAAGAAGGTTTGTCGAGGCGGAACGTTCCGTTTTTCTTGGTGACAAAGAAGAAGAAGCGGAAGGAGGAAAAAGAGGACGCGTCCGGCATTCCAGAGGCAATTTTATCCCTATCCAAGAACGCGATTGAGATCATCACGGACTGCGGATATTTGCGAGTGTTGAGAATTTGGCGCGAAACGCTCGCGCGTAAAGTTTCGATACCAATAACGGAAGTTGAGACGGACGTGGTTGTTCCAGTGTTCGCGCACTTATCTTCGCGACCAAAGCTAGACGTTTCTGCCGCATCGTTTCGCGCGTTCGCGTTGCCGAAATCGTTCGAGCACACGGAAAATGTGCCAGATTTGGAAGAAATTGTGCCTTTATGGAACGCCGAAGATGTGAAAAAAGCTCGCATGTCGGTGATGGATGTGCTCGACGACAGATTTGCGTTCGTCATAGACGGTAGAATCGCATCTTCTTCGTCGTCGTCGACGCCTTCAACATCCGCGAAACAAACCGCCGATGATATCTTGTCCGTTTTAAAAACGGAATTTGGGTTGAAAGAAACGCCACATATTCCAAAATGTGACAAATATCACATCGGAGGCGAAATCGAAGCGATGCTTAAACTCGACGCGTTTCTCGATTCAGTCGTATTGCGCAAATACGGTGAACTTCGTAACGACTGTTCGCTCGGACTCCAATCGCATTTGGCGCCCTACATACACTATGGTCAAATCTCCGTTTTACACGTCGCCAAACGCGCGCGAAGGTTTGCGAATGCACACAAAACCGATGAAAAGATTCAAAAAAGCGTCGAAGTCTTTCTGGACGAACTCATCATTCGAAGAGAGTTGGGGATTCAATTCGTAGTAAAAAAAAGAGAAACCTACGATACGTTCGACGCTTTGCCTATTTGGTGCATTAATACGCTCGAGAAGCACAAAGACGAAAGGGAGACGAGATATACGTACGAAGAGCTCGAAAAAGGACAAACGGACGATCCTTTATGGAATGCCGCGCAAAATGAATTGCGCATCTCGGGTAAGACGCACAACTACACGCGAATGTATTGGGGTAAAAAAGTCGTCGAATGGTTTCGCGATTCGAGAGAGGCGTGGACTGTCTTGATGCGATTGAATGATACGTATTCTCTCGACGGTCGCGACCCGAATTCCTACACGGGCGTAGGTTGGGTGTTTGGACTCAACGATAGGTCGTTTCCAGAAGCTCCGATTATGGGTGAGGTTCGACGAATGTCCATGAGCGGGTGTAAAAAGAAATTTGGCAAAGCCATAGACGCGTACATCGATCGATGGAACGGTCAACGAGAGAAAGGTGGTCGCCAGGTTTCCATCGCGAACATGTTCAAGAAACAGAAGACACGATGATGCTCGACTTTGATAGACTGTACAGATAGATATAGTGATACACATAATAAAAATACATTGTAAACTAAAGTTGCTATTTTAAAACCGTAAATTGGATGGTATTTTACTATATGCGTTTTTTGTTTATACTCTTAATTATTGGCTCCCAATCTCTCGCGCTCGCGCTTTTCGTTTATCGCTTGTTCTCGCACCGCTCTGAGGAATTCTTCATCATTTATCGGTCCATCGCACATGGATCGATTCATTCCGGCGATGGTCAAAAAAGGCAACTTTCGGAGCGCTCTGCCGCTCATTCCCTCCGTTGCAATCACTACGTCCTTGAAAAGGTTCGAGTCTTTCGCCATTTCCAGTTTGGTTGGTGGTAATATACCTACTCGCTTGAGCTCATTAATCGACGAAAGTAGGATATGACCCCTAGCGGCATCTGCAGGATTGCCGACGTACATCTTCACATCCGCGCGATCGATAAACGCCACATCAATCGCATCGGTCACGTTACTCGTCGTCAACACCATCGCGTTCTTCTTCTCCTTCAAAGCGTCCAATTGCGTCAACAACGCGTTCACGACCCGAATGGCATCCGACGGTTCCGCCCCAGTCGCTTTCCTCGCCGCCGCCAACGACTCCACTTCGTCCACCAACACAAACACAAAGGTGTCCTCGTCGTCTGTCAACTCTTGGATCTTCTCGAACAGTTTAGAAACCAACTTACCGCTCTCCGAAAACCATTTGCTAAAGAGCGAGTGCGCGTTGATTTCCACAAAGACGGGTTCCGAATACGTATCGAGCATCTGTATCGCCAACTTCTGCGCTAACCCTTTGCACATGGTCGTCTTCCCAGTCCCAGGAGGTCCGTGTAACAACACCACTCGATTAAACGCCACCAGCGACGCGTTCACGTTCAAGTTGCCAAACTCCAACGCCGTCCGCGCGTAGTTTTTCAAACGCAACTTCTTGCCTTCGTCTAAGTACAACGAGTCCCAATACTCGCTAAACTCGCGACACGGCAACGCGTACTCCTTATACGTGGCTATTTCCTCGTCGTCTTCTCGTTCCTCTCCGGCGCCGTCTTCGTTGATTTCGTGCACGTGTATGCGAAAATCAACCTCGCAAAACATCAATTGCATGCCTTCGCATTCGCCACTCGCGTCCCAATACGTCACGATCTTCTCGCAGTTGTTCCTCAAAAACGCCAACAACTCGTCGAAGTCACCACACCACAACGGTCCCAACTCTTCTGCACGCAATGCAATTACAATGTCTTCTTCCTCTCGGGAATCATCTAAATTGATCTCTTCATCCGCACGCACCGTCGGCATGCCTGAACGTTCGAAATACTCCAAAACGCGCTTTTTAACCTCACTTTTCTTCGCAATTGAATCCCGTTTTAATCGCACCTCCACGTCGCACCTCATATTCTTCAACTTCCTCTGGTGTTGGTGTTGGTGGTTCTTGATGATGATTTTGTCCTCGTCTTCCCAAGTGATGTTGCTTTTTCTCTTCCTATTCTCCAATACTAATAACGATTCCTCCTCCTTGTCAACATCATCATCAAAAGCGAGTGCGCAATTACCGCCGCTTTTGAACCCGTTTCCGTTGTTGTTGTTGTTGTTGTTCACTGTGGAAAGAGCGTCTCGTTTCGTCGTCGACATCATCTTCAATAAGATTGTGTCGCTTAAATAAAAAGAGAGAATTTTTGAATTTTCGTAAGATTGTTTAGGGTTTTTTTCTTAAGGGGAATTTAAGGTTTCGCAAAAACCGAAAAACGAATTCTGCATTTCTCTTCCCTAAATTGCGCTTGCTCTCTCTTCTCGTTGGAGTGTTCACAACGGTTTAAAAGAACGCAACCATGCCACCGCGCAGAAAACCAACCGAACGGGGGAACCCGATCTCCCGCGCCGTGAAGGCGGTACAATCGCAAGCCATGAAAATGGTCGGGTCGCAAAGTCCAAGAAAGGTACGTGTTTATATTTTTTTTCAACTATCGATCCGTTGGTGGAATTCATTCAATTCTCTCGAACCTTAAATCGAGCGCAATGGAACCTTAAACGCGACGACGGGTACGACGACGGTTCGCGATGCGAAGTTTCTTTCTCCCTTCTCTCTTCGTAAAAACACGCTGACGTATTTCTTCCACTCGATGCGCTTTCGAACACATAAATACTAGGAAGCGATCGGGTCCTTCGATGAGGACGAGAATACCATCGTGCAGACGCAAACCGCCTCCCAGGGGGGCGGACAATTCTTGTCCCCGCACCAAACGCACTCGCCGAGAGTTTTACCGGTCGTCCCGATGCTCCCGCTCCCGAGAGAGTACCGGTCGAGAGACGACACGAATCAAAAGGAAAAACCACCGGGGTGGATTCAACGCACGTGCGTCGGGGAAAACTGCGTTAAGAGGCAAAAGAGCGGACGGTATCTCCGCAAGCCCGGGACGGCGGAAGGCGACGACCAATACTTGTGCTTCACGTGTTGGTCGCACGACCACGTGAAGAACCAGAACAGGGAGTGTTTCGTGTGCGCGCGTCCAGATGCCGGCGGGTGTTGGTATAAGAGCAAGTTGCACGAAGGGAAGGATTTGTGCACTCGATGTTACGAACGCGAGAGAAGAGAGCGTTTGCAAGCGAGCGGGACGTTGAAGTGCTGGTGTTGCGGCGCCCGCCACTCGAGCTCGAAATGGAGAACGAGTAAAGACAAATCGGAAGGGAAGAAGGATTTGTGCAACAAGTGCTACTTGAAAGAGTGCAGATCGACGAAGCAGGCCATGGAGTCGGGTAAGTCGTGCTGCGTGTGCTCGACGCAAATTACCACGGAGTGGAAGGAAAGCGCTTACGCCAAAGACGCGAACGGCAAGCAGGATATTTGCGACCAGTGCTTTCGAAGAGATCCGGCGCACGCCGGAGCGGCCGCGGCCTCGTTGGAAGGTTAAACTTTTGATTTGACGACGAGCGACGAAAGAAAGAAGAGGAAGAAAGAGAGAAGGAGAAGAGAGAGAGAGAGAGAGAGACCCAGAGAGAGACCGAGTGTTGTTTAAAAGAAGAACACGAGGCTCTCCGTTTTATCATTTTGTTTTACTATGCGTTTTATACTGAAATTTTAAGAATACACAACACACACACACACTACTTTTACATGGCTACCTACGCTACGCTTGTTTTTCGAGCTAACGTGCTTCCTTTCACGTCTATTCGTTCGCCGCTCGGACCAAAGTTATCCCACAATAGCCCCCAGGCTTTCCAATCCTCCTCGCTCGGGTTTGGCTTTTGGATTCTCGAGACTAAAGGATCGATCAGTTGGTGCGTTATGCGCGTGTCTTCGTAAAAATGCACGCGTCCTCTTTTGACTTTTATTGATCGCATCAACGCAGCGTCGGCGAATTTGGAGCTGTATAGTAACAGCTCGACGTCTGTTTCTCCTAAGAGGGTCATATCGACCATGGATTTCAACCACGCGCTTCGGGGGTCGCTGGCGATGCACGAGTCCGAGGCGTCGTCGCAGACGCCGGTGTTGGAGAATTTCACGTTGCCGAAGGAGCCAACCGTGCTTAAGACTTCCGTCCCGTTCACTCGTAAAACTTCCAACGCTTCCGGGGAATGTAAGATGGCGTTGATGGCTGGTGAATCCGTCGTAAAAAACAAACCCAACGGGTCGCTTTCTTTCAATCGGACGTCTCTCATTAAATCGGCAAGACATTTCAAGAAGAGCGTCAACGGCGCCGAGCCGGCGCCGGCGTCTTCATCGTCGCTCCCCCTCGGCCAACTCACACTGTGTTCATCTTTTTTAATCGGACACTTCGGTTCCGGATATGTTCTTTTCGTTCGTTCCGTCGCTAAAAGTTCGTCAACGGACGCTAAGTCTGCCTGTTTTACAACTCTTGGAACATTCGTCGGCGGTTCGACTTGACTCATATCCGCAAAGCCGGTGCGAATGTGCGCGCCGACGATTTGTTTCCACCCTCTTCTGGACATTTCCTCGAACGCTGGAAGCATGGCTATTTTTAAATGCTTCCTCGGCATCAACATATGCGTTCCAAAACACGACCCTACTCCGCACGCCTCGCCGCATTTGCTCGACGTAAAATTGTTCTCGAAATTCGTCGCCCAGCGATAGGACAAACAAATCCCCCAATCGGACGGTTTCGGATGGCACCAGTGGCCAAAATTCGTTTTGATTCGAATGCGAGCGACGCGAGCGGCTTGAAACTTCGGGTGTTCCATAGTTTTCACGATTGAATTCTCATCCGGTTCGGCGTAAAATCCACCTTTATACCTTTCCGGTTGCTCGTCGCCGATGTACGAGCCCTTTTGACTCCACGTAAACACCGTCTCCTCGAAATCGCCTTCCTCGAACAACTCTTTCTTCGCACGTCTTCTCTTCCCCTTATCCCACTTCCAATCGACATCGCCGTAGCCGATGAAATAATCTCCCAAATCAAACTGGCACTTCCTCGCTAAATCCTCGTACGTTTTAGAGTTCTCAATCTCGTCGCCTTCCGAGACGCCCAATCCGTCGCACTCTGCTTTTTGCGTCTTGACGTACGCCGCTCTCCCTGTTGAAACGCCGATGATAAACAACTCTTGATAATGTTGCATCTCGTCTCCGATGCCGTTCTGATAATTTTCCGACCAATCAATGATGACAATCCTGTTCGTTTTCAAATCTTCGTACCTCGGTTTCAACATCTCTTGGAAATACGTCTTCACTTCTTGGCACTGATTTTTGCTCAATCCTATAGAACCGTCCCGTTTTTGCATCATGTAATCGAACCGCTCGACGTCTTCGAGATCTTTCGCGGTGAACTCCACGAAACTTTTTGGCGTCAGGTCGTCTTCCGCTATTCGTTGCTCTCGTTCGTCTCCTTCTTCTCGCGGCGCTTCTCCTTTCGTCTCCTCTCGTTCAACGCTCGACGCCGCCGCCGGTTGTTCTCGCTGTTCTTCTTCTTTTATTTCTACTTCTTTCGTCGTCACATCGATAGGCTTCTCCTCTTCCTTCTCTTTCACTTCATCCATCGTCGTCGTCGTCGATGGTGTATCGATCTCCTTCGCGCTTTCGTCTTCTTCCTTTCCTACTTCTTCTTCTTCTTCTTCGATATCTCCAAACGCACCACCACCACTGTCCTCGGAGGAGGACTCATCGCTCGGCCGCTCGTACTTCATCTCCTCCACCTCGTGCATGATTTCTTCCTTCGTCGTCGTCGCCGTCGACGCCCGCAGCACGGAATCAATCAACCCGAAGCCCGGTCGTCGTCGTCCTCGGTCGTTGTCCTTCTTCTCGTTTTTCATCAAATCGAAAGCGTCGTCGTTTTTTTTCCCGGCCTTTCTTTCATCAACGAACGCGAGGTTGTCGATGCCAAAGACACAGACGACGAGCACGCACGCGAACGAGAGAAACAAAAACGAACGCCTGAGACAAAGTTTGACAGTCTCGCGCGCAGGTCGGGATGATTTAATTACGATGGGTTTTATAGGGAGGAGGACCATTTTTGTGGTCGTTTTTTAAGTGCCTTTTTGTGACGACTTTGACCTTTGCAATGAAAAATATTCGCGGGCCGGCGGGCGTGAATGCGCGCTCTGCGTAGTATATATCATTCTTTGCACGTAGTAGTATTACAAGTTTCAGGGAGCGACGGACCTCATGCCGAAAGCGTTATCGGAGTCCGATGATTCGGCGTCTTCAAAATCGTCGTCTCCCTTTTTCTCCTCTTTGTCTTCTTCTTCGCCTTCGCGCGGACGTTTGGTTCCGGTCGGAGTGTGTGACTTCTTCTTCTCTTTCGTTTCGTTCTTCGCGACCGTGTTAAATGCACCATCGTCGTCGTCCGAGTCGTCGTCGTCTGAGTCATCGTCAGATCCAGAGTTATCATCATCATCATCATCATCATCATCGTCGTCGTCATCTTCTCCTTCTTCAGATTCCTCGCCTTTGAAATCGTCGTCCGAGTCGTCGTCGTCGTCGGAATCCGAGTTGACATCTTGGAGAATATCTTGCGTCGTGTCCTCTTTTTTGCTACTTCTCTTTTTCATTCCTCCATCCTCTTCGTCGTCGCCGTCGTCACCCTCCGCCGGCGCTTCCTCGCATACCATTGACAGCCACTCTCTCACCGGCAACAAATATTCCTTCGAAATGTTCAAAAACTCGTATTCGACGCCGTCCAATTTACACGCTAAATCAAAATTGCTCGACCCTCCAGCTTCCGCTCTCATGATCCGTAACTCGTCCAAATCTTCCACTAAAGTCACAATCGCCGGCCGTTCGAGAAAAATCAAATGTTTCCTCAGCAAAAACAAATACCCGTCGTTGAATTTCAACACGCACTTCACTTTCACGAACCCTTTGGTGTACTCTTTCACACCGCACGATTTGACGTAACACCTCATCAATCCAATTGAATTTTTCAACGTATCTTCTTCGCTCAAGTCGTGCTCGCCAACCGTAAACGCGTCTTTCACTTCTTTCTCCGACATGGCGCCTTCGCCTCCTTCGCCGACGGTCACTTTCAATTTTTTCTCCGCCGCGGATAACTGCGCCCTCGATTGCCACACGATAGCTTTAATCCCATTTTTTACCGACGGTAACGTCACCTCCTCTTTCAAAGAAACCACCAAATATTGCGTCCCGTTCGAGTCCTCCGTCGGTAACACCGCGAACGTGGCCATGTTCTCTTTCCTCAGCAACAAACTCTCCTTCTTTTTCGGATTGCAGGAATACAACAAAATCGAAGACGAATTTCTCATCTTATACACGTCAAATTTCCCTCTCGGCGTGCTCAACGACACGTCTCTGGTCACAAAATCGTACTCGTTTGCTTTCGGCGGTTCGTCAAACGTCGTCGTCGTCTGAATCGTCGTCGTCGCAGCAGTAGTCGTCGTCGTCGTCGTCGCAGTCGTCGTCGCATTATTTTCTTCTGAGAGAGAGAAAAAAAACTTTGCCAAGGGAACTAAACTCGTCGCCAAAGCGTCCCTTTTCTCTCGATTTTCCAAATCCGCGATCTGTTTCAAAGGCTCTCGCCAAAGTTTTCTCGTTTTGTCTTCGTCTCCTCCTCCTTTCCGCGACAAAACGGCCGCTTCCAAGGCCTCCATGATGATGATGTAATGATGATTTGATATGTGATGTATATATCACAGAGAGCAAAAGAAAGTGAGAAAAGAGACGAGAGAAAATTTTTTGAATTTTTTTGTCTTTTTGTGACCAAAAAAGTGCAGTTTTGACGAAATTTTTTCATCGAGAGTCTTCGATTGATTTCAGCCATCGAATAATAATTCCACACAACAACAACGAAGAAGCAGGTCTTTCTAAAACCACATCATCATCGAAAGAAGAGATGGGGAAAACACCGGCGCAGGAGAACCGCCTGAAGGCGAAGAAAGCCGGGATGTCGCACCAAGACGTCCTGGACGAGAAGAAAAGAGAGGACTCCAAGTTGAAAAAGCTCGCCTCGGCGAACCAGTCGTTCGGGCAAGTGAAAGGCGCGGCGATGAACACGAAACACGCGAAGGAGATGCAACGTTTGAAAGACTTGAACGACCCGACGACGAAGATTGGACGAGAACATCTCCGGGCGCAAAAGAAAGCGGCGAAAGAAGCGCAGGAGTTTCTGTTGAGAACGAAAGGGATCGACATCAAACAGCCGGAAGTGGCGGAAGGCGTGGATAAGAAGACGGTTTTGTGCGAGTTTTTTAAGCACGGATGTTGCGCCAAGACCGGGGATAAGTGCGCGTTTTCGCACGATTTGGCCATCAACGAAAAAATCGCCAAGAGGAGTTTGTTCGAAAACGTAGATTCCATCGACGATTGGGATCAGAAGAAGTTAGAGGCGGTGATTCAAAAGAAACACGGGCAAGAGGTGAATTCGAGCAACGAGACGCAAATTATTTGCAAACACTTTCTCGACGCGGTGGAGAAGAAGTTATACGGGTGGTTTTGGCAGTGCGCGGATGGGAAGGATTGCAAGTATAAGCACAAGTTACCGCCCGGGTACGTGTTCGCCGCGGATATTCGAGCCGCGGAGTTAGAGGCTATGAAGAATAGAAAAACGGACCAGGATCTTTTGAGAGAAAAGTTGAACGAGTTAAAAGTAAAAGGTGGGACTGGGACGCCGGTGACGTTGGAGAATTACTTGGCGTGGAAGGAAAAGAAAGTCGCGGCGAGGAAATCGACGGACGAGGAAGAATTGAGAGAAAGGCACAAGAAGAAATTGTTCACCGGGAAGGAGTTGGTCGAAGAAATTACGAATGATACGGACGATAAGACGGAAGGCGAAGACGAGATTACGCGTTTGTTGGCGGAAAGAGCGAAAGCGAACCAAGAGAGCGAAGATGCGGCGAGAAAAGAGGCGGAGGAGAACTTAGCGCGAGCGAAAGAATTGGGTGATTTGTACAACGAAGATATGCTTCCGGACGATGATAGAGGCATGATGGACGATTTAGAGGAAGATCTGGTTGTTCCAGAAGGTTGGTCCGAAGACGCGATCGCACCGAATGTAGTTGCTGGTACGAGAGAAGCGAAGGAAATTATGAGCGCGTTGGAGGTCCCCGAGCAAAAAGGTATGACAGAAAAGCAAAAGAAAATTCTCGAGGAGAAGAAGAAGTTGGAAGAAGAAGGCATTGCCATCGCACAGGATACGAAGAAGCCGAAAGATCCGGACGATATTTACAAACCTCAGACAGAAATTCCGGATGAATTCAAAGATATGGACGAGTTAGATCCGAAAGCTTTGGGCGAGGCCATAGCGAAGAAACGCGCGGCAGAGGAAGCCGAAGCGTCCGCGCTGATTTTACAAGTCGCCGAAGAAAAAGCGAAAAAAGAAGCCGCCAAGGCGGAAAAGAAAGCAGCGAGAGAGGCGGAGAGAGCGAAGAAGAAAAAGTCAAAGAAAGGGATTAAAGGCGAAGACGAGGAGGAAGAAATTACGAGCTTGGAACAAGCGATTGGTAAGGCGGAAATCAGCGGCATCTCCAAAGCTGGTTTGAAACGAACCGTCACCGGCGTTCTCTCTTCGCAAATTGCCGCCAGAGATATTAAAATTACAAACTTCTCCATGACGATGAATGGCAGAGTGTTAATCGACGAATGCGATATTGAGTTGACCATCGGTAGACGATACGGTTTGATTGGGCAAAACGGCTCTGGAAAGACCAACTTTCTCGAGTGTTTAGCCATGAGAGAGGTGCCAATCCCAGATCACGTAGACATTTATCACTTGAAAACTGAAGCGGAACCGTCGGATAGATCTGCGATTCAGTGCGTTATCGACGAGCTCGTGGAAGAGATGGAACGATTGAACAAGTTTGAGCAACATTTGTTGGAGAATTTCGGCCCGGACGACGAGCGCTTGATGTCTTTGTACGATCGATTGGAGGAAATTGATCCATCCACGTTCGAGGCAAGAGCGAGCGAATTGCTGCACTCGTTAGGTTTCTCCGCGGAAATGATTGATCGTCCGACGAAGGACATGTCGGGGGGGTGGCGCATGCGCGTGGCGTTGGCGAAAGCGTTGTTTGCGACGCCGACAATCTTGTTGCTCGACGAACCGACGAACCATTTGGATTTAGAAGCGTGCGTGTGGTTAGAAAACCACTTGGCTTTGTACAAGAAATGTTTAGTCGTCGTTTCTCATTCGCAAGATTTCTTAAACGGCGTGTGTTCGCACATGATTTGGCTCACCGATGGCAAATTGAAGTATTATTCCGGGAACTACGACACGTACTGTCGCACCGTTGAGGAAGACAACATCGTCCAACAGCGTAAATACGAAAAAGAACAATCTGATATTAACCACTTGAAAGAGTTTATTCGATCGTGCGGGACGTACGCGAACGCGAGAAAGCAAGCGGAATCGAAACAGAAAATCATCGATAAAATGATCGCCGCCGGCTTAACTCCGCCGGTGCACAAGGAGAGAACGTTTACGTTCAATTTTCCGGATTGCGATAAGGTACCGCCGCCGGTGTTACCGTTCGACCAGGTCTCGTTCGCGTACAACGGTAAAGAAGAAAATTACTTGTACGACAAACTGGATTTAGGCGTTGACTGCGACAGTCGCGTGGCTTTAGTTGGACCGAACGGCGCCGGTAAATCCACTTTATTGAAGCTCATGACGGGCGAGTTGACTCCAACCAAAGGTTCGGTCTCTCGACACTCCGCTTTGAACATCGGTAAATACCATCAGCACTCCGTCGAAGTTTTGGATCGAAGCAAAACCGTTTTGCAATTTTTCATGGATACCTATCCAAACGTCCACGGTAAGTTTAAACGAGACATTGACGAATGGCGCGCGTTTCTCGGAAAATACGGCATCGCCGGTAAACAACAAACGACGCTTATTGGTGAACTGTCCGAAGGACAACAATCTCGCTTAGTCTTTGCGATGATTTGTATGGGCAAACCAAACTTGTTGTTACTCGATGAGCCTACGAATCACTTGGATTTAGAAGCCATTGATGCGTTAGCCGAAGCTATTAAGGTGTACAACGGCGGTGTCATTTTGGTTTCGCACGATTTCCGTTTAATCGACCAAGTCGCGAGAGATATTTGGGTGTGCGAAGACAAAACCGTTCGCAGATGGGACAAAGACATTCGCGAGTACAAGAAACACTTGTCTAAGAAAGCGGAAAGAGAGGCGAAAGAGAGAAAGTTGGCGAAGAAGTAAGAAGATAATATAGAGTAAGAACGAGAAAGAGTATATAAACATTGACCATCTTAAAAAACGACATCATTGAACGTTATTATTATTATTATTTTAGCCGTTCTTTTAAACGCGTATACAAGAACACAACTTGAATAATACACATCACACGAATACATTCTAATAAATACTAAACTATCGCGCGCAGCACTCTACTTCTTCTACATCACGGCAATAACAACCACGATCGAAACGCCACGATGCACCAATCGATGCACCCCAACATCGCCGTAAACACACACAAACCGACTAAAATGACCATCGCGTTCCCGCACACGTCTCGCCCGGTTTGCTTGCTCAAAAGCACCGCATCGGGCCATTTCAAAAGTGGCGCCGCGTTTTTCGCGTTTTGCACTTGTTTCTCTACCCAACCGATGCATTTTTTTATACACCACAACATGCCAGTGCCTTCGTTGTTTGCATTCGTCTCGTCGTCGTTGACGTACTCACCGTTACCACCCGACGATGTTCCTTCAAAACTCCTCGGGGAAATCATCGTCGGGAAAGAAGACCTTCGTCGGAACAAAATTCTCGTCGGTGATGGTGGTGTTACTGTTCGCCCGTTTTTGTCTCCTCCTCCTCCGCGAGTCGCAGTACACCGAACGATGTCGTGTCGTCGTCGTCTCCCGCTTTGTCTCGACGACAGCGACGGTTGGAGAACCCCGAGAGCAAGAGCAGCGCGCGTCATGTGATGTGCGTTTTTGGAAACACCTTTAGGGGAAATTGAAATGACGAAAGAAAGCGTCAAACGCCTCACAAGAAACATGTCTTCATCCATCGCGCCTCGAGCATCGGTACAGTTCTTCCGCCACCAAAGCGCGAGGAAAAGAACCAGGAGGAGGATGGGAACTTTCGTTTCTTCTTCGTTCAGTCCGTTCCAAACGAAACTGGGGGCAATGGTGTACGATTCTGGGTACCGACAGTTGTTCCGCCTGTTGGGATATCCCGGGTGCGAGAAAGAGGCGGAGGAAGTGGTGTCCATCTTAGCGAGCGAGAACGAACGAGCGATGCAGTTATTGGACGTGTCGTGCGGTCCCGGCGTGGTGACGAAAAGTATCATCTCCTCGAAGATGTTTGCGAAAGTTTACGCGCTCGATTTTTACGAGAGCATGTGCGAACGAGCGAAAGAAACGTTCGAGAGAGAGTGCACCACTGGGAACAACAACAGTTACGAAGTCGTGCGAGGAGACGTGTCGGATTTACCGTTCGCGAACGAAACGTTCGAAAAAGTGTCCTCGACGGCTGGAATGCACTGTTGGCCAAACCCAGTGAAAGGAATGAAAGAAATCAAAAGGGTGTTGAAACCGTCCGCGAGGAGCGACGAAGACGATTGGGGCGTTTTGTTCAGCACGGTCGTGTTGCCGCGGAAAGGCAACGAGACGAGAGAGACGTACAAATGGGAGACGAATAAGCCGTTTTTGGATCGCGAGGCGGTTTTGGATATCGTGAGAGAGAGCGGGTTCGACGAATACGAAGTCGTGATGGAAGATAAGGCGTATATACTCGTCAAAGCGCGGTACTTTTAGGAGGTAGAAACTAGTTTATGAAGAGAATGTATTTTAGACAGACACACGCGCGGCGCGAAAATTATTATTCGTTGACAATCTCATTCAAAGCGTCGGTAATCGTTTCGTACTCGAATCGATATCCTTCTCTCAAGAGCTCCTTTGGCAACACTTTCTGTCCTTGCAACACTAACGAGCTCCCTTCTCCTAAAAGCGCTTGCAACGCGAAATCTGGAACCGGCATCCAACTCGGTCTCCCTAACTCCTTCCCTAACGAGTTGGTCAAATCCCTCATTTTCACCGGAAACGGCGCAGTCGCGTTTATCGCGCCTTTCAATTCTTCGTTCACTAAACTCTCCCTAATAATCTTCACCGCATCTTTCCTGTGAATCCACGAAAACCACTGACCACCGTCACCAATCGGACCTCCCATGAAGAGCTGAAAAGTAGGCAACATCTTCCCCAACGCGCCTCCGTCTCTATCTAAAACAATCCCCAACCTCACAAACACGACTCTCGTCTCGCCGTTCGTCATCTCCTCCGCCTTCTTCGCCGCCTTCTCCCACGCTCGACACACGCTCGATAAGTAATCCTTCCCCGAGTTGCTCGACTCATCGAACGTCTCCTCGTCGCTCGTCCCGTAATACCCAATCGCGCTCGCGGTCACCAAAACCTTCGGCCGTTTACTTTCCTCCTTCACGTTCGCTATCGCCGAAACCACCGCCTCGGTCGCTTTCACTCGGCTGTTCATGATTTCTTTCTTCACGTTCTCGTCCCATCGCGTACTGATTGGTTCTCCGGCTAAATTGACCACGTGCGTGGATCCTTTAATCCCTAACGGCCATTTCGTCGGTTCGATTAAGAGTAGCGTTCCTTTCGGTAACGTTTCCGGTTTCAATTTTTTCTTCGCCTGTTTTATCGACCGAGTGAGCACTCGCACCTCGTGTCCGTCTTTCAGTAAACTTTCCACCAGTTTCGTGCCGACGAACCCAGTCGCGCCGGTTATGCTGACCACCATTTTGTTCTCTGATTCTTCTTCTTTATCGTCCTTCGCCTTTGCGTCGCTAAACGACGCGACCAAAACACCACCCTTGAGTCTTCTCGTGCCTCTCGTTCGCCTCGACGACACGTGAGACGAGGACGACGAAGAATCAACAAAAGAAGAAGAAAACGAAGGAGAAGACATCGAAGAACAACCCCGCGCAAAGCTCATCATCGCTCTTGCTGTTATTCTAAACGACGACGACAAAAGAGAGAGAGAGAGAGAGAGAAAACCCGGGCGCAGAAGTGAAGAGTGCGGGGTGTTTTGGAGAAATTTGTGATGTGATGTGAAACTTAATTGTGTAAACTTTTTCTCTCGATTTTTTCTCTCTGCTGCTGCTCCTTTTCATCGAGCGCTCGCCGACGGATGCCGATCAAAACCGCCGTTGCCATTTTTGATGTTGCCGTATTTCGCAAAGAAACCACCATCATCGTCGGCAGTCGGACGGTTTAAATCGATTTCGTCGTTTTCGGAGGAAGAGGAGGATCCGACAGAAAACGATTTCAACCACGCGTGCCGCAACGCGTCGTCCGGGGTCAGCCTCTCCTCCGGGTCCCACTCGAAACACCTTTGTAAAAACTGCGCGAACTTTATCGAGCACCCTCGCCCGAGCGCTTTTTTGAGGCCTTCGGCGGCGAGTTTACGACGCGAGGCTTTTTCGCGCGCGGTTTCGAAGGGTAAGAATAAAGAGGACGACCCCGAGGACGGCGCCGCCGGGGCGGTTGTTTTTGAGGTGGTTGTTTCGAAGTCGTCTTCGTCTTCGTCTCGGTGTTGATGATGATGTTCGTTTTCATTTTCTTCGCCGTCGAAGACATCGGTTTCGACGGGATCGTTCGCGCGATCGGCGAGAAGTCGGCGGCTTTTAACGCCCTTTTTCGTTTTCATCGGCGTGGTTGGGACGACGCGCGAAAGCGAGGCGCGCGCGTGGGAGTCGTGTTTTTTCATGCTGTTCTTCGTTAATTCGTCGTCAAAGTCCGAGTCGGACGACGTCTTTCTAGATTCCTCTTCGCGTCTGAGTTTGTTAAGAAATGCGCTCGACGGTGCGCCCAAGGTTTCTTTTGCCAATTCCAATTGTTCGGCTTCGTCCGTCCCGGGCCAAATCGGCGAACCTCGTTTGAGTTCGGCTAAAACACACGCGAATGACCACATATCGATGGATTGGTCGTATTCGCGGTCGCGAAGCATGACTTCTGGTGCGCGATAGAATCGAGATTGGACGTACGGGTAGATGCGCGGGACGTGGGCGAAGCACGAGGAGCCGAAATCGATGAGTTTGACGCGAATGTTGTTCCCGTTGCCGGCGTCGTATTTTTGAGTCGAAGAAGTGAAACCAGCGCGCGCGGTGGAAGGGTAAGATGATACCTTTGAGAGCGGATTTACCGACACCGTTTCGCTCCTTCTTTCGAGTAAAATATTCTCTGGCTTAACGTCGCAATGGATAATGCCGAGCGATTTGAGAAAGGACAGCGCTCGAGCGAGCTGTTTGGCGACGGTTTTGCACACGCGTTCCGAGGCGCCGGTGAAGCGCTGATCTACCATCCACTCGTACAAATTGCATTGCAACAACTCGAACACGATGCAAGCGTGCGTTCGAAAGTTGAAATGTTCAATAGCTCGAACGACGCACTCCGCGTTTCGTTTCATTCGCGCTCTTTCTCTTTTTTCTTCTCTTTCTTTTTCTTCTTCGTCCTCTGCGAGACCGATTCGAGCGGATTCAATCGCTTCGAGCACGGCGAGTTCCGTCCTTGCTTGAATGCGATACTCTTCTTTGTTCTTGATTATTTTTATCGCCACCGAACGCTTTTGTCCGGTATTTTCGTCGTGTGAACGCACGTCGTGGTCGACGCACTTCACCACGCGACCAAACGTGCCGGATCCGAGCGTCTCTTTCACCTCGAAGCGAAAGGCGAGATGGTCGCCCGGGCGCGCTCGATAATCGCCTTTGGAATCCGTACGACTCGTGGTACTCTTTATCGAGGATGTTTTCCTTTTCGTCGACTTCGATTGCTGTTGCGCAAACGCAGTGATTGCGCTGAGTCCTCCACTTCCTGTCGTTTTCTGCGTTTTCGGTTTGCTTCGTGGCGGAGGTAAATAAAACACGCGAAAGTCGTTCGTTTCGTCGTTTACGCGCGCGTCTAAATCCCGCACGTCTTCCTCTTCCAATCGCTCTTTGTGAAAGCGTAGCGCGTGATTCGCCGACATCGACTCGCGTATGACTTTAGCCTCCATCGTTTCCTTTCCATCGATGATAATAACCGGAGCATCTTTAATGGTATCCTTGCCCGATGATGGTTTCTCGAAAAGTAGTAAAGCGTCTTCTTCTACTTCTTCTTTGGCGGCGGCGGCGATAGTTTCTCGATTGTTTGACTTTGACGACGAAAAGCTTTTTTCGAGTTGATGGATTGCCCCGGCGATGACGTTCATATTCGCGTACTTCTCGTGCTCTCTTGTGGTTTCTCTCGCGGTTACCGCCGCCGTCGTCGTCGTCGTTCTCTTCGCGATTTTCCTATTCTTCCCGTCTCCCTCCTCTTTCTTTCGCGCGGTCTCATTTACGCTACCTTTCCCTCTACCTCTCGCCGATTGCGGCGGCTTTCTCGGCGTCATCGCTGGAAACAACTTTTCCGATGGACGACGATCCCTTTCAATCCTTTTTTCTTCCCTGTCTTTGACTTCACTCGCCTTCGTCTTCTTCATCTTTCTCGCCCCGTTCTCCTTCTCTTCGCCTTCTCTCGCCTCCACATCCTTCGTCGTCGTCTTCGTCGTCTCCTTCTTCTCCCTCGCGCCTCCTCCTCTCGCCGATGCCAACACCTCCGTTTTCCTTTGCAACTCCTTCTGCGCCTCTCGCGCGCGTTTCATCGCGAATTCGATAGAGCTCCTCTGACTCCTCCGCTCAGGCGATGGGGAGATATTTTTTCTTTGACTCCTTTGACTCTCAAAATAATCCACCACCTGTTCCGTTGGCGCTCGTTTTCCTCGCACTTCCTCCGCGATAAACGCGAAGATTCTTTCACTCGTCTCACCACCACCTCCTCCACCACCTCCTCCTCCTCCTTTTCTTCCGTCTCTTTGCAGCGCGACTCGCGTAATCTTTCCAACAGAGATGAGATGAGATGAGATGAGATGAGATGCGCTTTTTTTTTTCTCGCAAAGGAAAAAAAAACGTTTCTCTCAATAATACAACGGAAGTTCTTCGCGCTTTCTTTTTTGCTCTCTCTCTGTCTCTCTTTCTCTCTCTCTCTCTCTCTCTCTCTCTTTGTGCACGTAATTTTTGAGGGGAGGAGAGAGAGAGACTGCTTTTCTGCCGCTGTTCTTTTGCAGTCGTCGTCGTCTCTTTCGCGCGGCTGCGTCCTCGCGTGTCTCTGCTCTTTCTCTTTTCTTTCGTTGTCTGTCTGCGCGTGTATCTTTTAAAAGAAAGTGAAGAAGAGAAAAAAGGACGAAAGAGGAAAAAAAAGACAAAAAAAAGACGGACCTTTTTTTCTTTCTCTGAATCAAATTTTTCTACACAACACACTACGCGAATACGAAGAAGACGAGCGAGAGGAGCACTGCTACTGCGACTACTACTTTTACAGAGAACGCGCAGAAAGACTTCAGACGGGCAGATATTTTCTTCTTTTCCTCGCGTATGCGATATTTAGTCGCAGAGAGAAGAGAAAGGAGAGAACGTTTTAAGAGCGACTTCTTGGGGAAAAAAGATGGAAGAGGGACATCGACATCATCAACGAGACCGTGTAAACGACGAGGACGACGATGAACGCGAGGAAGAAGAAGAAGAGAGGACAGGAGGGAGAGGGAGGAGTAAGTTTAATCTCTTTGCGTTCGATCGCGGAGGAGAAGAGGAGAAAAATGAAATCACCGCCCAAAACGCAGACTTGGTCAATCGAGTTGCGTTGGTCACCGGGTGCACCTCGGGGATTGGAAAACAGGTGGTTTTGGATTTAGCGTTAGCCGGGGCGAAAGTCGTGTTTGGATGCCGAAATTTGAAGAAAGCGGGAGAGGTGAAACGGGAGATGATGGAGAAGTTTCCGCACTTAGATTTGGTGGTGATGGAGGGAGTGGCGTTGGATGTATCGAGCGGAGAATCCATCGCGAAGTTTGCGCAACGTTTTAACGAGACGATTGGCGAGTTGGACGTGTTGGTGAATAACGCCGGCGTGGCCTCGGAGAAAGGGTACGAGAGAGAAACTGGTGTGAGTAAATTAGTGTGGACGAACTTTTTGGGGCCGGCGGTGTTGATGCTGTCGTTGAACGAGAGTTTCCAACGCGCGATTGGTCGGCGGCAGTTTGCGAATTGCGTCTTCGTCGCTTCGGTGTGTCATCGCTTCGGGAAGATCGAAGGCGCGGATATGTGCAACAAGTTTTTATACAACGAGAAGTTCGGGTCGTATTCGGATACAAAGCTGGCGTGCGTGGCGTTTGCAAACGAGGTGGAGTATCGATGGGGGGCGAGAGGAGTGCGGTGTTCTAGCGTGGATCCCGGCGCGGTGAGAACGCCTATTTTCAGCAGCGTGAGGTTGTTGCGGTTTTTACCGTTGGCGTGTTTGAGGAGGATGTGTTACGCGCCCGCTGAGGATGGCGCGAGAGCGGTGACGATAGCAGCTTTAAATCCGTTTGCGCCTCAGAACGCGAGTTTGAACGCGACGCCGCAGATGCGAAGGATGGATCAAGGAGCGAGGCATTTCAGTCGAGGGTTGTTCGCCGGTAGGTTCGTGCAGAAGTACGGACCGGGGAAATTCCCGTCGTCGGTTGAGGTACGTAACAGTGATGGTGATGACAGCACGCCGCAATCCCTGGATGCCTTTTTTCTCAATCTGCGAAGATTTCGTTGGCACGTGCACGCGTTTTTTTTCGCGATTGGCGTCATTGCGATTTCCTTAGTCGATTGGCCGTTGCGTAAATTTTTCAAAGGACAAAAATTTGACGGCACGAAAGTGGTCGAGTCCTCCGAAGCATCTTACGATCCGGTTTTAGGCACGGAACTGTGGGAAATCGCGAAAGAATTTAGCGGCGTCGTTGAGCCGGCATATGGCGAACGGTTCACCTCCAACGATATGTTCTCCGAGGAATTTCTCGAACAGTTGTTTCCGAACGAGTTGAGCATGGAAGAACATTTGAAAATTATGGAGGAAACGGCGACGAATCTCGGGATTGAAATGAAACATATTGATGCGACGAAGTTAAGGAAAAAGGACAAGGGGGATAGCGATGCGAACGACGGCAGCGATAGCGATGGTAAATCCATTAAAACGAAAAAGAAGAAACATAAGCGAAGCGGGAGTTTCTTTCGGCGGTCGCAAGAGAATTTAACGAAAATAGACTAGACTCATAGAGAAGGTACAGGGTGCGTTGTGTGTCTATAAGTACCTACAACGCGCGTTATGAATAAACCTTATGCTAAAACTAAGCGCTCTGTTCCAACCCACCCTTTTCGGCCAAACACTTCAACATTTCAAAAATAAAGGGGATGTAATTGTGTTTCCTCCTAATGTTCTCGTCTCTCCAAATTTCCTTCCGTTTCATTTCATCTTCAATCTCGTCCGTCAACTTCACGATACTCTCGTTATCTCCACGTTCAGCGGCCTCTCGTAACTCTCGTCTAAACACGCTCTCCTTCTCGTTCGTTACTGCCAACAAGTTGAAGCTAATCTCATCCGAGGCGTATTTCTGTATGCGCTCTTCAATCGCTGGAACCGCTACTTCGTGCCAATTTTCCTTCGAACATTCTCCGTACGCCACTGGTTTCGGTTTCAGACCGTCTAATTCCCACATGCGTCCACCGTGATGAACAAATGCGACGAAATGGTACACCTCGTCGCCGTTCTTCGCCGCTCGCTTCCCTTCGTCTACAATCGGCTCCGGTCTCGCGAACGCGTTGTGCGCCGCTCGAATCTTCTCGCTGTTCGATAACGCCAACCCTTTCAACTCCGGTGGAAAATCTGCGGTGAACTGTTTAAGCTCTGTGAGCGTCTCACCGATTGTTTGCTCTCGTTCTTTTCCTTCCGCGTCTTTGCTTCCTCCGTCTTCGTTCCCGAACGTTTCCACGTTCAACAACACCCCTAAAATCGCTTGCGTCGCGCACGCGTTCGTAATCACTTGACTCGCGAAAAATAAACTCTCCGGCGCGTCCACGTTTTCCACCGCTAACGCGCTCGTCGCGTCTATATCCGTTCTGTATTTGAACAAGAAGATTAATCCGTGCAAGTGGAAGCGGCGGTTGAGCGATTCGAGATTCGAGAGGTCCCAAAGTTCTTCCACTTGGACGCCTTTGACGCCGATTTGTTCGACGAGGGAGGTGAACACGGCCGGGTCGGATTCAATCGTCGTCCACTCCATATTTGTCCTCGTTCGCGCGTAGTAATGTTCTCGCTCGCTTTTTCAAGTACTGGATGACGAAGAACCCAACCGTGTGGAATGTTTTGTTTTGCGTATTCAAATGTGTTTGTATTTGTAAGGATTTCTTGTACACGAGTGAGAAATTCGCTTTAAACGTCTAACGAACGCCACTCGTCGTCATCGAATAGATGATCAAAAAAGTATTCATTAATGTACATTACAAATGGATGTCTCGTAAAACGCATCGTGTTGAAACTAAAAGGGGGACAATTATGTATAAATATATGTATAGATTTACTTCTTCTGTTGAAGTTGCGGTTGGTCTTCGCCGAACGACATGAAGAGATTCTTTCGGTCGTCGCTGGAGATGTATTGCTGGAGCTCGTCGATGCCTTGCGGCATCAGCGGGGACTCTTTGAACGAAAAAGCTCCGACTGGGCCTCCTTTTAACGGAGATTTGTTCGAATTTGGCGTGAGCTTTTCCGCGGAATCGTTCGGGACTTCAACCGGGTCTCGCGAGCGGCCTCGGCGTTGTACGTCAGATATCGAGAAGGAAGAATCGACGTTGGTATTCTTCTTGTTTTTGTTGTTTTCTGTGTATTCTTCTTCGTCTTCCTCTTCCTCGTCGGAAGAGACATCGTCCTTCTCTTCGTCCACGTCCACGTCTACGCCAAACTTGGAGCCAATCGATAATAAACCGTTCTTTTGCCTATCCATGATGTCTTTAATGAACTCTCGTTGGCGTTGCGATTTCAATTCAAGTTCAATTTCGCGCTGTCGAATTTCTTTTTGTTGGCGTTCGACTTCTTTTGCACTCTCGACGAGCGTATACTCGCGTTTCTTGTCCATCTCATCGCGCGTATGCAAACGTTCTTCGAGCAAATCGTTGACGCGTTGCAACTCTTTCAAATCGTTCACGGCGTTTTCCAAAGCCGTCTTGGCATCGCCCAATTCGACATTTACCTCGTCTATCTTCACGAGCACTTCTTCCGGACCGGTGTATCCGTAACCGCCAAACGAGGCTTGTTTCTCTCCCGAGCGAAGCGCTCGAGTTTCTTCTAACAATTCTCGGTGGGTATGATTCAACGCGAGAAGCGAGTCCTCGAAATCTCTCGATCGGCGATCACACAATTTCGCATACTCTTCCGCCGTTCTCGCCTCCTCCAACGCTAAGTTGTATTTTAAACGCACGTCTTCGTCCGATAAATACATGACGTTTTGGTCGAGACCGACGAACGCGTCTACGGCGCCTCGGCGAACGGCGGTAAGTTTGTCTTGCAACGCTTTGTACTTCCCGCTCGCCGCGCCGCATCGCGTGGTGAGCTCTTTGTTCGATTCCGTCAAATCGTTGCACAAGACTTCAAACTCTTCGAGCTTGACGTCTCTGGCCACGATCGCAGCCGCGTGCTCCTTGGCCAATTTATCGAGAAACTCCGAGTGATTCGCTTCCATCTTTGCTTTTTCAATCAACAAATCGTCGTATTTCTTCTTCTCTTCTCTCAAAAACGCCGTCTCTTCCATTTGTTCGTTCACAATCGTCAACTTCTCCTCGCACTCTTTCGTCAACTTGTCGCACTTTTTCTCCTTTTCCTCGCACGTCTTCTTCACGTCGTACAGCTCTTCGGAAAGTTCTTTCGTTCTTTCTTCTGTCTTTTCGTCCGCCATTTTCTCCAACTTGCGTTCGAATTCCAACGCCTGTTCTTCCACCGTTTTCTCAAACTCAATCGTTTTCTCCTCCAACAGATCTTCTGCTTTTTTCGCCCTCTCGTCCGCAAGCTCCGCCTGCGCTGTGCGTTCGTGACACAAAACTTTCGTCCGGTCGTACTCTTTCAACAACTCGTCCTTGGCTTCGTTGTCCGAAATCAACGCGTCCACGTTCTTCGCCATCTCCACGATATCCTCCTTAAACCTCTCCTCTCGTTTCTTCATCTCCGCAACTCTCTCCTCTGCTTCTTCCTCGCGCTTTTGCAACGTTAAAATCGCTTTCGCCGCTCGCTCGTGTCTCAACGTCATCTCCTCTTTCTTCGCCTCGCTTTCCTTCAGATTAATCTTCAACAAAAGCGACTCCGCGGTGATCTCTTCCAGTTGCATTTTCGCCACGCCTTTCTCGCGAATCGCCACGTTTAGCTCGTTCGTCATTCGCGAGACTTTCTCTTCCAGGATTAACACGTCCGCTTCTCTGGATTTCATCGACGGGACGTTTAAACTTTTCAACGACGACGGCGCCGCGGACGACGCGTTGTTATATTTTGCCTTGAGTTGCTCCAACATCACTCGCCCTTTCGAGATGGAATCGTCGATGACGTCTTTTCCTTCGAGACCACCACCATTTACACCAGAAGCTTCCGCGACTTTCTTTTCCTTGACACCGTCTGCCTCGATCGTTGTTCTCGGAATCGATGAGTCAGCATCCGCCGTCGATAAAGAAGTTAAAGAAGAAGAATCATCACCGATCGCTTGGGTATTCCCTTTGCCGAATGGTAAAAATCCCATCGTCTTTACGTTAAGTACCGCGCGATATTTTTTATCTCTTCACCCGCCACCGATATGTATGAAGCGCTTCGTTCTCACTCTCTTCTTTGGTGTCTTCTGTGTGTATTTCGAATGCGCGCAGGAAAAGCGTGCGTTGTTGTTGCGTGTGTTTGTGTGTCGTAAATTTGTTTTTTCCCTTGTACAAATGTGTCGAGATATCAATTTTTAGTGTTGAGATTTTTCTACAAAATATACGGGAAATGGGAGAAATCACCATCTTTGACGCTCTCTGGATGTACACAGAAGATACTAAAAAGAAACGATGCGCTTCTCAGTGATGTACGCGGAAGAGATCTCTCGATTCGTCTCGTTTTTTTGTGATTCTCGTTCGAATTGATATCTAAAAGAAGTCTTCAAAGTTGGCCAATGTGAGCGAATTTGATGTGTTTTCTGCGATTAAAAAAAAGAACGTTGAACGCGTTTTGAACAGTTTGCTCCTCAAAAACTTTCGACACGTGCCGCAGATTTGTACATAAAACACGGGCACACGACGCAAGGGTTAAAGGCGATTTCCGGACGAATCCTCGTTGCGTATTTTCGAGAGGAAGAGAGTAAAAGGTTTGGGAATTTCGGGTTTATTGAAGCGCGTTCGCGTCGCGAGAGAGGGATACACGCGCGCGTACATTTACGCGTAAAAATATATTCTCTGCTTTCAACGGCGAATTTGTCCTCGGTCTTGTCATCGCGATAAACTTAAATTCGTATCTTGAACGGGAGCGCGTGTAGCGAGTAACGACGCGAGGAGAAAGGAACCAAAGACGAAGAGAATGTCCGGGTCAAAGTCTCGACCACAGAAAGGGTCGTCCGTCGAGACTTCGCCGATGACTTTGTCGTCGCCGCAAATACCGATGGCGGGGTCTGTCCAACACCAAGAAAAACTCCGAGTCTGTCAAAAAGTCATCGAACAGTTATGCGAGGATTGGCCGGAGTTGAACGAGGACGGCGAGAGGAAAGCGAAAGTGCACGATTTAATATTGAGGTTACCGAGACAGTACGGGTTAGACGCGCACCATTTGGAGGATATCGAGACGCACGTTCGGTTGTTGGAACGAGCGTCGACGAAAGATGCGCCAGTCGTGCACGTCAGAGAGGTTTTAGTTGGCGGGGAGGAAGAAGAGGAAGAGGGCTCGGAAGGAGAGAGCGATACAGACATCGGAGGGAAGGAGGAGGAGGAGGACGCAAATAGAGAGGACGTGAGCATGTCGTCCGCGAACGAAGAGAGCGGACAGTCGGCGAGATATAAGTCGCAAGCGAAAGCGATATTGCAGCAAAATCATCAACAACAACAGTTGCAGCAAACGAGAGGTTTGCGAAGGCCGATATTCGGGTCTTCGTTGACGCTGAGTTCGTTTCAACCCGGGTCACCCAGCAGTCGAGGTGGAAGTATGAGTGGGAGAAGCATAGATAATAACACTAACAATAGAAATAGCGTAGAAGGGACGTATGAGATTGCGGTGTGCGGAGGGAACAAGCCGAGGACGTTGTCGAGGATATCGACGACTTTGTTTGACGTCGGGTTGAATATTGCCGAAGCGCACGTGTTTTGCACGTCGGATGGGTTTGTTTTGGACGTGTTTGTCGCGCAAGGGTGGCGTGAGAACGATGCGAAAGGGTTGGAGGCGATGTTGCAAAGCACGTTTGATCAGTTTAATTGGGGCGATGCGGTTTCGTCGAGAAAACTACAACAACAAAAAAAAAGCGGAGGCGCGGTGGATTCTGCACCGGCGCATCCGAAAAGAAAATCAGAAGATGTGAGTCAGAAGAAGAATAACGGTAGAGATAGACGCGCTTTAATCGACGATAGAAGCGTTTCGCCCATGCCTTCCGAGTGGGAAATTGATGAAAAGTTGTTGACTTATAGCGAGAAGATTGCGCAAGGCGCGTTTGGCGTTTTGTATCTCGGACAGTATTGCGGTCAAGAAGTCGCGGTGAAAGTTCTAAAGACGCCGAAAAACGAAAGTCACGACGATTTGAAGAGAGAGTTTCAGCAAGAGTTGTCGACGTTGAGGAAAGTGCACCATAAAAACGTCATTCAACTCATCGGCGCTATAACGAAAGGACCAATGTTGTGTCTCGTAACGGAGTTTATGCACGGCGGTTCGATGTTGAGTTTCTTGCACAAAAATGCGCCTTTGAAGTTGTCGCAAATCGTCAAGTACTCCACCGGCGTCACCTTAGGTCTCGATTATCTCCACAAGATCAACATCGTTCACAGAGACGTGAAAACGGCAAATCTGTTGATGGATGAAAACGACGTGGTGAAAATTGCCGATTTTGGCGTCGCGAGGGTCATGGCGAAAGACGGAGTGATGACGGCTGAAACTGGGACCTATCGATGGATGGCACCGGAAGTTATAGCGCACCAAGTGTATAATCACAAGTGCGATGTCTATTCGTTTGCGATCACGCTCTGGGAACTCGTCACCGGTGGCGATATACCGTATTCTGGATACACTCCTCTCCAAGCCGCCGTTGGCGTCGTCCAAAGAGGCATGCGTCCAACCATCCCGCAAAGTTGTCACCCGGTCCTCGCGCATACCATCCAATATTCCTGGCAAGCTGATATGAACACCCGACCGGAATTCGAGCAAATCGTGGAAATGTTGAGAGACATTAACGTCACCGACGACGGGAAAAAAGATGAAAACAACGGTTTGATGTCTCGATTCCGCTCGATGGGGTTCGCCGGAAGTAAAAAGAAGCAAAATAAAGAGTTGAAACAATAATAATAATAATAATAATAATACCATGGGGATAGATAGATAGGTAGATAGATAGATATACCCGTACCTTTGCGTTGTGTGAAATATAAAAGCATTGTGTATTGAAGCGCGTACTTTAAAAACCGACCAACGAGAGAAGGAAAAAGGACCTTAAACGGAAAAACATCTTCACATCCCTTCACAACACATCCTCTCTTTATTGTTTGGATGAACAACAACCACAATCACAAAGTGCCGGAAACCTCGTTCTTCCGAATTTTAAACTGGGAGCGGTACGTGCCGTACAACTCTAAAATCGCGCTCGTCGGGACGATCGTTTTGACTGGTGCGGTTGCAAACATCGCGCTTTCTGTTTGGGAAAACAATAAGAACATACACAAGAGAACGAAGAACAAGAACGAGTGAAGGGTGTTAAAATGCCAGAAGCTTTGTTTCGATTGGTCGATTCCAGCGGAGATGCGGTTGACTCTCACCATCGGGGGCATCATCGAAAGAGAGTAGTATCGCCGATATCCTCCCCGCACTCTTCACCGAAACGAACGATGATGATCAACAGGAATAAACAAACGCAAACGGATGCGAACAACAACAGGAAAAGAACACTCCAAAACGTGGAGAAGAAGCGAACGAAGCGGACGCGAGAAAACGTCAAGAAGTCGTACTTAACCGTCGTGCTGGCGATATTGGCGTACAGATTTTTCGTTTTTGCCGGGAACGCAATTACCGGGAACGCGAGTCAGTTAGCGGTGAATGAATTAGAAGCAAACTTGAGAGAGTTGAACGGCACCGGGTTACTCGCGCGAACGCGGATGGAGGACGCGGAGAAGCAGATTGCGAAATTAAAAGGCAAACGACGAGGGAACCGAACGCCGCAATTCGTGACGGATTTTATGAGTTTAGACGAAAAGTACGAGATTCGGTTTACTTTGAGAGACAGAACTCGACGCGGGTGTCGGAGAGCTTTAGAGACGGCGAATAGAGTCGGCATCGAGAAAGTCTCCGACGTGCCGATGAAAACGCCGAGGATGGCGTACGATTTGGTGTTTGGGACGATGAGAAAGACGTTCGTTTTGAGATCTTTTGCGGACGGACTCGAGAGCTTTTTGATAGACGTGTACGGGTCGGTGATTTTAGTGAGGCAGTTAACCGTGGATCGTTTATTGTTTGAAAAAATGAACGCGGAAGTGTACTTTGATAAAATACGCACGTCGATGAAAGAAAACAAGGAGAAAAATATGGAATCGATGTTTCATTCAACGATAGGGAAGATGATAGTACTCGCGATTGATACTTTTACAAAGGCAAAATCGAACGCGTACGCGTTTTGTGCGTACGTGGAACGGTTTGAGAACGTGGCGACGCCAGAACCGCCTTCGAAGAGGACATGCGAGAAGGAAAAGATCGCGTTGGAAACAGCCAATCGTCTCTCGCCGTTTGCGGATAGTCTCCCTGTTTTTGACCGAACGTTTGGAGCATGGACCGCAAAGTGTAGCTCGAGGTGCTCGGAAGGGTTCCAATCCAGAGTAGATTGTAACGGCGACGTTGAGTTACGTCGGTGTAAAGGGGAAGAAACCTACGGGTGCGACGGCGTGTGCGGCTCGGGCGCCAAACTCGATTGCGCCGGCGCGTGTCAAGGCGAAGCCGTCGTAGACACGTGTGGCGTGTGTGGTGGAAGTAACCGAAGTATCGGGTGCGACGGCGTGTGTTTTTCGCCTGTCGTCTTGGACGATAAAGGCATGTGTTGCTTCACCGAAGATTTAGAGGTGCACGACACAACGTTAACGAAGAAATGTTCTCGCACGCATGAAGAAGCGACGCTCGCGAAGCAAAAAAAGATGGAAGAAGAGGCGGAAGAGAAACGAAAGAGCAAACCAAACTCGTTCAAGGAACTGGTGATGCAATTTCGCGACGCGAAGACGAAACAACGCGCCGCGTACAGCAACTTTTTCCGGCTTCTCGTCGCGATTCGTATCACGTGCGAAATCGCGTCCAAAAAAGTCGGCCGCTCCATCGCTAAAGTCATGCGAGGGCACTTCAAAGCCATCCTCTTCGTCTTTAACATCTTCTTCGGGAGTTACATGCGGTCGTTCGTAGGCTTCCTGGTCATCATGCTCGTCGCCGTCGTAACCGTCGACCGTCTTTTCACTCTCGGCGTCGTCGAGCGGACTTTGGACAAATCCAAAACCGCCCAAATGCTCGCCAACCGCTCGAAGCTCAAATCCATCGAGGACATCAAAAAGCTCGAAAGAAAGCTCGAGAGCTTTAAAAAAGAGGCGAAAACAAAAATCGGAACGCTCTTCGCCGTCCTCGTCCGGATATTCGACATCGTTCTCGCCAAATCTATCGTCCTCTTCTGGAAATTGAAGAACGCGCTCGAAGAGTTTTACGACGCCACCGACCTCGCCAAAAAACGCCGACGACGAAAAAACGAACCTCCTCATTCTCCTCCTCGTTCGTAGAATAGTAATAAGCGAGCGAAAGGTCCAAAAAGACCGCCATAATGTAAGATCCGCGCGTGATTAAATCTGTGTATTTATAAATGAAATCTCAATATTTTTTACTTCTTTCCTTCTCTCAAAAAGCGCTTTTCGTCCTCACTTCTTCTTGGCTCTGAAACGCATTCGAATGACCACCAATGACCATCACCGCCGCGGGCACCTGCGCACCACCCAATCGTAATAAGTATACGTAAACATACACGGAATATTTGAGAGCGTTAAATAATCTGTAAGAGAGATTGAGAGTAGCTTTCGAAATGGAAAAAGAAGAAACGAACGCTTTGGAACGACTTGACGGCGACGACGGAAACGACGACGACCGCGCCGCCGAAAAGAATACTAATCCACTCGCTTTAGCACCGACGACGCTTTCGACGACGACGGCTTCGACGAATACTCCTACGCCTACTGCGGTAGGAGAAACACTCGTCGGCCAAACCGCCAAATCCGCGCAAATCGACCTTTGGTTGCAACAGACCTTATCGAATTTGCCGGTGCAGAGTTGGAACGTGACGTCTTTAGGAGGAAATGCAGAAAAAGGGACGGGGACGACGACGACGACCACGGCGAGCTTTGAACGGATGGCAATTGCTCCAGAACGCGTGGAGGCGTTGAATGGACCGATTATGCGCGTGGATAGGATCGATGGGGAAACGGTTGATGTGAACATGAACTTGCACTTTCGAGCGCACTTTGGGAAAGGACAGTTGGAAAATTCGACGACGAGTTTGTCGAACAACAACAACAACAACAGCATCGTAGCGGCGGCGGTGGCTAACCCCGGGGGTTCTGCGAATTTCGGCGCGGAAGATCGGGTGCAGAAGAAAGGAGGCTCGACGTTGGCGTTAGGCGAGAAGGCACACGATACCAACGACGCGAGCGGAAGTTCACCGAGACTCGTGGAACTGAGAGGAGACGACGAGGAGTTACACGCGGCGACGACGACGACGACGATGACGTCAAATATATCCGCCGTGGACACCTACGCGAGCCCGGTGGATGGGAGATACGCGGTGGCAAGGTACGATGGGGACATCGAAGATGGTGAATCGCGTGGATTCTTATACAGCGAATATAAAGGGAACAATGATAACAATAACAACAACGGCGCGTCGACGAGCGAGCAAAAAACCAACGCGCTTTCCGAAGAGTTTCGCATAGATGCCAAGAACGTTCGCCTACTCGAACGCATAGCCGTCGGCGGTTTCGCGGAAGTCTTTCGAGGCTCGTATCAAGGCACGTTAGTCGCGGTAAAGCAACTTCTCGAGCGCGGGAAAAGCGTTCGCGAAAAACTAGAGAACGAAGTGCAAACTTTGGCGCGTTTGCGACATCCCAACCTCCTTCTCTTCATGGGCTACGCTTTAGAGCCCCCTCTGATCCTTACCGAGTTCATGCGTCGCGGCTCTTTGCACGGCATCTTGAAATCCGACGAGTGTTTCAAAGTTGACGGTTTGCGGTGTCTGAACATTACCATGGCCGTCGCTCGAGGCATGCACTACCTCCACACTCGATCGCCACCGATCCTCCACTTGGACTTGAAATCTCCAAACATACTCGTGGACGAAAAATGGCGAGTCAAAATCGCCGACTTTGGCATGTCCCGCGTCCGCTTCTCCACCTTAGCCTCCGCGCGCTCGGAGTTCCACGGCACCCCGGAATGGATGGCCCCGGAAATGCTCCGCGCCGAACCGTACGATGAACGCGCCGACATCTACTCCTTCGGCGTCGTCTGTTGGGAGCTCTTAACCACGCGAACGCCTTGGGACGACTTACACCCCATGCAAGTAGTCGCCGTCGTCGGTTACTCCGAGCGCAGACTCGCTTTACCGACCGATTGGAACAAACGAAGAGAAGCGCTCGTCGGCGCGTCGTCTCAGAGACAACTCCCGCTCACCCAAGCGGACGAGCTCGCGTTCGACTCCATATCGAACTTGTTCGAAACCTGCGCCGCGAAAGACGTCGAAGCGAGACCGAAATCGTTCGAGTTTATTTTACGCTCCTTGCAAACGGAAATGAACGCGTGGCGACGGTCGTTACCTTCTCCTTCCCCGGGGAATGACAAAAAGGTTGAGACGGGAAAACAAGAAGAGAATCCTAAGAGCGACGAAAACGGTTTAAATGAGAGAGAATAATAGAACACAGACAGTAGTAGTAGTAGTAGTAGTAGCAGTAGTAGTAGTGCGAAAGTACTCGACATACTAATAAAGCACGCAGAAAGGAAATCAAAAGAAAAAATGTTCAAAAAATGTAACCCTAAACGTTTTTTTTTGTCGAAGCGATAGGGGGGAGAGAATTTTTGCGACTCTTCGGTGCCTTTTATTTTTATCATCCCGTTCAAAAGACCCACACACGAACGCACGTATTCTTTGTTGACTTGCACTACTTTCGTCGATCGCGCGGTGTAAAGCGCACGCACGAAGAGGAGGAGTAGATCTCGGCACACTCCGCGTGCGACGAGAACAGACACGCGCACACCAAAACTCGTTCTCGCGCGAAGGAAAAATCTCTTCTTTGGGAATAATTTCGTCGAACACAAACGAAAGCGTTGGGAAAACGAGAGACGGAAAAAGCTTCTCGTCTCCTTGACCTCGTGCGCGTCAAAGTCGTCTCGAGAAACAAAAGAAGACCAAGAAAAGGAAACATTACAACACGTACACGTATAAAATGAGGGACGTGTCGCAGCACATGATGCGCGCGAGCACCTCTTTCGCCGAAGGTGCGTTTCTTTTCCTCCAAGAGACGCTCTCATTTGAGTGCAAAACCAATTGTGCCTCGAGCGCTGCACAGTCAGAGTTTTGCTCTTTTTTTGGGTGTTCGCTCGCTTTTTGTATCCCCCTCTTAAAATTTTAGAGATGAAAGAGAAGGGGGGAGAAGAAGAGGTGTCGATGTTTCCGCGGACAAAACGTGTTTTCAGCACCACGAAATCGAAAGAGAGGAAGAGAGGACGTCGTTTTTCAGCACTGCGCGATCGAAAGAGAGAGAGAGAGAACGATTCGAGAGCGTAGAATACGTATTCTTATTTTTTCTTTCAATTATTGACCCCGGTTTTCTTTTTCCCCTTTGTTTTGGAACGCACCAAAAACGCGTTTCAAAAAAAAACAGATTTCGACCCGATGATGATCGTGAGAAAACCAGACGCATCCTCCTCCCCGTCCTCCTCCTCGCCGAGTAATAGTAGTAGTAGTAATAGTAAGAAGAACAAAAGAGACGGCGAGAGCGGCGGCGGCGACGCGGGTGGCGGCGGTTCGCCGGGAACGTCGTCGTCGATTGGACGAAGGTTCGATCGAACCAAAAACGCTTCTTCAAAGACGAATAGCGTGCGCGACGTGGGGACGCCGTCTTCGTCGCCTTTGTTTGGTCACCACCAGAAAACCGGGTCCTTTGGAGGAGGTAATAAAGTCGCCGATCCGATTTGGATCGACGACGATTGCGAAGTGGACGACGAGTTTTGTTTCAGCGACGACGGGTTTACGCCAGACGCGAAGAAACGCCGCAACAATAACAAAGGCCAAGGTAAAACGGTTTCGAACAACGAGGACGAAGACGATGAAGAGCTCTCCGGGTCTTTTAAAAGAAGAGAAATTGAAAACGAACGGAAAATGGTCAATCGTCTGTGGGATAAGCCGACGACGTCGGAAGATTTGTTGCACATCACCTCGCACGTGCCGGTAAACAGAACAGGGAAAGCGGCGCCGAAAGAAACAGTAAATAAAACGAGCGCGAATACTAAAACGAATAAAAAACACAACAACAACAAGAAACTTCAACAACGAAAAGAAGAAACAGATGAAAAGAAACAGAAATGGTTTTACACCAAGGTGACGTTTGTCGCGGTGATTTTGAATTTTGTCGTCGCTCTGCCCTCGTCGGTTTTCACGCAGTTACCGTCCGTGTTTACCGGCTTGGGCGTCTTAAAAGCGTTGGATTGGTTGTTTCCAAACTCGAGAAAACGTTTGATGCGCATATCGCGAAGGATTCGTCGGGTGAAATCGAGCGTGAAAAATCGAAACATATCGTTTCCGAGTTTGAAATTTGCTAGACTCGGGGTGAAATCCATCGCGAATATCGCGCGTCGAGGCAGCGTGAACGCGATGAATCGCGTGTCATCGAGAACAAACATCACGCAAAAATCTGAGTCGTTTGAAAATCTGATCAAGGAGGGCCAAAAGAAGAACGAAACCGGCGACACGCTTTCCGCGGTGAAAATATTCACCAGAGCGGTGGAACGTCAACCGATGAACCAGTTTGCAAACATCGCGCTATCGAAATCTCTTTCCGACCGAGTCTTTGAACCGGAGATTTTCAAAAACAGAGTGAAAGCGAAAGCGTTGGCGGACGAAGCCGTCGACCGCGCGCAGAAAGCGGTTGAAATCGACAGAAACTCGTGTCAAGCGCACGTGTGTTTGGCGGTTGCGTACGGTCGCGCGCAAATGTTCTCCAACGAAAACAGAGAAAAAGTTGAGCTCGGTAAAATGCTCAAAGAGTCTCTCGATAACGCGTTGAAGATTGATCCGAACGACGACATGGCGTTGCACGTAATGGGTCGCTACGAGTGGTCCATGGCTAACTTGAACGGCATCACCAAAATGTACGTGAAGATGATGTACGGCGCGCTCGCTCCTGGTTCCGCCGAAAACGCCGAAAAGCTCTTCAAGCGCTGCATCGAACTCAGCCCGAACCGATTAATTCATAAAGTCGAGTTGGCGAAAATGCTCTTCGATTTGAAACGCTACGACGAAGCGCACAAGTTAGCTACCGAAGGTCGCGTCTTACCGATGGAAGACGTCAACTCGGAAATCGAGCGTAAAAACGCGGACGAAATCATCCGAAAATCAGCTCTGAAAATGACTCGAAGTCGAAGTTCCATGATGGGCTTTGGAAGTAGCTCGGCGCTTTCCAAGAAGTTGAAATCTCGGACGCCTTTGAAAGACACCAGCAACGCGGATTTGCAACAACAACAACAACAACAACAACAACAAACGTTGGCCGAGGCGCAACCGCAGCGACAGAACTGAAGCACACACGTTTCACACAACAAAAAGTAGATTTAAAATGTATAGAAAACCCCACATAACGACACTATGAACAACACTAATACCAACGAGTTTGTTTCTTCTTCTTCGTAATATCGATTGCGCCGCTCGACAAAAGCGCTTTTTCCAAGCAAAAGTCACCACAAGGAGAGATTTTTCTCCATTTTATGGGTGCGCTTAACACGACGTAAACGACGACGAACACCGACGACGAAAAATCGTCGCGTCATCGTCGCGCAAAAGTTTGAGGAGAAAGAGAGAGCGCAGAAGATAAAACTCAAAGCCCTCTTCTTTTCTCCGTTCTCCTCTCAACGACCACAAAGAAGAATCAGTCATGCCGCCAAAGACGCAAAAGAAAAAGAAGTCTCTCTCGCACGCGCAAAAGATGCTTCAAGCACAAAAAGCGAGACCTGGAGAGGGAGAATTAACGACGACGACTACGATGCGAGCGACGCAATTGTCCGCTTTACAAGGGATGGCGACGACTGTGTTTACCGTGGACGCGCTGGATTTAAAATCCACGAAAGTGCCTTCAAGAGGAGGAGGAGGAGACAAGAAAACGAGAGGCATTGGCAGTCGCAACGCGCATAAGAAAGGCGTACAAACGACGTTCGCGAAAGAAGCGGATTACGACGTGGAGAGACGCGTGAAAGACGCGCGAAGGCCAATCGGGACAGCGCCGAAAGCGTACGAAGAGTTAGACGTCGTCGTCGCAAAGACGAAGAGCGCGACGACGATATCCGATGGTGCGATTATTGTAGAACACCAAAGCGTGGAGGCGATTGATTTCATGCCGCGGCGACCGAAATGGTCGCGAAAGGGCGACGCGAAAGAGACGAGTAAAAACCGCTTGCGATTGAGAGAGCGAAAGGCGTTCGCGAAGTGGGCGAGACGGGTGAAAGAAAAGATGGTGGCGAAAGGCGGGTATCCGCCGGCGTTTGAGCAGAACTTGGAAGTTTGGAGACAGTTGTGGCGAGCTATGGAACGAGCGGACGTGATTTGTTGCGTTTTAGACGCGAGAAATCCTATGTTGCATTTTCCGGCGGCGATGTACGCGCATGCGACGAGGGTTCATAAGAAACCGTTGATTTGCGCGTTGAATAAGATCGATCGAGTGCCGCGGGAAGCCGCGGAGAAGTGGAGGAAGTGTTTATTGGAAGGATTGCCTGGATTGGACGAGGTTATAGGGTTCATCGCGGTCGAACAGGACGAAGACGGGATGAGAGAAGAAGAGGAAGGAGAGGAAGAAGAGGAGGAAGAATTAGACGAAGAGGAACTCGCGAAGAGGGTGTACGAGCCGACGCGAGAAATGACTGTCGGTAAATCGGCGTTAATTTCAGCGGTGAAAAGAGTCGCGAAGTACGGGAAGCGGTGGAAACACGTCGTCGAAGATGATCCGCACGAGGACGTGGACTCGCGTCTGCATCGAACGAAGACGAAAAATTACGCCTTTTTCGAAGACGAGTTTGAGAACATTCACGGCGAAGACGACGAGGGAGATGACGCGCCTAAAGACGAGTGCGTCGTTGCGCTCGTCGGACATCCAAACGTTGGCAAATCTTCCATGATTAACACTTTGCTCGGTCGTAAAGCAGTCTCAGTGAAAGCGACGCCTGGGCACACGAAAACGTTGCAGACGTTAAGGTTTGCCAAAGGCGTGTGGTTGTGCGATTCGCCTGGATTAGTCTTTCCTCGAGTCGACGCGAGCTTACCGGAACAAATCGTCGGTGGTATTGTTCCGTTACCGATTGTACGAGAACCTTACTCATCGTTACGTTGGCTCGCCGAAATGCGAGATGCGTGCAAAGATCGATGGAAAGCGTACGCGGACAGCAAGACGTCCAACGAGAAAGATCGTCGTTTAGCCGAAGAACTATCCAAGACGCTCCCGGAAACGTTGAAAATTTCAGCGTTGCCTACAGATTTGTACGACAGCGAAGTTTTAGAATTACGAGACGCTTCGGACGTTCTCGAAGGGTTTCTTCCTTGGTCACCGTTGTCTTTAGCTCGCGAAACGGCGTTGAAACGAAAGCTCCTCGTCTCCGGCGGACGACCGGACGACCGCGCGGGAGGCGTGATTGCGTTGAAACGAGTTTTGGACGGTAAATCACCGTACGCCGTTCCTCCACCAATAGATATCGTCGCGATTAAAGCGAGGCGAGATTCGGCTCACGCACCGTTCGCGGACGAGGACGTGAACATCGAGAACGAAGAAGGCTTCGAAGAAGAATTGGAAGAGATGAACAGAAATGATAACGGACTTATTCTCGCAGAAGATGGGGGTGGTGGTGGTGCTCACGATGCGCTCGATTTAATCGATTACTTCGACGACGAGGATCCGTGCTTTGATCCAGCTCCAAAGAAAGTGGATATCAAAAGCAACGACGACGACAGCGACGAGAGCGAAGGAGACGAGCGGAATAGTAGAAAAGCGGGGCCTTCGAACGCATTCGCGGCGCTTTCATTGGAAGAAGACGATTAAAAAATTAGTTAGAGAATAGAATTAACTTGTTGTTATAGGTGGATTAGTATGCTGGGGAGGAAGTGCTAGTATTATATATTTACTCGGTACCGTAGATGTGACGTTAATGCAAAATCTGCTTTGCAATCGTCCACGTAACCGTGACCAACAGCGCAATCTTCGCGAAATCGCCGCCCGTTTTCTTCGCCGTTTTCACAACGTTCCCAATCAACGCGTACAACGCCAACACGCCAAACCCGACCAACGCAGCTTGTGTGGCCACACTTCTCACCTCCGGCGGTAACACGCTCGCGCCTTCGTCCAACGCACCGACCGCGCCGCCAACCTTCCCGACGACGTCGTTCACGTCGATGTTCGTCACCCCGGACCCGACCGACTCGACCGTCTTCGTCAACGCGTCTACGCTCAACGCCCCGGTCGTCTTATACGTCACCCCGGCCGCGGCCACTAACAGCAACAAAACTGGTGGTCCCCAACCTAACGTTGCCTCTTTCGACCTCGTAGGAATCCGCCCGGTCTCTTTCCACGATTGTAAACCAACCTCGCCGAAGAAAATCCCGCCCGCGGCGCTGTTAAAGTCCTTTCCGAGCACCACCTCTTTCGTCTCCTTCCTCGGTTTCTTTTTTGCCTTCACCTTCTCTTGCGCGTTCGCCGCGTTGAGTTGACTTCGATAGTCTTGCAACCTTTTCTCGCCTCCGGCGAACCCGCCGACGACGGCGTCTCTCCCGGTCTCGCTCACCAACCCTTTGTTCCTCTCCTCTAATCCGTCTTGGTCTTTAATCCACTTGCCTTGTCCGACGTAATATTCGCCTTTCTTACCAGCTCCTGAACTCGCCGAAACGCTCAAAATCATTCTTCGCCTCTTAGTGTTAAAGGTCAGAGTCGTTTTCGTCCTCTGAATCGTCTCTGACGACCGAGAACTCAAACTCAAAGACGGAGAAGATACGGCGGAAAATCCGTTCGTCCGCATCGTCATCATCTTTCCTCTTCCTTTCCTATTCGGGAGGATATGCCGTTCTCTCTCTCTCTTTCTCTCTCTCTCTCTCGCTCTCCCTGTGTTTCGCTTTTGGTCGAAGGAGTGTTGCGTGAACTTCAAGCGCCGAGGAAAAGAGGAAAAGGTTTACTCGAGGTGTGACGATTTGTGACTAATCTTTTCCCAAGGACTGACTGCTCTTGGGAAAAATGGCGAATTGGCTTCACAATCTCTCCTTCTCTCTCTCTCTCTCGGACACAAATGGCCGCCAAAACACGAAACGGCCACGACGAGGACGACGACGAGTCAGACCCGTACAAAACTTTGGGCATTTATGGCGACGAAGAATTGTGCCTCTCGATCACTCGCGCGGAGATTAAGAAAGTCTTCCGCAAATTGGCGTTGAAGTTGCACCCGGACAAGAGGCCTTCGCAGGAACGCGAGCGAGCGGCGAGTGAATTCGAACGGGCGAGAAAAGCGTGCGACGTGTTATCGAACGACGAGGAGAGGCAAAAAGTGGACGAGAAGTTACGCGCGAAACGTGTAAGGAAACGAGAGTTGGAGAGAGAAAGCCACCGGAGGAAACAGTTGAGGGAAAAACTGGAAGCGAGAGAACGAGAGGGAGAGAAAAACAGAGACGACGAGGAGGCGCGAGAGCGGAAGAAGAGAAAGTTAGCGAAAGAGTTGGAGGTTTTGAGAGGGAAATACGAGGAAGGTGTGAGCGAGGAAAAGAAGCGTGCGAGGACGAACGACGCCCCGGCGAGGGCGGCGGAGGCGGAGGCGCTGGACTTGCGTCGCGCGTTGAAGGCGGCGTGGCGGAAGCCGCAGAATCCAGCGAAAGAGAAAGACCACGACGCACCGAGTTTGTTTCGAGCGTTCGAGAAGTATAACGCGGTGGATGTCATATTTCGAGAGATTGCTGACGCAAAGAAACGGAAGAAGAAAGGGAGCGCGTTTGTGATTTGTAAGACGAGAGAGGACGCGGTTCGCGCGAGCGAGGAGAAAGACGGGATCGAGTGCGACGGCGGGAGGCCGCAGGTGTTTGTGACGTTGGCAAAGACGCGAGCGTTGGAAGAGGCTGATGCGATGCAACGGAAAGAGGAAGACTTCGAGAAGGCGAAAGAAAAGAAAGCACCACCACCGCTACCACCAAAAACGGAAGATTTTGAAAAGGACGTCTTGGCGCGGATGCGAAAAATCGCGGAAGAGCGAAAGAAAGCGGCTGCCGCTGCTGCCGAATAATTTTGAGCATAAATACTTTATTAGCGAGCTGAAATGCACTAGAACAACCTAGCTTTTACGATAGAACTAGATGAACAACAACAACGATGCGTTATATGGTAGTGCGTATTCTAAATTAATCTTTAACAATCTAAACAATTTTCTCTCCTCTTCCACCTCCTCCACCTTTTCCGCGATATCATCGTCATCACTTATGTCCCATCGCGTGCATCTTCGTCATCTCCCTTGCCTTCGCCAACGCCTCGTCCTCGTTATCCCTCCAGTGCTTCGCAATCCTCTCGTCCAAAGGATCGTCCGGGTTCGGCGTCGACAACAGCGCCTGCACGCTCAACAATATCGTCCGAATCTGCAACGCCGGCGACCACTTCTCCTTCAACACGTCCAAGCACACCCTCCCGAGTTTATCGATGTTCGGGTGATATATCTTTGTCTTGAACAGAACTTTCGGTGGGTCCATCGGGTACCCTTCCGGTAGGAAAAGTTCCAAATGGAAAATCCCGCCTTCGTACGGCGAATCCGACGGCCCTTCGATGGACACTTGAAAGTGCCGCACGTTCTCCTCGGACGGAATCGCCGTAATTCCCGGCACCGGTTCTTGGAGCAAACGCTGGGTTTCTTTTATGATTCGGCGAGGTAAAGGCGACGACGACGATGCCATCTCGCCCTTTTGTGATATTTATTCTCTTTCGCAAAAGTCCTTTTGCCACTGCTCCTAAAGCTGCGCCTAAAGCTGCTTCTGAGCTGCTTTAAATACGTGCAGTTACGTGCGTATTCCGCGTATCAATCAAAGCGCGCGATCAATCCAACACTTCTCCTCGTTCGTTCAAAAGAGATTGAGCGGTGTGACGTGGGAAAGGTCGAAGTGTCCTCCCCCTCCTCGCTAAAGGTGATGCGATTTTGCCTCGACGACGACGACGAAGATTGGAAAAAGAGAGATCGACGACGCGCGACGACTTTGACGCGAAAGAAGAGAAGAGAATCTCACTCTCCTCGAGACGAAGGCTCGGAAGAAGAAGAGAGACGCACGAACGCGTTTTTTCTCTCTAAATCTCGCTCTATCACCACGGGCGGCGCACTGGTGCGTGTGTGCTTTTTGCGTGCAAAAGTATACGTAAATTGTGAGGACAAAGTCTGGATGGCGACTTTGGTACTTTTGGTGGTACAAACGCGTCGTCTACGTATATGTGATCTACTTTCGTTTTACATTTCTCGAGGACGACGTAAACGACGATAAAGAAGTTCGCTTTTCGGCGTTGCTCTTCGCTTTCTTTTCCTCACTTTTGAGTCTTTTCCGTTCAACTTTCGCGAGATGTTGTAACGTCTTCGCCTTGTCGTCGTAGTTTTCGCGTTTAAGTAAAATTTTTGCCAACGCGCCGAGGTGCGCGACGAACGCGACGCACGCCATAGCGGTGGCGTTAAATGGCATCGCGCCGTCTGGAACAGGAAGTATTACCGTTAACGCGTCCAAGAAGTGCGCGAAGTCGTTTTTCTCGTTCTCGATTAACTTTTCGAAGAGCGGCGATTGGGCGAAGCCAAGCTTGGCGTACGCGCGCTCGTATCTGCCGAGAGTATCATTATCACTCTTGTCACTGCTGCTTTCTGCGCCCGGTGCCGCTGCAGAGAACGCTATTGCCGGCGGAAATGTCATTCCGCGCTCTGCATCTGCCTCGAACAATTCGAGCGGTAAAAATATCTTCTCGAAATCAAATCTAATAGTCACCGAATCGAGCCCGCGCGGTAACTTAATCTTCATCTCGAGTAACTCTTTACCCCAGGAAATGTCGCTCACTGCACTATCGTTGCTAATGATAGAACTATCATCACCTCCTTTTGAACTTTTTTTCGAAACGACCTCGAACGTGTGTCGAAAGACGCGGACGTAATCGGGAACGGGGTGGAATATTCTCACCACGGTATCGCCTCTCGCATTTTCAAATCTGGACACCGAAAGCGAAATCGCGCCGCGAATACTCCCGGAACCGAGAATGGCGCGGGTGATGGTGACTCTCGGAGCGTCGACTTTTATAGACGAAGAGGATGTCGATTTCGCAGATATCTTCAAACTACTGAGCAACTCTGCAACGCTACTCTTCTTACTTTCTCTCAAATCCACCGCGCGCACGTCTCCATTACCTAGCAGCGCGTACACTCTCGACATCTCTTTCGCCGCCGCGCACGCTTTCACATCGTTTCTCTCCCTCGCCATTTTTTCTATCACCTCTCTGCTCGCCACTCCCGTCATGGACAAGGAAAATCTTCCTCTCTCGTACGACGCTCCAAAACTAAGAAAATCCACGTCCGCGATCAACGCGCTTCGTTCGCTTGCGATGATGTTCGCCACCCCTCTTCTCCCGCCGCACGGCAACATCTCAAAAAAGCTCGCCACGTTTTCTACGCACGCGATTTCTTTCGGATACGATTGAAACAAAGTCGTCGTCGTTGATCTATTCTTCGACGCTATCTTTCTACTCCCAAACTCTAATCCATTCTTCTTCTTCTTATTCTTCGTCATCCCTCTTCCAACTTCGTAAAATCTGGGCAAACCTCTCTGCCGCACGTTGGCTCCTGCGCAAAACTTCGCGCCAACCGTGTTCGTCAATCTCACCCACCCATCTCCCTTCTCCTTCTCGTACGCATCATCATCATAACCATCATCATCGTCGTCGTCATCCTCTCTGCTCCAAACTCCGTTCACGTGCATCCCGAGCGCGCTCGACATCTCAAAGTTCATCGGCTTCCTCCCGAACGCGCCGGCGTCTCGCCATCGGCCTCGAGTAAAACCCACCGAAAATTCCTCCAACATCAATCTCCTCTTTCTTTTCTTCTCGTTTTCGTCGTCCTTTTTACTCGAAGACGATGTTCGCTTTACGCTGTCACGTTGCGAAAGTCTCGCTATTGCTCTCGGAAAGGTTTCTAAATCGTTCGTGTTCGTGTTCATCATCGTCCACGAAAACAAGGACTGGAAGAGAATGCCATCGGGTTGTTTCTCGCTCTCGTCGTCTTTCTCATCGTCGTCCTCGTCCGCAAAGTTCGTGGACGTGGTAAAGTTCCTCCTTGTCCTCCTTTTCCGCTCCGGACGAGGAAGCGGCGAGACGAAGAGTACCTCCTCGGTAAATCGTTCCATCGTGCCTCCTTTCGCAAAAGCGCGAGCAAAAGCGGCGCAAGAGGCGAATAAAAGCAACGCGAACACAAACGCTCGCATAACTCTCCGTTCTCTCTCTCTCTCTGAAGCCGTTTTTGATCTCAGAGTGACACACGACTGCGACGACTGCTACACGAATATGTGAAGCAATCTGAGCAACACGATTTGTCATCACAATTTTCCCCCCTACTAAAGAGAATCTCATTCACGTCACGCTTCGTCTCTCTCTCTTTGTCTCGCATCCATCCTCGCATCAAAATGGATCTGCGGAAGGCGCCGAGCAGAGGAGGATTCGGAGGAGGGAACGCATCATCGTTCTTTTCGCGAACGACGATAATGATCAACAACAAAGAAAAAACGAATAACGATTCGTTCTTGGAAGAAGCGGAGGATGATTTGAAAGGGGTGCGACGTTTCCTTCGTCTCTCCGATAAAGACGAAGAAGACGAAGAAGACGACAGAGAGAAAGAAAAAGCCACTCGGACGCCCGAGGAGGAAAACGAACAGGAGAGAGACGTTCGCCGGTTTCGTCGACGCGGGAAAGGAGGCGGCAAAGAAGACAAAGAGCGAGACAAAGAACGGATGATGAATGTCTCCTCCGAGAAGAAGAAGGCAAAGGAAGCAAAAATTCCAATGAATAGACCTGCGAAGCATTCGTCAAAATTCGAAAAAATCCAGTCGACGACGTGCGTCTTCGCGGAAGACGACACGTGCTTGAAAGCGTTGAAGTGCAAAGAGTTAGGCGTCCCTTTATCGTACACGTATAGTAAGACGAACAAGAAACGTCGTCTTTCGTATCGGGTGCCGGAGAATTATCCGAAGTTTGCCGGACGGCGGTGTTGCGGGACGTGTTATTATAGGTGCGCGGCGAGGGAGACGATATGCGCGTTCGCGAAGGACGGGACGTGCGCGGTGGCGAATAAACGGGAGAAGGACGGGATGAAGGTGGCGTTTAACTATTTGAAGTATCGCGTGCCGAGTAATCACGAGAAGTACCCGGGGATGTGGTGCTGTAACTCGTGTTATTACAAGATTCAAGCGAAAGGGAAGTTGTGCGCGTTTGCGAAGGAGGGGACGTGTTTGATTGCGAAAGAAAAGGAGGAGAAAGGGTTGGTTTTGGAGTACAGCATCTTGCCGCAAAGAGTGCCGAAGACGCATCCGAAGTACGGCGGGGAGAGATGCTGCGAGACGTGTTATAATCGGTGTCTTGTGAAAGGAAAGGTGTGCGCGTTCTTGGCGAGCGGGGAGTGCGCGTACGCGAAGAAGCTGGGCGTCGCGGGGAAAGGCGGCAGCACCAATAAGAACAAGAACGAGAACAAACGAGCGAGAGGAGAAAATCAAAACGGACAACAAGAACAAGAACAAGAACAAGAACAAGAGTTGGAGTACAAACGCTTCCACCGCGTACCAAAAGACCATCCGAAGTTCGCCGGTAAACTCTGCTGCAACCCGTGCTACATCGCGTTCAAAGCGGAAGGCCAAAAGTGCGCGTTCATGGACGAAGGCAAATGCAGCTACGCGAGAAACGTGCGCAATCACGGCATCGCAGAGGTTGTGTACAAAAATTTGACCTACCGCGTGCCTGCTTCGCACGACACGCACGCCGGCGAAAGGTGCTGCCGAACGTGTTACAGAAAATGTTCCGAGCACGCGAAAGAGGTCAGATGGGCGACTGTTTTGAGCAACTTGTTGGAAAAGAATTGAAGAAGAACGAAGGAAAAGAGGATTGAGAGAGGATGAGGACGCAGAGAACGCGTAAGAACGCTGGTGCTGAAAGAGCATCATCATCACTGAGAAGGAACATTGAAAAGATTGAGAGAGACAAGGCAGATTTAAAAATACTACTTTTTACGTGACAGACAAAACACAACACAATTTAACAACAACAACTATCACGCTCGCTATGTTGTGCGCACACGTCGTCCCAATCACCCGAAAACCACCCTCGTTGTCGTCCTCGTCCTCGTCGCGATTATCATGTTGTCGAACGACGCAAAGAATGCGTATAATATCATCATCAGCAACTGAAACTAATGGAAAAGAAGAAGACAAAGAAGCGAATTCCATTTTATCCAATCGCCGCTCGCTCGTTCTCAACTCTTCCGCCCTCCCGCTGTTCCTCGGTGTACTCTTCGACGTCGGAAGCAAAGCGCCGAAACCGCAGTTAGGCGTGCAAGAATTCAACGGAATCAAAAGTTTAACGCTCTGTCCCCCGGATTCGGTGAATTGTTTAAGCACAGCAGAAGAAATGGGTACGTCAAATTGGTGATGGTGTTCGTTATCTTCTCTCCACCAAAGCGCTCGTCTGTCGTCGTCGGGACGCGATGGCATTTTGTTTACCCTCTGATGATTTACTGACGTTTATTACCTTTCGCATTATTGCTTTTCTTTTCTCTTATTATTCTTGCACAGGTCAAGCGCAAGCGTACGCGCCTCCGTGGACGTTTAATCCTCCCGAATCTATTCGCGTGTTGAAACAAACAGGAGTCTACGACGTCGCGACGGCGAAAGACCAACTGGTCGATATCATCAAAACCACCGACTGCGACGGTTTTACCGCTGAAATCACCGAAGAGTACGACGATTACGTCAGAGCTACGTACACGTCCCCTACGTTTGGCTTTGTCGACGACGTGGAGTTTTGGTTTACAAGAGACGATCGATCGACGGTGGAATACTCCTCCCGATCGAGGACGGGGAAAGACGACGGCGGAAAGAATAGGAATAGAATACGAACGTTACGGAAAGCATTGACGGCGAAATACGATTGGGCTTCCGTTGGCTTCTAGTAGAACTCGCGAGTTGTCAATGAAACAAATATATGCATCCCCGTGTGTTAGTAGTATAACACGATCGATCATCAAAAGTGCTCACATTTCATCGCGCGCTTTTCTCTCAAATCCTGCTCGGGAAACATCCGAAAGGTCGCTTTTCAGAATTCCGAAACACCGCATTATTACGACTCTCGCTTGCGCATCACACGTATCTCTCAAGAAAACAAACACGAATAAAAGTCTTTTATCATGAGCGTTCCTCCATCCCCCGAGCACTCTCAACACGGCGGGAGCGGCTACCCGTCCCCGATGTCCTCTCCTTCTCGCGGAAATCAGAGAGGCGGGTCACTCCGGGGAAGTTTAGAGTACTCTCGCGAAGCTTTGTTTCCGGAGTTGTTGGTTCTGCAACCGAGCGCGATCGTGGATCACATCGCGGTCTCCTCGCGAATCGAGGAACACGTGGAGGGAGAGATTGGCGGGTCGAGACCGATATCTTTGCAGGAGTTGAAACAAACGCTCGCTGGTTTGGGCGAGTGGAGCACGAAAATTGGTGGCAGTGCCACCAACGTGTGCTCGGGTTTAGCGCACGGATTCGAAGTGAACGCGGGCGTGATCGGCGCGTACGGGGACGACGAAATGGGCGACTTCTTCGAAACAGCGATGAAGCGAAATAAAGTGAACACGACGTATATGATTAGGAAAGAAGGGAGGCAAACTGGAAGGTGTTTGTGTTTGGTGCATCCGAAAACAGGGCAGCGAACGATGAGACCCGCGTTTGACGAAAACTGTCGATTGTTAGCGAAGGAGATTCCCGAGGAGGCGTTTAAAGGGACGGTCGTGAAGAATGTCTGGATGCGGAAGTGGGTAATTTTAAACGCGTACGCGTGTTACGGAGAGGATGAATTGCTCGAACGCGCTTTGGATACCGCGGAGATGCAAAAAGCGAACGTGTGTTTCCATTTGAGCTCGTTCGAGTTGGTGAGGAAATTCAAAGATAAACGCATTTCGGAGTGTTTGCGCCGAGAGTGCGTAAAGATTGTCATGGGAAATGAAGATGAGGTGACAGAGTATGGAAACGGGGACTTTGAGAAAGGCTTGGAGTTGTTGATCGCGAGCGTGGACATCGTCGTCGCGACATTAGGTGAGCGAGGATTGGTCGCATTGGAAAGGAATCGGCAAAGCGGAGAGATAAGAAGAATTGAACAACGAGCGTTTACACCGCCAATGAAGATTATCGATACAACTGGCGCTGGGGACGCGTTGACGAGCGGGTTCATGTATGGCATACTGAGAGGGAAGACGTTGGAACGGTGTTGCGAGATCGGATGTTTAACCGGCGCCGCGGTTTGTACAGTGTTTGGTGCTGAAATCGACGAGACCGGATGGACGTTCGTTTACGACAGAATGTTTACTTTAGGCGAACGTGATTTATCTGGATTTACCAAACGCAACGATTCGGCGATCGCAAAGTTGGCGAGAGGCTCGGCTAAAGCAGTCCGATCAGAACTATTGGAGTGTTTCGAGTTGATTGAAAAGTGGAAGCGAGGTATCGTGTATTACGGGTCGGCGAGGTTGAAACCGGAAACGGAAATTTATAAACAATCGAAAGATTTATCGAGAAGATTGGCGGAACTATTGGGCGACGTGACGACGTGGACTGGCGGAGGCCCGGGAATGATGGAAGCGGCGTCTCTAGGCGCCAAGGAGGCTGGAAAAGTTGTCGGTGGTATTCGGATTGCGCGCGAAGCTGGAACGAGCGTGAAATCGACGAAACAAAGTTATTTAGATCCGGATAAAGAGGTATATTGCAGATACTTAGCGCCGAGAAAAGTCGCGCTCACGGATGCCGGGGTGCGGAAAACGAAGGAAGATAAAACGGCTTACATCTTTCTTCCCGGCGGATTAGGTAGCATGGATGAATTTTTTGAGCTGTATACACTCGTTCAGTTGAAGAAACTGGGCAGCGAACACAAAGTGCCGATTATTCTGGTAAATTACGATGGTTTTTACGACTGTCTTTTGACGTTTATCAAAACAATGATCGAACAAGGCACCGTGGGAGAGAATGACATAACGTTTATCACGTGCTTGAATACGAACGACGAAGTCGTCGACTTTCTCAAGAGCTTCTATAGCTTGTGATCTATATTGTAACTATATTAACCTAACTAAAACAACTAATTCATACTACACTTTTTCATGCCGTACCGACCGGAAATTCTCTCGCCAAAGCTCGGACGTTCTTCTCGTCCACGAGCGGCATAAGATCAATTCGTCCAGTACATCCTAAACTTATTCTCAAGTATCCCCACGCGTTCTCAGCGTTTGGGTTTAGCTCTAACGCTCTCAAATAATACGCCACAGAGGCCTCATATCGTCCTTGGTTCGCAAATCCAATCCCCATATTCGTCCACGCGCGAGTATAGTTCGGTTTCAAATCGAGCGCGCTTCGATAAGAGGAGATTGCCTCGGAACTTTTCGCCGCGTTGGCTTTGGTGGCGCCAATTTTGTTATGTAAACGATGGTCTTGCGGATTCAAACGTGCGGCTGTTTCAAATGCCCGCACGGCTTCATCGTAGTCTCTCGTCAAGTGTGCTAACACGCCAACCACGGCGTGAATGTTTGCATTTTGCGGTTGTAATCTGGACGCTTCTCGGAACGCGTCGCGGGCTTCGTTTTCATCCATAATATTTTTACTTTCTACCAAATGCGACACGCCCTGTTGTTGACGAAGCCACGAAACGGCGTGTTGAATAGCCTCTGTTTTCTCGAGCTCGTTCGTGTGACTGACGGCGAGTTGTAAAGCAACTTCGGCGTCGAGAGGGTCGAGTCTGTGCGCTTCTCGCATTGCCGCGATGGCGCGAACGTCGTCATCGTTTTCGGCGTGCGCTTCGCCGAGCAATCGCCACGCTTCTGTGGTTGAGCTCTGTTGCGTCTCTGGTTGCTTCACTGCGGCTTCCAATGCTAACGTTGCCTCGGATAAAACACCACTCTTGACGAGATCCTTCCCGATTTGAAGCGCGTTCACATTCCCGTCGTAGGGGTTCGGATGCGTAAACACGTACGCATTATTTTTTTCATTGTTCATCACTTGCGCCGCGCTCTCGTTCCACGCGGAATCGAATTGATTTGCGTATTGCGGGTGCGTTTGCGTGAATTCATTCGCCCATTGTTCCGGTAAACTCGAAAATTCGTTCGCCCAATTCTCCGCGGCTTGCGCCGAATTTGTTTGTTGATGTTTTGCTTGCTGCTGACGCAACGTTGATTGAAACTCGTTCGCCCATCGCTCGCCGCCACTAATATTTGCACTTTGAAACTCCTTTGCCCAATCCTCGCTTTCCACGTTCACTTGACGCTCACCGTTGACGGTTCTTAAATCGTTATCGCGAACGGCAACTTGTCCCGAGCCGATATTTTGCATAAGCTTCACGAAGGACGAATTTACAAATTTCGGATCTTGCGCGAGCGTTCTCGCCAACTCCGCGCTGTGCATTCTCGTCTCCGCGTCCACTCTCGTTTCTCCTCGATGCTGTTGCTGTTGTTGATGCTGTTGTTGATGCTGTTGTTGCTGTGCGAACTCGTTTGCCCATTGCTGCGGCGGATTATAGCCGTTCCTTTGCTGCGTAAACTCATTCGCCCACCTCGCGTGCTCCGCACCACGCATCTGCTCGAACTCGTTCACCCACCGAGCGCTTGCACCGTTAACCATCTGCCCATTTTGTTGCATTTGCCTCTGAGCGAACTCGTTCGCCCATTCGCCACCGTTATTCCCCATCATCATTCTTTGTTGTTGTTGTTGTTGTTGTTGTTGTTGTTCTCGCTCGCGCGCAAACTCCCCGCCCCAATCCTGTCGTTGTTGTTGCTGTCGCATTTGCATCTCCATCATCGGCGCTGGCGTCATCAAACCAACTTCGTTTCTTTCTCTCATCATCATCGCGTCTCTCTGACGTTGCTCTGCCATCATTTCTTGTTCCCGTCGCCACGCTTGGTCCATACTTTGTTGTTGCTGTTGTTGTTGCACTAATTGCCTCTCGTACTCTCTCTCCATAGCCGGCGCGACTTGCCTCGCCATCACGTCCGACCGCGCTCTCTGCTGCTGCCGTCCACCACTCATATTGTTCATTCGTCTCTGCCTCTCCTGATCTGCCGTCCACCGTTGCTTCTGCTGTAACGTCTCGCCCGTCTCTCGGTCTCGTTGCATCTGCTTTTCCCGAACGGATTCGTTTCCCATTTTTCCCGAAGGGCCGCCGAATAAGATTTGATCGGTCATGCGCATGATTGGGTTTTGAGAGACGGAGGAGTGAGACGGGTCGTCGTCCGGGGCGCACCCGTCCGGGGTGAGAAGCAAGTCTTTGAGGAACATCGAGGGGGTGGAGGAGGATGGGTTGCCCGACATCTTCTTTAGTTGTGTTTTTTTTTAATTTACGACTGCGCTTTTTAGTGTGGATGTCAAGTGCTTCTTGTGCTTCATTTTTGCGCGTGTATTACGTAGTACTCTATCACAAATCACTCGCAGGAGGCAAAAGAATTTTAGTGGTTTTTGTTGAACTAAAGCAAAACTAACGCGACGTCTTTCGGCGCTAACGTCTCTTTCAACTTCCAGTTGTACAAGTAATAGTGCAAATCGCCGTCGCCGATGCCAAATTTAAGCGTCTCTAAGAACTGCGCGTTTTCGGAGACATTCAGAGCGTTGAAGACGTCAAAACCGTTGTCTCGGGCTAATATTAACGCGTCTTGGACGAGATCTTCGATGTTTTCGGAAGTGGCGACGTTGTAATAGCAGTACGCGGCTTTGAGTAAGACGTTGTTTCTCTTGGCGTTGCTACCGCCGGAAGACGCTTGGATGACCGTGGAGCTCAAGTTGTAGAAGGAGCAGAAATCCGTCGCTTCGTTGGTGCGCTCGTCAATTTTTACGTAGCTATACACGACCTCGTCTCTCGGGACTAACCAGTGTCTCACGTCTTCCTCGTTTTTCACCGGCGCTAACTTGAATTTGCTAAAATACGAGTTCAACAATCTCGTCACCGTCGGCACGTCCTTCGCTTCCATCTCCCTCAATCCTTGCACGCGAATTTTCTTCGGCATGGCGTAATGTTCAATCGTTTCCGCCATGCTCATCCCTCTCCCTAACTGCGTGAACCTTATATCCACCAACTTCTTCACGTTTATCGATCGGTGCCAATACCTTGCTTTCGCGCACGGTTTTGGTAAAACCACCCCAGCCGTGTACGCCGCCTGCCACACGTCTTTCAAATTAATCCTCCTCGTCACTTCCCTAATCAAAACCGGCGCAAAGTTTTTCCTCCGCAATTTCTTGTGCACGCACAAAAAGTTAATCTCCGCGACTTTCAACCGCTTCCCGTTCGCGCTCACTTCCGCCGGAATGCCCGTAATCAACGCCACCAACGTTTTCGTGCACGAAATCCGAATACCTACGTGCCAACTCTTTTCGTACCCGGGCGGCTGCAACGCCCACGAGACAAACTCCGGCGCGTACGCGAACCGGAACATCTCGTCGTCATCTTCCACGTAATTGTTCGCGAGCAACGTAAACACTTCGTCTCTGCCTTCTTGCGTATCCACGTCCACTTCGTCCCATTCGTACCCGGGCGGTAAGTCGTACCCTTCTTTCCTCACGTTCGCCGCCGTCTTGGACGGGTCGTCGATTGGACCATCACCATCGTCTAAGTCGCCCTCGTCGTCCTCGCCCTCGTCCGCGGTTTTGGCACCGGCGTCCTCTTTTCCTCCTTTTCTTCCTTCTTCAACTTCTTCGTCTTCTCCCTCCTCCTCGATTTCAAACTGCGGCACCGGTTGCGTGCTCCAAAACTTATGCTCTTTCCTCTTCTTCACATTCCCTACCAGTTGTTGTTGTTGTTGTTCTCCTCCTCCTCCTCCTCCTCCTTCCATCAGAAGACTTCTCTCCATCGCTTTTAGAATATCTCTCAGCGCTTCTTTCTCCTCCGGAGTCGTTCGCGTCTTCCTCTTCTCCTCTTCATCTTCTCGTTTCTTTCCTCCCGACGATTCGAATCCTCCTCCTCTCGGGGACGTCGCCGCTTCCTCCTCGTCCTCGTCCAAAGTGGCGTTTTCTCTCATCTCTTTTCTATTCTCTCTCTCTCTCTCTCTCTCGTGAAGAGCGCGCAAAAAACGATTGAATCGAAAACACGCACAAACAATGCGACGCTCTCTTTATGTGTGGTGGCAAAGTGGTCTCGTTTTCTTCTTCGTGTTCTTCGTAACGCGTCGTCGCGTGCGCACTCTGATCTGATTTTTGTGCGGGAAAAATGGCAGCCACGTTTTGGAAAATCTCTTCAGTGAAAAACGCGCTCAAACGCACGCATTTCTCGGGAGCACATACGACACACAGAGGAGGAAAAGAACAGAGAGATACCAAATGACGTTAAAAACAAAGAAATGGTACGAAACCAGAAACGCTCTGATCCTCGCGTGCGTCCTCTCGGTCGTTGCCTCCGTCGTCGCGTTCGCGCAAATCGGACTCCACCTGAAACATTACTCCAACGGGAACCACCAGAGACACATCTTGCGCATCATATTCCTGGTGCCAATCTACGCTTTGTTATCGTTCGCGGCGTTGATGCGACCGAAACATTCGTTGGATTTAGACACCTTTCGGGATTGCTACGAGAGTTGGGTGGTGTATAACTTTCTCGCGTTATGTTTTGAGTACGTCGGAGGCCCGGGAAACGTGCAAAATAACATGCAAGGGAAAGAGTTGCCTCCGAGCGTGTGGGCGTGCGCGAGAGAGTCGCAACAAGTGGACGGGGCGTATTTGAGGAGGAGTAAACAGTACGCGTTGCAGTTTGTGTTTTTAAAACCGTTTTTGAGTTTGATAAGCTGGATTATGCACATGCGAGGGCAGTACGGGGATTCCGCGATTGATTTTAAACGAGGGTACGTGTACGTGTTGTTCGTGTATAACATCTCGTATTCGTTCGCCTTGTACGGGTTGTTGATGTTTTATCGAGGCGCGTACGATTTGTTGAAACCGCACAAACCGTTGGCGAAGTTTATGTTGGTGAAAGCGGTCATCTTTCTGACGTTTTGGCAAGGCGCGTTTATCGCGTTAGCCGTGGCGACTGGGGACGTCTCGAGTTCCGAGGAAGGACGAGCGACGCAGGATTTTTTGGTATGCGTGGAGATGGTGTTTGCGAGTGTTTTTATGCACATTGCGTTTCCATACTACGTGTACGCGAATAGATCTGGGGTGAGTAGATTTGTCGCGAATGTCGGACACGCGTTGAGTGTTGGGGACGTTTTAGACGATACCGTCCATCAGTTCGGGAGGACCTATCAGGAGTACACGTTGCACGGAGCGCACGATAACAGCAGCGGGCAAGGGCAACAAATGGCGACAATGACGAGAACGTATGGTAGAGACGATAGAGACGGTAGGAAAGGTGGAGTGGAGGTTTTAGAAGGAGAGGTGAATAACAACAATGGATTAGAGAACATCGTCGTACAAGAGACGTCGCCGTACACGTATAGCATATCGACGCCTTCGCCGACCAACGCCGCCAGCGGTTCGAGAACGAACGTGTTTACGAACTATGACAACGATAATAGTAATCCATTTTCTACCACTGGGACGACAACTCGAGGGGGAGGAGGAGGAGGCGGTGGTAGTGGAAGTGGTGATGGAGGTGAGGACCAACCGCCGCCGCTTTTGAATTTATAAAATAGAAGCGTATAATATACACACCAACCATTTGTAATATCTCGAATATATTGTTTTAATTAATACAAATACAAAAACAAGCGCTTTCTCTCTCTCTCTTCTCTTTCGTTTCAACACGTTCTTTCTCTTTCTCGTCATATGCTTTCTCATCATTATCCTCAATCTAAATAAAACAGAGTCACCATCCTCCTCTGCACCTTCGCCTCTCGACACGTGTCCAGCAAAAGCGTCGAATCGTGAAACGCGAAACAGATAACCTGCCTCACTTTACTCACGATGACATCATTACATATCCTACTCGCCTCCAACAATGGCAAATGATCGTTCTCCGGACACTCCTCCACTTGACTCACCTTCTCTAACAACTCCCTCGACTCCGCCGGTTGCTTCGACAGCGACTGCGGCAACACGACGGTGAGCAGTTCCGGCCGTTCCGCTCGCAACGACCCGCGAATCACCGCCGCGTTCGTCCCGGTCGCCCCGGATGTAAAAATATGATTCCCAGTTAAACACAACGCGTACGCCAAGATCTCGATTAACTGTTGGTGTAAAAAACCCATGTTTCGCGTGCCGAAAAATCCAATCTCTTTCGGGCAGTCTTTTTGTATCGCGATGAGTTCTTGCAAGTAATCGAGCTCGGGAAACGAACTCCCCATCATCGGACGGTCGTCGTCGTCGTCTGAATCATCTTTTTCTAACACGGTCATCCCAGGCGCGCCTCTGTTTGTTTTCGGTTGTTCCTCCGGGGGGACTCCCCCGTTCCTCGTCATCTCGCGTGCACTCTTTTTCTCCGCATCATCATCCGTTTTAACAACCGCTTTTGTTCGCGTCGTGAAGACAACGCTCCGATGATGGATTCGTCTCGTCGTCCTCGCAGTAAACCTTCGAGAAGAAGAATACGAAGAAGGAACGACGAAAGGTGTAGTAAACAGCGTCAAAGATGAAGTCATTTTCACGTGCGTCGAAACGAACCTTGTTTTCTTCTGCGCTCCGCAGCTGCGTAAAGAAGAGGATGTGCAATGAAGCATCGATCGATCCTTTTTTTTCCCAAGAGACACACGTGAACTTTTTTTTTCCGAGAGTACCCACTACGCACTTAAACCCTAAATTTGCAAGTGCTTCGTTCTTACTCTTGAGTGCTTACTCCTTACTCCTGAGACCGTTACACAATTAAAAAACTCGACACACAATCGAACGGCCGTTTGTGTTTTGCGTTCTCTACTTCTCTCTGAGAATACCCGAACAACACGATCGAATAATGGGGTTCCGCTCTGCCGTGACCGAGGTGGCGAAGAACATCGTCCTCGGTGCACCGTCCACGCTGAAAAATCATCGCGCACAGAATCACCAACGAGGAAAAAACGGACGAGACGATGATGAGATGGAACCGTTCGATTTTTCCCACGAAGACGAAGCGCAAAGATGCATCGAATTGCTCGAACACCTCTCGAACGCAATCTTACCGGAAGAGACGCTCGAGGTGTTGAACCAACTGAGAGATTGCGTGCGAGAAAGCAGAACATCGCAAATGGTCGCGGCGAAAGTTGGCGGCGTGGATGTCATCTTTGAGTGTTTGTTGGAGGAGATGCAAGAGAGAGGAGCAAAGGAGGAGGAAACGAGCGAACAAGCGCACGCGGCGCTGGAAGTGTTGGTCGCCGCGATGACGACGGAACACGAGGAGGATTTGAAAATAGTAAAAGAGAGGGAGATGTTAGAAGAGAAGGCACGAGGGAAGATGATGATGGGGAAGCAGCGCATTGGGAAGGAGAGGCGAACGGCGAGCGAGATGAATCGAGAGGCGCTGGCCGCGAAGAGCGCGAACGTGTTCAGCATGTTGCAAATGATATCTTCGAACGATTTTTACGTGAAGTATCACGCGACGCAGATTTTGTGCGCGATGTCGAGCAGACGAAACACGAGGAAAAAAGTGCAAGAGGAAATCGTAAAGTCGCCCGGAGCGTCGGAGGTGCTCGTGAATAGTTGTTCGCCGAGGAAAGAGAAGAGCGAGGTGCTGAGAAACGAAACGTTGCTTTTATTGGCGAGGTGCACGAAAGGGCACAGCGAGATTCAAAAGTTAGTCGCGTTTGAAGGGATGTTCGAAGTTGCGTTTGATATCATACGCGCGGAATCGTCGGGAGACGACGCTGGTTTTGCCGGAGAGAGCGTTTCGAACGGTTTAGACGGCGGGATTGTCGTGCAGGATTGCTTGGAATTGTGTAATAATTTGATCAGAGGAAACGCGTTGGCGCAGTCGTTGTTTCGAGAGAACGGGTGCGTGGGGAAGCTGGTGCAATTTTTTAAAGGGTTGGAGAGACGGATAGGATCGGATGTCGCGGCGGCGGCGTACCCGGCGCAGAAAGCCGCAAACGCCTTGTGCGCTTTAGAATCCGTGTCTTTATTAGTCGGCGCGGTAAACTTACCGGAGGAGGAAGATAGTGAATTTTCGCAAGACGCGGAAGCTAGAGAGATAATTTTATCGAATTTAGAGGATAACCGAGATACAAACCGGGGAGAATTAGCGGCGAGAGGTGGGATAGAGGCGTTGTGTACGTGCGCGCTCGGGAACGGCAAAGTAGAATCAGCAGCCATTCGAGTGGCGGCGTTGCGAGCTTTAAGAGACGCGGTTGATTACCACGACGCGAATCAAGCGAGATTATTTTCCGCGGAAGTTACGAGAGAGGCGAGGAAAGGGAGCGGCGTACCCGAACCAGCTTTGTTGGCGTTGGGGCGGACGGCGTTGAAGGCGGAGACGAAAGCGGAACGAGAAGCGGCGCTCATGGCCTTGGAAAGTGCCGTGAGAGGTAACACGGATGGACAAATCTTACTCGTGAGTACGTTAGCGCCAACTGGGTTGGGTGGATTTGACGACGGACAAAACGAGAACGAAAATGACGGCGGCGATGACGATTTCGCGGGCGAGACGAGTTTAGGCGGCTTGTTCGCGCGCGCCATGTTGAGAGCGACGTCGACATCCTCCTCTTCTTCTTCTTCTGCGGGGAGGTTTATCTCCGAGGACGAAAAAAAGCAGCAGTTTATAGAAAGCTACGCGAGTACGATTGCGTTGAAAGCGATGTTGGAAGATAACGAGGACGCGAAGATGCGCGCATTGAGGGTTAACTTGCAACCGCTTTCGGAAATGGGATCGGCGAAATCTGCGGAACTTTTACTTCCGCGATGCGTTCGCTCGCTCGCCATCGCGCAAAAAATGGACGACGCGAATGGATCTTTACAAAGTGCCATTTTGCGTTTACTCATCGCGTGGTTGAGTGATTGCGCTTTAGCCGTGCACTCGTTTGTCACCTCGGACGCGTCGCATCTTCCAACCTTGAGTGATTTAGCTAAATACTCTTCGTTAGAAGACGTTCGTACGCTCGCGTGCGTGTGTTTAGGATGTTGTTTGGCATATTACGGCGAACAAGATTACGCGATTGCATCTAATGTGCTCGACGTGGTTGCCAGACGAATCGGAACGAACGATTTTTTAGCTACAATTGAACACGCCACGCGCACGGACAACTTTAAGAGAGCTCTGCTCCCGCCGAAGCCGCCGCCAACTGTGACGAGAGCGACCGCGGCTTCTTTACTCGCGGAATCGACGTCGTCGCCGAACGGAGGTCACGATCAAAAGACGGGTACCACGAGTAACAAAGATTTCAACCCGTACGATTACAGTACGGCTCACTTTATTCAGCGCTTCGAACCGGAAGTGCGCAGAGCCATCGTTCGATTATACGGCGGCGATTCGACGAAGGATTCGAATGCGAGCGGTATGGGTGGTATGAACGGAATGCAAACGTCGCCGTTCGATCGGCAAGAAGGCGAAGACGCCGAATCGTACGCGAAGAGATTAAAATCGACGTGCGAACAGCTGGATAACGAGTTACGCGTGGTAAGACAGAGAAACAAGACTCTCGCTGAAACCGTTGCAAATACTCGCGCGCACGCAGAAGCGCCGGCGACCATCGCCGTTGCCGCCCCGCCGGCATCCCAAGTAGTGGTAGGACCATCACCTTCCCTCGCTCCTCCTCCCCCTCCTTCTGTACAACAACAGCAGCAACATCAGGACGACCCTCGCATTGCACAGCTCGAACGCGAAATCAAACTCAAATCAAACATCATCCGCGAGAAAACCGAAGAGCTCAAATCGCTCGCCTCCGCGTATCAAGCCGTGGAAAACCAATTCACCGAAGCCGAAGAAGAACTCCAATCTCTTCGCAAAGCTCGAAGCGAAAACCAATCCGACGCGGAAACGACCGCTCAGCTCCTTGAAAATGCCAAAAAAGCCGGCATCGCCCAGGGATTGCGCGACGCCGAAAGCGAGTTCTCTTCTCGCGAAGACGCCACGCGCGCTCGACTCGACCTCGAGAAAGCGGAAGCGCTCAAAGATTTACAAGAAGAGATGGACGACTTGCTCGAGGTTTTAGGCATGGAGGAAAAACAAAAGGAGTTTCTCTTCCGAACACTCGTCGAAAAGGGAGAGGATATGGACACGTTGGAGGAAAAGTTGGAGCAGTTGACCGCCAACATCGAGGCGGATGAAGGCGACGAAGACGAAGAAGAGAAGACTATTTAGAGCACTCGTTTTGAGAATTTTCTTTATAAATAGAAAGACGCGATAGAGAATAATACCACACGACACATAACGCGACCACACACCAGAGCGCACACGACGAACAGATCAGAGACAAAGAGACAAAGAATATAGGAGAAAAACCATCACGCATGGGAGGATACTTTACCACTCTGAAAGAGAAAACACTCAACGAGACGTTTCCGTTCGTGAAAGCAAAACTCCACTCCGGGAAAAAGAAAACGTTGGATTACCTTTCGTCTTTGTATTATTCGAAACGTGCGCCGATTGAGAAATACGGAGAGGAATGCGAAGACATCGAGAAAATTTGGGACGGGTTCGTGGACGCGTTCGTGGGGACGTTACACGCGCAAGGCGGCGCTGGGTGCGCGTCTCGCGCGCCGTGTTTTTCTGATGGTGATGACGGTAAAGGTGGCGGCACGAAAGAGATTGAAACGCGCAACCGAAGAACGGCGCGAGAGCGAGTGGTCACCATCGGCGACTTACACGGGGACTTGGAGCAAACGAAACGAGCGTTTCGAGCGTGCCATTTGACAGACTCGAAGGATAAATGGATCGGGGGTAAAACGACCGTGGTGCAAGTTGGGGATCAACTCGATCGAGGACCGGACGAAGTCGCCGTGATGTACTTTCTCGAGAGAGTGGCGGAAGAAGCGGAGAGGAGTGGTGGTGAATTAGTGAGGATATTAGGGAATCACGAAACGTTGAACATTGCGGGTCGGTTTAGGTACGCTCAGAGGGAAGGGTGCGCGGATTTTACGAGATGGCGCGATCGACAAAAGATTGGAATGGAGTTGAAGAAGATGTGCTTCGGGAGCGAGAAACAAATGGAGAGAAGATATCGGAAGAAGAAGCAAACGAATTGGTGCGCGTACGAAACCGGGGAGAAGAGGCACGAAAAACTTCCGAGTTGGATACGCGAAGACGACGTGCACTCGATCAATCGGTGGAAGGCGGTGTGCCCGGGAGGCGAGTTCACGAAGCGGTTTTTCGCCGGCAAAAATGTCGCCGAAAGAGTCGGATCGACGTTATTCGTCCACGCTGGCGTTTTAGAACATCACGCGTTGTATGGGTTGGAGAATATAAATAAAGATATTCGAGAATGGGCAAGCAACGCGGAAAATCCGAGAGGCGTGCCTCCTTCGCACGTGCAATCCGACCAAAGCATCGTTTGGGCGAGAGATTACGCGCACACGGAGGAAGAGAGATGCGACTGCGCCAAGTTGTCGAGGGCGTTGCATTTTTTACCGGGCGTGGAGAGAGTGGTCGTCGGGCACACGATTCAAAAAGGCGGCGGAGGTGCCACTGCAGCCTGCGATGGGAAAGTGTTACGCGTGGACGTCGGCATGAGTCGAGGGTGTGGCGGAAACACGAGCGAAGGCGTGGAGATTTTGAACGACGGGGAGAAAATTACCAGGATGGTGGACGGTCAAGGACGACAACCTATGACTGGCGTAGAAAGTCGATTCCAGCCTATTTCGTAGGAGGGGCTTTATTCGCGAATCAATGATGAGCAGGCGTATGCATATTCGTTATTTAGCTTAGTGGTTTAGAAGTTTATAGTTATATAGATGAAATTAATAATGTATACGTGTTTGCTATTACGGATTTAAACAAGCCGTACCGCACGTCGCGACGACTTCAAACTCGATCGCGTTATTGTCCGCCGCCGACGGCACGCACGTCGGCCACACCGTAACATCATTATTCACAAAGCTATTCGGGTTCGACGTCGTCGTCAATGCACAGGCTTTCGCGACCCACGGATACAACCCGCGCTGACTCGTCGGGTACGTCATCCTGGAACTATCGCCGTATCGAAAGTTGCCGATAAATTTTTGCGGTAAAGACCGGTACTTATATCTTCGCATTTGCACCGCGATGGATAACAACGCGCCAAACAAACCGGCGACGACCGCCCATAAGGTCAGGATGAAGCACACGTATTTCGCGATTTCCTTCGGCGGGGGGAGCGTGATCGCAGTTTTACCAATCTGTTTAGAGAATATTTTAGAGGAAATTTGTGAGAAAAAAATGAATTCTTCCCAAAAAGAGAGACTTAAAAGACGACGAAAAGACTCTCGAGGAGGGGAGCCGAATTTGTGCGGAAAGTCAAAATCCGACTTTACGCGCGGAAAGCGTTCACGATCCCTCGAAAAGAGCCCCTCCTGATGTACTCGCCGCATAATTTCATCAAATACGAATCATTAGGCGTTCACAACGACCCGCGGTGTCTTTTTACACTTCGCATGTGTACCCTCTTGTACCCATCATCATCGAGTGGGAAAGTCGCCGGCGTCGTTTGGTACAAAAATCATCAATTCGGTTAACAAAATGGTTTTTAGATAAAGACGCGAAATGCGCGCACATTGACGCGCTCGCGACGAACGCGCGATCGATTTAAAAACTCGAACGCGTACCTTGACCATTTTTATCTCCGTTTATTTTCTTTTTACGCGCGTTTGTGTATAAAACTTGACCTCTCGCTGTGTGTATGTGAATACGACGCAGAGATAAAAGTGAAGCTTTTCGGGGAGAACCTGAGAAGAAGAAAAGGAATAAAAGGTGCGAGAGCGCGCGTGCGGTCGTTCAAGAATACGCATCATCATCATTGGCTACTACAAAAGTTTAATTGCGTTCTATTCAACTCCGTTGCTAAACGACGAAACTCTCTTTATCGTCGTGTTTTTACTACCGAGTTTGTTTCTTCAAACTCGCCACGCTCGCCTTCCACAAGCGTTCGCTCGCCGCGGCGAGGACCTCGCCTTGGAAAGACTCCCCGTCGCCTCCTTCTTCTTCGACGACAAACTTCAACGGCTCGCCTTCCCAGTCGGTCATTTTACCCCCCGCGCCTAACACTATTGGCACTAACGCCATGTAATCGTACGGTTTTAAATCCGCTTCGCAGACGATGTCGCAAAAACCAGACGCTAATAAACCGTACGCGTAGCAATCGCACCCAAACATTGGGATTTTCACCTCCCGTTTCAACCGTTCGTATCGAACTTCGTTTTCGTCGTAAAACATGAGCGGCGTCGTCGAATACATCAGCGCTTCTTTCAACTCTTTCTGTTCGTCTCCGTGCACGGAAACTGGATCCCCGTTAAATGTCGTTTGCGTGCCCTTACACCCGATCCATCGTTCCTTCAAAACCGGTTGTTCCAACACGCCGAGGACGGGTTCGCCGTCGCGCAACAACGCGATCAAGGTCCCCCACAACGGTTTCCCCGTGATGAACGATTTCGTCCCGTCGATTGGATCAAACACCCATAAATACTCGTGTTTCTTATCGTCGCTTTTCTTCTCCAAACCTAACTCAATCCCGTGTTCCTCGCCGAATATCGCGTGCGACGGATATCGACGTTTCACCAACGTCCGCATCGCCGTCTCCGCGTTTTTATCCGCCACCGTCACCGGACTCGCATCGTTTTTCGTCTCCACGCCTAGAGAAGTTTTTCGCCAATATTTCAAGGTTTCTTCGTTCGCCGCTTCTGCGAGTTCAATTGCGAACGCGGTGAACTCCTTTTGTAACATCATCAGTTCTTTACTCTCATCGTCATCATCATCATCATCATCATCGGTTGTTTTCGCGCGCGTTCGACACCGCATCGTCGCCCGATGTTTTCCTCCTCCTCTTTCGATCACACGCCTCCCTCGTTGAGAACATCGCGTTGCATTTTGGGGCGTAAAAGGCAAAGATGCCATCCTCCTTCGACGGATTTTGGTCTCTCGTGGCTTCTTCTTCCCCTCGTAAAGCCGGTTTTAGTGCGCTCGAGTGCGCGCTCCAATGAAGACACGACGAGTCGTTTCCTCAGTAAAATCACACAAATCCCAACGACTCATCACATGGACACCAACCGCTTATCGAAAGAGCTGCGAGAAATTGCCTCGGACAAAGCCTCCGGAGTGTCGGTGGAACTCGTCGGGGACTCGTTGGCGCACATGCGCGGGACCATCACGGGTACGAATATCATCTCTCTCTCTCTTTGCTCTCTCTTTTAAGGTGTTTGACGTGCAAATCTTTCCCAAGACACAGCGGGAAAGTGGTCTCTTTGTACCACGCTTTGGTGTGTACGCATTCGTTCTCTCGTCTGACCAACTCCTGTTGTACACACCGTAACGTTTAAAAACAGGACCATCGGAAACGCCGTACCAAGGCGGAACGTTCCTCGTGGACATTCACATCACGAACTCGTACCCGTTCGAACCGCCAAAGATGAAATTCTTGACCAAAGTGTGGCACCCGAACGTCTCCTCGCAAAGCGGCGCGATATGCTTGGACGTGCTGAAAGATCAGTGGACGCCAGCGTTGACGATTAAGACGGCGTTGTTATCGGTGCAAGCGTTGTTAGCGGCGGCGGAGCCGGACGATCCGCAAGATGCGGTGGTGGCGAAGATGTACGTTTCCAATCGCGCGCAGTTTGACCTGCAAGCGAAGGAGTGGACGGAGAAGTACGCGAAGGAAGGGCAGAAGGTAGAAGCGGCGAAAGATCCGAAGGTTGTGAAGTTGATGGAGATGGGTTTCGGGGAACAGGACGCGGAGAGGGCGTTGGTGAAGTGTAATTTTAACCAAGAGGAGGCGTTGGAGTATTTGTTGGCGCAGTGAGTGGTGAGTGAATACGTAGCGAGGCGATAGTATTAGCGAGGCGCTTGGAGAGAGGGAGACGCGGAAAGCGCGTGTTTTTATCTTTTCCGGCTGTACTATTATACATTTTTAATTAAAAGTAGCGAATTCATAAGCATAATAATAAACACGCACGGACAGTGTTTATACTTCTTCTTCTTCTTCTTCTTCTTCTTTATTAATACGAACTCATGCCGTTGCGGACGAATTCGGGAACGGAATGGAACGGCGTGAGCGTCTTATTTTGTTCCATCATTTCAGCCACGTATTCAGCGTATTCGATTTTGTCTTTCAACTCCTCCGGTAACTCGTGCGTCGGCACACCGTTTTCATCGCATTCAACTTTCTCTTCCGTGCATGGCCACTTTGTTACGGTAGTTTGTATCAAGTCTTTCTTGATTTCCAACTTTTCTTCTTCGGTGAGAGTTTCGTTGGATTCCTTTTCCGCTTGAACAATCGCGAGCGCAGCCGCGTGGTTGAAAAAAGTGGGCTTGACCGTAACCGTTTCTACCCACAACGTCGTGAAAACGGTTTTGAATCTTCCTTCGGCGACGTCGTCACCGGAGAGGCAGTTGACTTCGATAGCGAGCTCGCACGAGTCACACGGACTCTCTAGTTGGAAATGAATGTCCACGTAATCCGAAACTCGAAAGGCGTCGGCTGCGATGAATTTGCTGTCCAAGGAAAGCGCGACATCGGGAATGCAGTTGTTCGCAATATTTTCGGGTAATCGCGCGGTAAAACACGCGCCAACTGGGTGTGGCGGTCTTCTGTGCGCGACATTTTGTCCGTCACGTCTGTCATCGCCTTGGTGTCTTCGTGAAAGTATTTCTGAGTCGACTGGCAAAAACCGCTCGTGGTGCGGACGAAACAGTCCTTTTCTCTCCGAGCACGGCATGAAGTCCAGAACATCTTGTTTTGGTTTCGATATCTCTGCGTCGTGTGCGCGAGAACTCGTCGTTCTCGGCGCAACTTGCGCGTTCACACGTGATGATGCAAAGAAGGTTGCAAGCGCGAACAGAAAACACCGCATCATCCTTCTCTTTTTAAAAAATCACGAGATTATTCGACTGACCTTTTTCTCGTTTCGCTTCTCGTTTCGACAAACTTTTTTAAAACTCAATGGAATTTGCATCTATTCCGGTTGCTTTAGCGACCGATTGGCGAGCACGACGGAGTCGACGTGCTTTTTCGTCGTCTCCGTGACCACCAGCACCACCACCACTGGCACTCTCTTCTGCATCTACAACGATACGTTTTTTCCAATCAAACGTAGACGTGTTTTTCCTCGCCGGTTTCGCGGATTTCGGCACTTTCGGTTTCAAAATGTTGGAATTTCCGGACTGGCCCAAGGCATCTGCGATGGCATCGACGAACGGAGAGCGAGTGCGGACTTCTGGCTTGCTCCCGAATCGTCTGCGAGTGCTCGCGTGGCACAGGTACAGCTTCTTTTTCGCTCGCGTGACGCCGACGTAAAACAAGCGGACTTCCTCGTCGCGTTCTTCGGCGCTTTCATTCGCTCGAGCGCTTGGCGTTAATCCGTCTTCACATCCGGCGATAAATACGACATCAAATTCAGCACCTTTCGAGGCGTGCAGAGTCATTAATTTAACGGCATCTGCGCGTTCTTTTCTCGATTCGTCTTCCTCGTCGTCGAACATTTCGTTACCGTGCGTCGCTTCGGAGGAGGAGAGTAAAGAGACGCCTTCCAAGAACGCCGCTAAAGTCGTCTTGGGACTTTTACTCGTAGTATTTGTACCACCACCACCTTCGATATCGTTTTCAGCCAGGTTTTCTTCCGCGTCCGTGGCGAGCTGAATGAGTTCGGCGACGTGACCCCATCGTTCGTTCGCGTCGTCTTTATCCTTCACGTGGTTTTCGTAATCCGTCATCGCGACGACTTTCTTGAGTACCTCGCCGGGATTGCTCACCGTATCCGCCGTCTTCCGAATTTCTATGAGTGTTTTCGCGAATGCGAGGACAGAGTTGCGCGCGCGCGCAGTTATTCCCATATCTTTTGCAGACGGTAGAATCTCATGGTCTGGGTCGTCGCTGTCGCTATTCTTTGCCCACGCGCGATCAAACAACGCCGCGCCGAGCGACGGCGCTTCGCATCGACTCACCCATTCCTCGAGTTTCTCTACCGTTTTTTCCCCGATGCCTCGAGTTGGCGTGTTGATAACTCGTCGCAAACTCACCCCATCGCTGGAATTTGATGCAACTCGCAAGTATGCGATCAAATCTTTAATCTCTTTACGTCCGTAAAAACTTTGGTCGCCGACGACGACGTGCGGCACGCCCGCTCGTACAAACGCTTCCTCCAACGCGCGAGCTTGCGTGTTCGTGCGATACAAAACCGCAATATCTTTCTTCCTTAATCCTTCTAAGCTATCGTCTCTATTACCATTACTACTGCCTCCTGTGCTACTACTATTCGTCTTCTTTTCCGCGTCTTTTAACATCTGTTTCACTTGAGTGGCAATAAACGCGCCTTCCTCTCTTTCGTCGCCGGCTTCCACCACCGCCACGTCTTGTCCGCCTTCCTTAATCGCATCCCAAGACATCAACGCACTCGGTATTTCCGATTGTTGAATGACTGCTCTCGCGGCAGACACGATTGTTGCCGTAGACCTATAATTTGTCGTCAAACGAAACGTTTGCGCGTTTCTAAAATCGTCGTCAAATCTCGAACGGATGTTCGCCACCTCGGCGCCTCGCCACCCGTAAATGGCTTGGTCGGCGTCGCCGACGACGAAGAGTGTCTCTGCTTTCTCACCTAAATGTCGAATCATCTCGTATTGTGCCAAAGACGTGTCCTGAAACTCATCCACGAGCACGTGCGACCACCGGTTTTGTAAGTATCGTTTCGCGTCTCGTCTATTTTCGAACAAATAAACAACCGCCGAGAGCAAATCGTCGAAATCGAACGAGTTCGCCTCTCTCAACTTTTGTTCGTATTCCGACCAGACGATATCAAACTGTTCGCGAAGTAACGCGATACCCGCGGAGGAGGACGATAACGAAGACGAAGACGACGACGACGACGACGACGACGATTTTCTTCTTCTATCGTCGTCATCGACATCACTATTACTACTCCCTCCTCTCGCTTTCATTCTCAACGCGGAATCCATCGCCGTTCTCGCGTTTACGTTTACGCTCGTTTTCATCGAACTCTTCGCGCTGCTAATAAAATTCTTCATCGGCAACGGCGCGGCTGACTTTTTCGTTTGCCCTAACTTTTCCACTAAAATATCTCTCACCACCGCTTTGCTATCGTCGCTGTCGTAAATCGTAAAATCGGCGGTTCTCTCTAACGCTTCGTGTACCTTTTCCACGTGTTTCCTCAAAATCCTCGCCGCGACGGCGTGAAACGTCCCCGCGGTAATCGCTCGACTCACATCCGCGCCCATCGTTCTCTCCAAACGATTCCTCAACTCCTTCGCCGCTTTGTTCGTAAACGTGATGCACAAAATATTCTCCGGCGAGACGTTCTCGTCTTCGATTAAATGTTGCACTCGAGAGACTAAAACGTGCGTCTTTCCGCTCCCAGGACCGGCCAGAACTCTCACGAAGGAGGGATTCGGCGATAAAACCGCGTTCGCTTGTTGCGTCGAAAGATTTGAAGCGCATCGGTAATTTAAAAGCGTCTGTGGGTCTGGGATCGCCTCCGAGGCGGTTTGCGCCCACCCGTTATTCATCGCCTTCGAGCTTGAAGACGACGAAGAGGACGAACAACATCGCGTCGTCGATGCCAAAATCCGACCTCTCGTCTGAATCGTCGTCGTCGCATTCTGAATGCTCGAAGAAACCTTTTTCCTCGACGACGACAAAGACGAAGAACAGACCCCGTTGAGTGGGCGAAGGACGCGCCACCCGCGACGACAACACCGAGAAAAAAGAACGCCACCACCGCGCATCATCATCTTTTGTCGGCGTCTCGTTCTTTGTGAAGATTTCTCATCTCGCTCGTTGGAATTTTGTGCTTCACTAAAATTTAGGGTGTTAAACCCTATCCACGAGGCGTCTCTTTCCTCTCTTTCTTTCGATCCTTTTTTCCCCCAAATCGTCCTCCCCCCTTTGGCATCGCGTCGTTGCTTTTGTCTGCGTCTTTGTGGCATTGCGCGAGCGCGAGAGACGACTAAAACTGCGACGATGAGATCTTCGTTTTCGCTTTTGACGCTTTTTTTATTCGCGACGACGACCTTTTTTACGACAACCTTTTGTGTATTACTCGTGAATGTCGCTGCTCCGATTGGTTTTTCCAACGCGGCTACGATTCGCGACGAAAATGCGGACGACACGAACGAGAATAAAGGGCAGCGAAAAAGAGGCATCAACGTCAACGAGGATCCAAACGTGTACCAATACAAAAGAGGCACGGAAGAACACGTGGAAGTGCTCACGAACGAGAACTTTAAAAAGTTTACCACGAGCGGAGAACACGTGTTGGTGACGTTTTATGCCCCTTGGGATGGACACTCGAAATCGTTCTTGAAGCAATTTCACGAACTCGGGACGTCGCATACGATTTCCAGCGATTCGAGGTTAAAGTTTGGAAAAGTGGACGCGACGGTGGAGAAAGAATTGGCGAAGGAGTATGAAGTGGAGACGTACCCTCAGATTATTTTGTTCCGTCACGGGCAGCCGAAGGAGTACAAAGGGTCGTTGGCGGCCAACGGCGAGGGGTTGCGGAAGTGGTTGAGGAGAAATACGCACCATAAACCGGCGGCGTGGTTGGAAGGGGTGGACGATGTCCACGTGTTCACGTTGGGAAGACCGGTGTGCATCGTTGGTTTCTTCGACGATACCGGGCATTTGGATAATTTCCACGCAGCGGCGTATGATTTTCATTTAGATTTCGGGGAGACGAGTTCGAAAATCGCCACGGAGAAGTACAAGACGCAACGACCGGGGATCATCATGTTCAGAAATTTCGCCGAGCCGGCGCATTTTCAAGGGAATGTGAACAGTTTAGAGGAGATTAAACAGTTCATCGCGACAAATATGGTCCCTAAAGTGGTAGATTACGCGAAAAAAGACCAAATGGAGAGGGTGTTTGAAGGGCCGATTGCCGCGAACGTGTTTTTGTTTAGACAACAAAACGACGAGGAAGCGGACAAGTTGGAGGCGGAGTTTGCAAAAGCGGCGGACCAATTGTACGGGAGGGTACATTTCATTTCCGCCGGCTTCGACGAGCAGACTTTGTATTCGTTTTTTGCCATCAGAGCGAGAGATACGCCGACGGTAAGGTTGTACGCGCACGATTTGAAGTACGCGTATAAAGGGTCGTTGAAGCCCGACGAAGGGAAGAAAGAGGTCATGAAAACTATAAAAGATCACGACGGCAACGATATTCCGAACCCAAAATACGACGAAGAGATGGCCTCACAAACCTCTAAAGTGTTTGAGGATTTAATCAAGTTCGTAGACGCGTACGAGAAAGGAAAGTTGGTGCCGATTTTGAAATCCGAGAAACCTCCGAAGAGCGCGCCGAGCGCGAACGAAGCCACCGTGGTGGTTGGACGAACCTTTGATGAAATCGTCACGCAATCGAATAAACACGTCATGTTGTTCTTTTACGCGCCGTGGTGTCAAACGAGTAAAGCGTTGATGCCGTTGTGGGATAAACTCGCGGAAATGTACAGAGAGTACGACGAGGTGACCATCGCGAAGATGGACGCGACGAAGAACGAGGCGAAAGGTATCCACGTCAAATCCTACCCGACCATTTATTTCTACAAGAGCGGAGATAAGCCGAGACACGAAGAGTTCGACGAGAAGAAGAAGGATTTAGCGTCGTTCATTCGTTTCATCGGGGAGAGAACAAAGTTGGACCCGACCAGGCCGCCCATTCACGATGAGTTTTAATCTTATTTACACGACCTTTGACTCAACATACTTCACTTTTAATCAGAAATGCTTTCACGCTCTTTCCCTACGGCCTTGAACGCCCGTTGTTCGCTCCTCTCTGGACGTCAACGGTATTCGAGGACCTCCACATCCGGACGAGAAAAACGAAATCGACGATGCCAAGTGAGTGCTCTTACAATCGAGTCTCTCCCTACCGTGGAGGAGGTTTTCAATTTCGAGAACGCCGCTGTTTTTCCGTTCTGGATATCTATGATTGGATTCCCCAAATCGACGTTCACGAAAACCGTCATGCTCTCCCCGGCGACGAGCATCGCGTGCGGTTTGATTTACGGATACTTAGCGTACCAATCCTTCTTAGAACCGGAGATTTTAGAGGCTTTCAGCTCTGGCGCCAAGCAAAGTTTATCGTCGTTAACGAAAGGGTTCTCGTACGAAACAACAGTTGCAGTAGGTTGGGCACACTTCATAGCCATGGATTTACTCGCCGGTCGGTACATCTACTTCGACGGTCTTAAAAACGATTTCATCACGAGACACAGTTTAGTGTTGACGTTGTTTTTCGGACCTCTGGGTGTGGTTTCGCACGTCCTGACGCGAGGAATCGTCGGATTGACGAGAAGCGGGAAAGTGGAAGATATCTTAGAGAGCGGATTGAAGAGCGAGTGAGAAACATTCTTCTTAATGCTGCTGCTGTGAGTGCACGTAAACCGTGTTGTCCGTGTGTATATTAATGCTGTGTCTATCTAAATACTACTAATAAATAATCAAGACCCTCCAAACGCGGCGTAATACTGTATCACGCCAACCGCGGCGCCTAAAACGCCTCCGACGACGATTAATTTAATTTCATCCTGCTCAAACACCGGGTGCAAAACTCTCTCAAACTCTGCCGATCGTAAAGCGCCCATCCTCTCGCTCACGGTGACTTCAATCTCCAACGCTTCGTCTTGGTACTCGAAACTGTGAGGGATGATGTGCTCGATATCCCTGACGAGTAAATCGCTCATTTTATCCGTGATGTTCTCGTACGCGCGTTTACCTAAAAACTCGTTCGTCAAATATTTACCGGTGACGCCGGCTTGCGAATCGAAGAACTCCCTGGACGATTTTCGAATCAAACTCTCAAACTTGCCTCGAAACGTTCCGTGCATCATCTCGTCCCATAAATTCTGCGCGTTGCAAAAGTGCAAAAAGTTTAATCGAGAAAACTCCGCGGAAACTTCCACTTGTCGTTTTAAAAACACGCCGTGTAACGTGTAACACCCGCCGAAAAAATGTATCGGTTCGACCGGTTTAAAAATCACCGTCAACGCGACCCAGTTGGTTAAATACCCCGTCGCGAACCCAAACAACGGTAACATCCAAATCCCGTATTCCGGGTGATTCTGGTCGACGACGTAAAACACGCCCATCTGTATCAAACCGAACAAAAAACCAAAATACAACCCGCTCACCTCGATGAATCGAAACTCGCTCTCGCCAACGTCTTTAAACATTTGCACCACTTTATCCTTATTCCCTTCCGCTAATCGTATAACCATACTCTTCAAATCTAAAACCTCGTACACCTTGTCTTTTAACGCGTCAATCAACGTCTTTAAAAACAACGGCGAACGCTCCATCACAGTTTCCACGATTTCATTCTTCACGTACTCCGGCAGCGTCAACCACAAATCCGGCGCGTTTTCCGTCATCACCTCCTCGAACTGTTCTCTCACTTTCCTTCTCAACGGTTGCTTCAACACGTGCGCGAACTCCTGCGAATCCAATTTCGCGAACGTTTCCTTCACGTCGATTAACTTCTCCGTCATCAAATCCACTAAAATTTCCGCCATCTTCCCCGCCTTGGACGGTATGATGCCTTGCCACCCGCCTAACAAGCCGAACGGTTGCCCGGGAACTTGCGCAAACTTAAGACACCGCGGATAAAACTCCAACGGATAAAACGTCATCTTCAACGCTAAAACGTTCGTCGCGTATCCCACTAAACCGCACACGAACGGAATCATCACGTACATTCCAATGGACGTTTTATTTTCATCTTCTGTTTCTTCGGTTGTTTGTTGAAGCGCTCGTCTCGGTAAAGAAGAAGAAGAAGAAGACAAAGCGACGACCGAGGAGGAGGAGACGACGACGCAGACGCCGACGACGACGGCGAGCAACCACGCCGCCGTTCGGAGGAGAAAAACACTTCTCACTCTTTTCATTCTTCGCTCTCGCTCTTCTTCTCGATGAAGCCGTCGTTTTCGTTGCGTCTCCATTTGAGTCCCTTTTTCCCCGTCAGTCAATGGAGAAAAAATGCGTTACTCTTCTCTTCTCTTCAAAAACAAGCGTTGTAAAGAGAGACTGAGAGAGAAAGAAACGTATATTTATACCAACGAGAAGACGAAGAAGAAGAAGAGCTCTCTCTCTCTCTTTATTTGATGATGATGATGATGATGATGATGATGATGATGCGGAAGAGGAGGAGAAAGAAAAGAAAGAGAGAAATGACGCGAGCGAATGAAAGAAAATCTCAGAAAAGTCTCTCGAGTTTTGAAAAAAACTCTTCCGTCTGGAGTTTCAATCAGACAAAAGCACTTCTGTGACAAAGAGTGGGAAAAGGGCGAAAAAAAAAAAAGAACAAAAAACCGGTCGACAAAAACTGACCTCTGTTATTCTCAAACGCTTCAAAAAACGCTTTGCCTGCGACGTACACGCGTTCACTTCAAAACGAGAAGCGCAAATTAGTATTCGTTGGCCCACCACCAAAGGACGACGACGACGGAGGTTTGTTGTAAAAAGAAGCGTCGAAGTCAACGTCGACACTTTTTCCTCCGCTGCGGTTGCTCCGTCGTTGAAATCATCTTAAATAAATATCTGTTTACGGAAAACCGTTAGTTTTTCCCAACAATCATAACAACAACGAGGAGAAAAGATGATGGTTTCATCATCACACTCTCTCAGAAGAGTACCATCACTGGTGTTCTTACTCTTCTGCTTTCTTCTGATGGTATCATTGTTTGACGAAACTTTCGCCGCGATGCGTATAAATGAGATCGCGGATAAAGGGAGCGACAACACCTGCGAAGGGGAAGATTGGATTGAATTGTTTAACGATTCGACCGACGACGTGGATCTCGAAGGATACATTCTGCACGACGACGACTATCCGAAGGAAGTGGGAACGGAATTGACGTTCGGTGCGGGAACGTCTCTATCTGGAGGCGCGTATTTAGTTCTGTGCTGCAACGATAACGATGGCATTAACAACCCCAAGTTTAAGGTTGGCAAAAGCGACACGGTGACGTTATTGGACTCGAGTAAGAACGTGGTTTCTACTTCGGGAAAATTACCGGGTTTGGGCGAGGAAAATGTAACGTACGCGTTCAGTGCTCTAGGCGAGTACGTGCAAACTTGGACACCAACTCCGGGGGAGTTGAACGTGATCACGTCGAAACCGTTAAAGGATTTACGAGCGCAAAATGACGAGGGATCTTCTTTTTTTAGCATGGATGAAAAAGGTTTACCTGTATCTGGCTTTGATGCGGTCGTCGATCTGTATGCAGAGGTTGACGCGGGTGATTGGGCAATCCTGAGATTGAATCCATATGCCGAAACGTACATTGATGTGCAAACATTCAAAGTGAAGAGCTCAACAATTGGCGAACACATTCTTCCGAGTCCAGGAAGAATGAGAACTCGAGGCCAGAGCACACTTTTTTATCCAGTATGCATGGGAAGCGAAGCAGTACCGTTTAAATTAGATTTTGCGTCCGTGAATTCGAGTCAAACTCTATATGGTGTGGAGAGTGCATATCTTCGGACGCATCTGAGTGATGAATCAAAAATGAAAGAGTGGGTGGTTCATCGAATGCTAGCCAACTTTGGTCTACCTCACGTGCGCACGCGTCACGTACGTTTTCATGTAAACGACGATCTTCTTGGGTTTTACACTTTCATGGAAGCCGTTGATCAAGAATATGTGAGCGCGAGGTCATTCGGATTTAACTCATTTGATCAACACAATAATGCTCTTTACAAAGTAAAGTCATTGTCTCTCGGTTGTGGAAACGAAGAAGAATATCAAAAAGAGAGAGTTGAAGGATTTCCGGAAAAATGTACATCACCTGACGGGATGGGTGGATTCGATTGTTGTGCTTCTTATGCGTGGGGTGAGCCTAAAACATGCGCTCCTGGGTACATCGTTAAGGAACAACCTTCGCGAAGTGATTGGGGTATTGAGAATTGCTGGTATACATGTTTGAGCAATTCCGAGGACGAAGTAACATCAGGAGGGCCGTACCAATTCGAGAGAGGAGAACATCGTGAAAAAATAACCCCGAGATATCAAGAAGACTGGTGTTGGGCGGAATTTTTTGGTAGAATTGGCAAGGAAAGATTGAGTGTCGTGCAAGCATTCTATGAGACGGGATACGACACTGCGGATGATTGCGGAAAATTTTTATTATCTCAAGGTCTCGTTGATCGTGATCTGGGAACAAACGAATGGGATTCTGCGATGGAGAAATTCATCAATTCGCACCTCTCCGTTAAGGGCGCGTGCCAGAACAAACAGTGCTCTAATAAAAGGCAAATCTCTGATCTTATTGACGTCGATAATTGGTTGAAAAATTTTGCTGTTTATGCCACTATCATTGAACAAGACTCACCCATGGGTAACGGGAACAATTACTTTTTAGCGGCGCACGCGGGAGATGGTGGGACTGATACTCCAAAATGGAAAATGATACCTTACGATCACAACAACGATGTGTATGCAGCATCAACATTGTGTGATGCGCAGTGTGGGAATAAAGACTTAACAGAATGGTCAGTGATTCGTCCTACGTGTAAGCACTTAAGTGAAAATCCATTAGTCGGGCCTTTGCTTCTCGATGAAAGTTTACACGAAAGATACTTGGTGTTCGTAAAGCAGTTTGTAGAGGAAACTTTCTCAAATTCAACTTTCTTAGAACACATGAAATTGCATTCCAAAGAAATTGAGGCCACTGCAAACGAGTCACCGGACAGTGTAATATATGGCAATATCGATAACAGTAACATTTGGGATTGGATATCTACTCGAGGAGAAAAAGTATCGTTGCAGCTCGCTCGGTGGTATGAAAAGAGTGACAATTCAGCATTTCCAATCGACTCGTCCGTACCGTGCGTCACATCGGATGAAGAATTCTGCTCTTCTTCTTTATGCACAAGTCCAAACGGATTGGGTGGATACGATTGTTGGGCGGGAACATTTTTTGAACCGTGCACGTGCAGCGCAGGAGTAGCAAAGGAAACAGGTGAAAGCACGGAATATTTAGGTCAGACCTATTATTCGTACACGTGCTGCACCGACGGATCTGGAACTGGCCAGCAATGTGGATTGTTCTCGTCTGGAATTAAATCCAATGGTCTTCTTGGTATACTTTTTGCAGGAGTGGTCGCCTTCGCGCTCGTCTGAGTAGCGAGCGCATCAGTCCTGATAGAAGTCAGCGGTGGAAGTAAAAATTATTTATTAATATAATGAGAGAAAAAGTAAGGATCCAATGGTCTTCTTCTTGGTATACTTTTTGCAGGAGTGATCGCCTTCGTGCTTGTCTGAGTAGTGAGCGCATCATCAGTCCTGATCGAAGTCATTAGCAATTTAGAAGTCAAAATATTTATTCACACTTACTTTACTGTAAATACGAAGAGAAAAATTGAGGCAAAAAGGCTGCACTTTTTTTTTATCAAACACCCCGCCTAAAAGACTACGAAATGATTTCAACGACTTTGATGCATTGTTGTCGTTCGTGTCGTCGAAATTCGACCTCCTTTGATGGTGGCACCAGCAAAAACACCACCACCAGCGTAGATGCGCTTCTGTCGAGGAGAACGATTCGACGACGGCGAAGAGGACGACAACACGAAGGCAACAACAGAGAGACTTTTTGTACGACGAACAACGATGACGATTTGACGATGATGACAGAAGAAGAAGAAAAAGAGACGACGAGAAGACGAAGAAGAGGAAGACGCGAGGTGACCACCAAAACCGCGCTGATGATGATGACGACGAGTTTCTTTTTATCCTTAGACCAACCGTGCACTTCAGCCAAGGCTGAAGTAGAATTAGAATTCGCGTCGACGCAGTTGAGCGAGAAAGAGAAGCAGATAACCGAATCGTTCGCGCGAGCGTCGAAAGCGTGCGTGAACATCGTGGACGTGACGTTGTTGTCGCAATCTGGAATACAGAAATCGCAAGCCGGGGCGATAGTTCCCGAAGGGAACGGGTCCGGGATTGTCTGGGATAGCGAGAACGGGTACGTCGTGACGAATTATCACGTCGTGTCGAGCGCGATATCGACGATACCAAAAGGGAGGGAAATTGGCGAGGTGGCGAAAGTGACCGTGGAGTTACCGAATGGACAATCGAAAGTGTATCCAGGCGAATTGGTTGGATACGCGAAATCGAAAGATATCGCGGTTTTGAAAATCAATTGCGAACGAGGCGTATTAACGCCCATACAGTTTGGCGCGAGCGCGGAGCAAATTAAAGTTGGGCAAATCGCGTTAGCCATCGGGAACCCGTTCGGTTTCGATCACACGTTAACGACCGGGATTATTTCCGGTAAAAATCGTTCGGTAGAAACCTTCCCTGGTTCGTTCGTTTCCGGCGCGCTACAAACGGACGCGGCGATTAATCCCGGGAACAGCGGCGGACCGCTCGTCTCCGCGGACGGCAAATTGATTGGAGTCAACGCGGCCATTTTCACCAACACCGGGCAAAACGTTGGCGTTGGTTTCGCCATCCCGGTCGACGTCGCGAAACGCGTCGCGGACCAGCTCATCCAAAATTCCAAAAAAGGTAACGGCAACAGCAACGACGGTTCCGCCGTTCTCGATTTTCCCTCCTTAAACATCGTTTTCGCCGACGAAGCGGTGAAAAAAGCATTGAACAAAAACGACGCGTCCGGCGTCCTCATTCAAGGTTTCCTCGCCTCCTCGAGCAATAAAGAACAAACCAACGCGGAAAAAGCAGGTTTACTCTCAACCCGTCGAGGTCTCTCGGGGATCACCCCGGGCGATTTCATCGTCAAATTCAACGACAAACCGGTTTCCACCGAAGCCGAACTCGTCGCTTTAGTCGAGAAAGAAAACGTCGGCGATATGGCACGGGTGACAGTTTTACGAAACAACGACGAAGAGAAAGTCATAAATGTGCTTCTCGAGAAAGCCAGAGTTTAATACGTACTCCTTTTATTATTAGAGACTAATACTATATTATTAACGCTTTGTAGTAGTTGTCACTTTTAGTCTTTTTGTGAACAAAAAATATCTTCAAAAAGCTCAGCCCCACAAAGAAAAAGCGATCGATTCTCTTTAATAATAATAACAAGAATAAGAATACAGACGCGACAAATATGCGCGCTTCATCGGATTCGATCTCTTGGCGAGGCGCGTCGATCGACGAAGCTTCCGTGGTGTCGGTTTTGGGAACGACGAATTCGACGAATACGAAGAATACGAGTGCTAAACATCAGTGTTTGTTCGCGGCGTGCGTGCCGGCGAAAGAGTGCGATTCGGAGGAAGTGAAGTGAGCGCTTTTGTTTTGTTTCTTTTCTCTGTTTCTTTTCTCTCTCTCTCTCTCTCTCTGCGTCGTCGCGTGCTTTGTCAGACGCGCGTTTCGGAAATGGGTGTCGTCGTTTTGTGTTTTTGCATCATCCGCCGCCCCTTTTGAGCGCGACGAGATGATGATGATGATGATGTTGATGTTAAAAAATCTCCTCCTTTTTCATCACTCTTTATTTACACTTTTCTCTCTCTCTCTCTCTCTGATGATGATGATGAAACGACAACAGGAAACGAGTCGAGCACGCGTTCGAGTCCTTACCTTCGGAAACGTTCGAGCGCGCGATATATCCGGGAGGAGGATTCGCTCGAGCCTCGAACACGGATAAAGTTCAACACGCGGAATATCACGACGCCGCGTTTCTTTTACACTCGGACTCGTTAAAAGTGGACGTGTTGGCGGATAAGTTTTTCCACGTGAGAGATAAACACAGCGACTTGAGACAACGCGCGGTGTCTTTGAAGGAGACGTGTAAAGAGCTCGGGACGCAGCATAAGTTTTCGTTTATCGTTTTAGATTGCGTGGCGAGGAGGGTGTTTTGCGCGGCGACGGAACACTCGGCGCCTTTAAGTTTTGGCCACGGGACGGATGGAACGTTGGTCGCTTTTTGCTCGAGGATCGGGAATAAAAGTCCGTCGAGGTGGCCGTTGAACGGAGATCAGAGTAGCACGTCGATTAGGGTAAACGCGACGCACAGGCATTCTCAAGATGTCCGAGGGATGGGAGCAATTCAAGCGAGCTCGCAGAGAAGGGCGAGCACGGATCCGAGAGCGCAAGATCAAAAATTTACGCACAAACCGAGCGATCCGATGACGTCTCGGCAGTCGATGGACGAGAGCAGACCGTATAATTGGGGTAAAGAAAGTAGCGGCGCTGCGGGTGGTGGTGAGAGTGGTGGAGATGCGATAAAAGTTGCCGCACCGCCAATGTCATCGGACGCTATACCGATCACGCATTTACCTTCCGGAAGATTCGTGTACGGACACAAATATTTACAACCGTTTGAGTTCACGTCCTTTTGGTCGTCGAGCTCGAATAACCGATCAGGCGTCCCAGAGCGTCGGTTTGATGCGCACGAGTTTCAAGAGAATCAGAGATTGATGAATGAAGATACTTTTGTGGTTTCTAAATCCGGCGAGCGCAAATCTATCGACGAGTTACGATGTCCCAACGAGATTCCCAGACGGTCTTTGGAGGAACATCGATCTCGCAAGTGGGCGACTGGGGATCACGTGAGCGATAAAGTGGACAATTGGAGAAGGAAATCGGACGCGACCGAAACCGGTAACATCGCAACTAAGAAAAATGTGGATGGTTCGGTGTTCGCGGAAAGTTCTTTCGGCAAATCTCGCGCGAGCACGGAAAGTAGCAACAATAGCAGAAAAAACAGCATGAGCGCCGACGGGAAGAAGAAGACGTCTGTCGAGGCCACGTCGAAGAAACCGGCAAATACAGCTGCAAAGACAACAGCAACATCGACAGCGACGAAACTCGAATCATCCGCTCCGCCGTTCGTACCGCCGAAGCTTTCTCCCAAATCCGCCCCGTTTGTGCCGCAAACGTTGACGATGCGAAAAACGGACAGCGCAAAGGAAGAAGAGGAAGAGAAAACCGCCGCCGACATGAAACGTTCGAGCAGTCAAACGCATTTGAACGGCAAACCAGACCCAAAAGGCCCGAGCGGCTTGAAAAAAATGTTCGCCAAACTCTTTCGATCGGGAAAAGATGCCGCCGACGACAAGGAAAAAGGCGCTTCTTCAAAAGCCTCCTCTTCCTCCTCCTCGGTGTACGACACCATGTGAAAGAACGCGCTTAAACGCATCATCACATTTGCGCACGTAGCATTCAAAGAAACAGTTTATTATTATTATTATTATTCTTAAGATGTATACTTTTCTATATAAAATTATATGTGTGTGTAAGTGTGTGAGAGCAAAACTCTCTCTCTCTTTCCGCCGTGCTTAGTATTAGGTTGCGTTCTCTCGTCGCTTCGACCACCCGAACGCGCACCCCAACAACCCCAACAACGGAATATAATTCTTTTCTCTTCTTCTTCGTTTAATATTACGCGCCCATGTTAATGCTCATCAACTCCGCCAAGGTTTTCGTCTCCGCCTTCCTCTTCGCTTCCGCTTTAAAGTTATTCTCGGTTTTTCGGATGGAAAACACTCCCCAAAAGCACGCGACGATGAGCACCATCAACATCAACCCGCCTCCGTATTCCCAGTCGGATTCCCCGGGCGGGGCATCCGTGGCGTAGACGATCCCGTCGAGGACGAAGACGAGTAACGCCCACGTCCAGAGGAACCAGACTTTGCTGTTGCGACCGACGAAGGAGGTTTTTTCTTCTTCTCCCGACATTCTTATGTAAAGTTACTCTTAATAGGCGTAGCGGTACTCGCTCGTCTTAAAGGCGGTGTAGATGTTTTGCGGAGACGAGTTCCGCAGTTTCCTTATCTGAGGGGCCAAAGGACGCTTAGGTTTGGACACCCTAAATTTTTAATTGCTTAAAATTTCAGCTTTTTTCGTATCCCTCGTAAGAATAACTACGAAAGAGAGACATTGTTCGTACGTATAGATGATGCGCTTATTAAGAGAAGAGGTTTAATTAAAAGAAGAAGAAGAAGCAGAGGAGTAGGGGTTAAATACTACAGAGATGAACGAGAATGATGAGGGGAGTTTGAGGAGGAAAAACGCGAATTCGTCGACTTTAATGACGACGAATTTTTCGGGAAAAACGAAGAATTCCATCATCGTTGGTGGGGAGGGAGAAAAAGCGGTGACGAATACTACGACGACGAAGAAAAGTTTGAACGTTGTTGAAGAGGAGAATAAAGACGAACAATTGAGCAAGTCCAACAACAACTCGTCCAACTCGTCTGCGTTCAAATCGTTCATCGTCGACGCGCAAAACTCCTTCAAAAATTTAACATCCTTCCAAGAGATGAAGAACAACTGGTCCGATTACGTGCAAAAAACGCACGACGCGCAGATGAAACTACTGGAAGAGAACGCGTTAAAATTCTCGAAAGATTTGAACAAGATGGGATTAAAAGTACACTTCATGCCGGAAGTGATGAAAACGAGAACGGAGATGGAGTTTCGCGGGTTACGGAAAGCAGAGCGAGAGGCGATGAAACGGTTTTGTTTTCACACGGCGAAGTTGGTCAGGCGCGAGATTCAACTGAAAGAAGCAGAGAAGGAGCGGAGGAAAGCGATGGAGGAAGAGCGTTTGACGGATGAGATTGTCGGGAGAGTGAATGCGTTGAAAATGAAAGTGGAAAAGGAGGAAAAATTGAGAGCGGAGGCGGACGAGGCGTTCGCGAGCGCGTACGCGAAGTTACGGGAGAGAGAACAGTTCATCGAGAATAATACGTTCGTGAGCAACGCGTTGGCGGAGAAGCTTTTAGGACCAGGGAATGTAGCATCTGGGAATGGAAGTGATCTGCGGGATAAAAATGGAACCAGTCCACCGAAAAAGAACGCGATGATGAGTGGTCGAAACAGTCCAACCGACCAGGCGGCAGTCGCCGAAAATAGTAAGAAAGAGCTTCATCGTCGTAAAGAAGAAGCGAGCGAAGCGTCGACTTCGGACGTGTTGAGCGACGCGCACACGAACGATGACGACGACGACGACGACGAAACTGTGAAAGAGAGTGGGTACATTCGTAAAGGCAACAACGCGTGCGACGAGGACGACGAAGACGAGGATGGCACGTCATCCGTCGTGACTCGCTCGATATTAACCGCTTTATTGCAAAAGAGACATCTCACGGAGGACAAAAATCCACAAGAGATTATCAAATTAGAAAGAGAATTGCACCAAATTCGATGCGTCGTCGCTTTGCAGCGCATATACAGACGCGAAAAGCACTTGAAGACGATTCGAATGAAACAAAAACGCGAGCGCGATGCGAAAGTGCGCAAAGGTTTGATTACGCTTTTCGTATTCGTATGCGCGTACTTTGGCGTGAAATTCGTGGGACTCGTCCTAGCTATCATTCGTAACGTACACAGACGAGTGTTCGTGATGGAGCCGTACGATAGGTCGATCGTATACGCAGGCAAAGATGCATCGTACCAACCGCCTTGGTATGTGACCGCTGGGATCGTCGACCTCGCGCCTTTAACGCACGCTCGGTATTCCATCGCCATGGACGAACTCGATCAGCTCGCCGCCTCGGAGAAAAAGAAGAAGATGAAGATGAAGAGCGATGATGACGATGATGATGATAATGATGATATTACCAGTAGCAGCAGTAATAGCGCTCTCATCGGTAGCGTAGAGCTCGCGCGATTACGTGCAAAGTACGAAAAGAACCTCGAAGTCCAAAAATTGAGCTTCCAATCCGAAATCGAACAAAGACAGTGCAAAAGAGGAAAAGCGTCAAAGTCGGCGGGAGAAGACGTTCGGGAGACGACAACGAAGCGCATCGAAATTTCGCAAAGAGCGCTCGAACGTTCGCTCTCCCGCTCTCGCCAACGCGAACTCGCCGCCATCGCGCGACTCGACCAAAAAACCAAACAGTTTGAAAAAGAAAAAGAGACGCTCTTATCGGGACAAGGAGGCTTCGCCGCGAAACTCGCTCGCCGGTTTTGGACGACGAGCGTCTTTCTCCTGTTGTTTCTTTCCGCGTGGTCGCTGCAACATCGAGAGACGAATACGACTAGAAATAGGGTATATCGTAGCATCAAAAGCAAGTGTAATGCGGTTTTGTCCGCCGTGTTCGCGTCGAAGCTTTTCACGTCCTCGTCTGAATCGTCGTAGACGAACTAGATAGATAGAGCGCACGTTGTCGTACGTGTAAGTTTATAAATAATGAAGCCATCACACATCACACAATCGCTTAAAAATTCTCATTGTATTCACGCGCATTCGCGAAAAATATAACCCACTCGTCGATATCATCACCTGTCGTTGCTTTTCATCAAAATGCCGTCTAAGCAAAGAACGTCCTCGAAACCGTCCGGGAAGCAAAAGCGAGAGTTGAAAAAGAATCGCGTCGTTGTTCGGGAGAAGGGTGATGATGATGATGATGCCGGCGGCGGGGAAAAAGAGTACGCGGATAAAAAGGTTCCCTCATCCTCGAGGCCTGGTGCATCGGCGTCGTCGGAGAAAAAGATGAAGCCGTCGGGCGATTTCGTCGCTTTGACGACGACGAAGAAGTCTAAGAAGAAACAGTCGTCGAAACCTCGAGTTTTATACGTCGGTTCTTTACCGCACGGTTTTTACGAGACGCAAATGCGCTCGTACTTTGGGCAGTTTGGAGACGTGTTACGAGTGAAAGTTTCCAGGAACAAGAAAACTGGGAAATCGAAGCACTACGCGTTCGTGGAGTTCAAACACGCGGAAGTGGCGGCGATTGTGGCGGAGAGCATGGATAACTATTTACTCGGAACGCACGTTTTGAAAGTGAAACTGATGCGACCGGAGGACGTGCATCCGGAGACGTTTAAAGGCGTGAAGGGCGGCGCGGGGGAGAAAGTAGCCGAGAGGAGCGGGTTTAAGATTGTGCCGTGGAATAAACGGGCGGCAGAGCAGCACAACAAGAAGAGAGACGACGCAGGGGAGAGGAATCGGTTGAAGAAGTTGGCGAAGAAGGAAAAGGAGAGGATGAAAAAGATTAGAGAGAGCGGGATTGAGTACGAGTTTGAAGGCGGATACGAGAAAAAGCTCGCGGAGAAGATGAAGGATTTGAACGTTAAGAAGACGACGGAAACGAAGAAGAAAAAGACGAACAATAAAGCAGCGACGACGACAAAAGTTGAGACGAAGAAGAAAACAGCAGCAAAAGTTACAACGAAAGCGAAGACGCCGGCAAAGAAAACGCCGGCAAAGAAGAAAGTGGAAAAGATCGACGCCGCGGAGGAGAAAGAAGACGCCAAGCCGACGCCTAGAACGGCACGACGAAACCGAGTTGAAGCGCGAGGGAAGAAACGAGAAGCTGAACCTGAAGAGCCAGCCGCTGCGTCGAAAAAATCTGCATCAAAGCGTACGAAGAAGTAGGTCTTTAATCTTATATATAAGTTTTTATTTGCTTGCGTTCTCTGCCGTCATTTTATTGTACATTTTTGTTGATTACACAACATCTAAATCAAATCGACGTTCGTCGTCGTTTGGCTTGACAATACGTTCGCAATGTCGTCGATGAAATTCGCGTTACCCTCTTCTTCATCCATGCGCACCTCGTTAGTATCGTTGTCGTAATCGCTGCCGCTGTTCGCGCTATCGTCTTCCTCTCTTTCCAACGCTCTCTCGTAAAAGCACTGCATGACTTGATGACTCGAAGCTGTGCTCGCGAGCCAGGCGTCGAGAAGCGGAAGTTCCTCGTCGCCTGCGACCATGGTCGAGGACGCGAGTTGTTGTTCTTCTCCTTCTCCTCCTCCTCCTGCTCTTCCTCTTCCTCTTCGGAGAGACGATCTCCCGCTAAACTTATTACTGCTACTAGAAGGAGTAACAATAATATCGTCGATACCGTCGACGAACGATTTACCGCCGCGTTTCTTCCTCTTCGCGTCATCATCGTTGCGTTCGCGAAATATTGAGCTGCCTCGCATGACACTATTCGCGTGATGGTGATGATGATGGAAACTCCCTGGAGGCGTCGTCACACCTCCCATCGTTTGCGGCGACATCGATCTCGGAGGGAAAGCGCCACCGAAATGCAAAGATTTGGACATGACGACACTTTCGTGCTTCGTCGCAAACCTTCGCAAGTTGTCCAAAACTTCAATCCCGGGTCCACTTGGGCTCCAACCTGGATAGGCCTCTGTGAAACTCAGGAAGGATTTTTCCATTTTGCCTTGTCGCGAACGCATGTGTTTCCTCGCGTTGGTTTTCGCGCCGTAGCGTTTATTTCCGTGTTTCGAGAAATCAAACACAGATAGCGAACACACGTCGCCAATACCGGAGACTCGGGCGGTTGAGTTTCTCACAAACTCGACGATATCGCCCGCGGAATCGCTCAAAGGAAACCACAAGACGAATGGACACAGAAAAATACCAATCAACTCTTCGAAAAATGTCGTCGCTTTCAGAGGGAATAGCTCGTTCGTGAATTCATTTTTCACCTCCAACTTGTGCGCTGACTTTCTCCAGTATTTCGGGAAATGGTGCGTGTGCGCGACGACTCTCGCCATCGCCAAGTTTGGTTCAAACGCGACGTTTTCTTCAACTATAAACGCTCTCGAGGTAGCCAAAACCGCGCCCAACGAAGCTGTCAACCAGAACACGTCTCGGTTACCGATATACGCGTTCAATAACCTGTCGTCCACCAACGCTAACAATAAAGCGCACGCGGCAAAAGCGCCCACAATGTACGCCACGAACTTCGCGCATATATCTGTTATAGGATTTGGAAACTGTTGCACGTACCTCGTCGCATATTTATGCGCTGCATTTAAACGCCATCTCGCGAAATGAGGCAGCTCGTTGAACTCTCTCATTTTCCAAAAAGCAATCGAGCTCCACTCTCTCGTTCCAACCGCGCTCGGTTGGTGATAAAACCGTTCTGCGTTGTGCAAGACGAAATAAAACGTCATGAATATCGCCAGAAATGGACTCAAAAAGAAATTCACGACAGCTAACGTCTTAAATCGTCTCCTCAACGCCTCGACGTCGTAGAAATCTTTCCTCACGTGGAACTTTTCGTCAAACATCCAATTAAACACGGCCAAGTCAAAGTTACTCTGAACGGACTTTGTCATCCACGCGTCTTTCTTGCATAAGATAGACACTGGTTCTAACCTCGTGTTGACCACGTCTCTGTTGACCATGCCAATCAAATAATTCTCTTTCCGCATGATCCTCGCCACGATGTCTCTCTCGTCCAACACCGCGCCTCTTTTCCTTCTGAACGTCAACGCCCCGGTCTCTTGCACGTGAACCAACCTCTCCACGATTTCCACCCACGTGACGGTCCAGAAATCTCTATCGCTCAACGCGAGTTTCTTTTTACTAAATTCCCGCATCTCTCTCAACTCTGGCAAATCGTGCACCAATCGCGCCACGTTCCAACACAAATACGCCGTCGCCAACGCTAAATACGAGCACACGATAGAGTCTTTAACGAATCGTTTCGACCCTCCCAGCGGGTGACGCATCACCACGCAGTCTCTCATAATGTCGCACCGTTCCGCGTTTTCCGCGCACGTCGTTCTTAAACACTGCCAATCCACGGAGAGGAGTAAAAACCCCGACATCCAAATCGTGAATAACAGGATGAGCGCGTTCGCCACGCGCGAGGAAACTTGCCCGAGGAATCCTTTCCCGAGAAAGTGCTCGTAATACAAGCGGGAGAAAAATCGGTCCAGATTTTCTTCCTCTTCGCCTTCCTCGTCTGTCTCGTAACTGTCGTCGTCTGAATCATCGTTTACGTCGTCTCGCAGCAAACCACGACGGGGCCGCGCGTGCGATAAACCAGGCGGCGCGCGAAAATCATCGATATCATCGTCGTCGTACTCTTCTTCTTCTTTTTCTTCTCCTCCTTTGTCGTCGTCTGCATCGTCGTCTTTCATCAAAGCGTCCCTTCGGGAAAGCTTTGAATCATCATCGTGCAAAACGAGTAACTTCTCGCGCGCTTGATCGTCCTCGTCCTCGTCGTCGTTACGACGATTCCGCTCGTACTCCTCGAGAACCGAGGGAAGCAACGTTTTCGAGCGTTTCTGGTTCGGGAGCGAAGAGTACATGAGGGCAGAGAGGGTGCTTTTTAGCGCATGTTTTTAGAGCACTTTATCTGATGTGGCAAGTGTCCGACTTTGAATAGTTGTGAAGAGATTTTACAGCGGCGGTACATCTTCGGTACATATGTACGTGTGCAATAGTAATAACATCAATAAATAACAACAAACGCGTGATCTCTCTCTCAATCTCTCTCAATCTCAATCTCTCAATCTCTCTCAATATCTTCCATGAATTCTATTCGCCGACTACCAACGCGTGCACGCCAAACGCGAGGAACAAAATCCCCCCGCACAAACCAACCATTCGTTCGCTGATGGCACCAGCCATTCTTTTACCACCCAAAACTGCCGCGGATGTGCACAACCCGTGGCCACAAATCCCTCCGAGTGTGACGCCGATCGGGTCGTAATCGGCGGCGAGCGCGATGGTGGCGATTTGCGACCGGTCGCCCCACTCGGCGAGGAAGGTCATGAGAAACGCTTGGAGGAAGATCGGAGAGAAGAAGACGGCGAGGATGTCGTTGATCTTACTCCCCGGGCTTTGTTTCTTCGCTTTCGTTCTCGTTCTCGTCGCGGGACCGGTCTTTCCTCCTCTTCCTCCTCTTCCTCTCGTCCTCGACGACGACGACGACGTGTGCTCTTTCAGCTCCTTCTCCACCTCCTCTAACTCGGACTCCGCGTTCGCGTCGTACCCGACCGTTTGGTCGTACACCGAACGCAAACCGAACAAGAAAAACAGACCAGTCGCGACGTAGTGCGTGGTCGTTTTGTTCAACAAGTTCGGCGCGATGGCGCCCATCATGGCGCTTAATCCCGTCATCAGAGCTAACGCGAAGACGGAACCGGACCAAACCTGTTTTGGTTTTGTCGTGGGGGAAAAGAGTGAAAATCAGTCAATCAGTCGTATCGTTACCATAGCACATCTCACGAGAGAGAGAGAGAGAAGAGAAAGAATGCGCGGCACGAGGTGCTGATGCTGACGATGAAAAAGGACAAAAACCTTCGCGTGAAGAATACCGCGCGACAAAAGCGGTTCGTTCCCGCGGTTGTTTGCATCATCACGAAAGAAGAGAGAATTCCAATTTCAAATTGGAATCAACGAACGCATCAATATCGCGTCTCATATCTTACCGTCAAACGACTGTGATTCATGGCCAAAATAGCCGCGATAAAGAACGTCTTATCGCCAATTTCCGAGGCTAAAATCATCGACGCCGAGCGGAGGAACCCTTCGTCTGCGAGAGAGATCATTTTTATTCGGTGAAAGTACTTTTGCGTTCTTTTCTCTCTCGAGAGAATTTCCAACGCGGTGTCACAAAAGTGGCGCATTTAGCAACGTCGTGTGCACATCCATCACGTCGCGCGTAAAAGGTCGCGCTCTACTGTCGAAAAGCAGGCGCTCTCTCTCTCTCATTAAACGCAGCGCGTTCTTCTCGAGCAGTCGCGGCAGTTTGAACGGCAGTTTGAACGGCAGCAGCTCGCGAAAAGCAGGGAAGGAAGAGGCGGAGGAGAAGTCTCTGACGCGTTGTTTTTCCCGCGGGAAGGAAACGAAGGCATTTTTAGTAAACGACGATGAGAGACGCCGACGAGGAGGAGGACGACGAGAATACGAACGGCACGGGAGGCGAAGGAGGAACGAGAGGAGGCGCAAATAGGGTGGTTCCTCCAATGCTCGAAGACTTGCTCAAGGAAACGGAAGAAACAAAATTGGAAATAAAAGAGGTCGAGGCGGACTTCGTCTCCTGTTACGAAGGCGAGACGAACTATCGCAAATACGTTTTATTCCTCCTGTTCATGATCGCGGTGATGCAAAATTTCGACCGGAACGTACCGTCGATACTCTTTCCGACCTTAGCGGTGGAGTTGGACATGACGGACGTGGATACCGGGTTAGTGAATGGGGCGTTTTTCTTACTTGTAAACTGCGCGTTGGCGATACCGTTGGCGAGATTGGCAGATACGAGAGGGAGGAAAGGCATTTTGATTTTTTGTTTACTGGTGTGGTCGCTGGCGACGTGTTTGTCAGCCACGGCGCAAAGTAAGGAGTGGTTGGCGTTTTTGAGAGTTGGGGTTGGTATTGGCGAGGCTGGGTGCGCGCCGGCGGCGTTGTCGTTGATCGCGTGCATGTATAAGCCGTCCGAAAGGGCGAGCGCGATGGCGATACAGGCGTTGGGATTAGCCGTTGGGATTGCGTTGGCGAACGTTTTAGGCGGGATATTGGTAGATAGGATCGGGTGGAGATCGGTGTTCGTGATGGCTGGAATCCCGGGGTTTGTGTTAGCTGGATTGGTTTATTTTACGTTGAGAGACGCGCCGATTGTTTTGAAGAGGTCGAATTCGAAAGCGAACAACGAAATGACGAACGAGGAGAAGAAGAGTAGCAACAACAACAACACTAAATCTATCGCAGTTAAAGAGTTTAGTCGTGCGTGTTCCGATGCGTGGGGGAGCGTTTGGGAGTGTGCGAAAGAGATGTTTCAAAGGAAAACGTTCGTCTATCTCGCCATCGCGTGTTCGTTACAAGTCGCCGTCGGTTTGTCCATCTTGACGTTCTTGCCGACATTTTTCATTCGCTCGCACGGGATGTCGAACCAAGAAGCCGGGGTGGACATCGCGGTCGTTTCTGGCGCGTGTGGTGCTCTTGGTATATTAGTGGGCGGCTTCGCGTGCGATTATTTAGTCAAGAAATACCACGACGCGCGTTGGTATCTGTGGTTCATGATCGTGTGTAACTTTATCTCCACGCCGTTGCTCGTGACGGCGTTTCTAGTGAGCAATAAGATTGCGTCGTTGGTGTTTGCGGCGTTCGCGGTGGCGTTTTTTATGGTCATGGTTGGCCCACCAGGCGCGGTGGTACAAATATTATCGCCGGATTCCATGAGAGCGACGTCGGCGGCGTTGTTCCAAGTCGTCACGAACGTCTTTGGAGGTTCAGTCGGACCAGCCGTGGTTGGCGCCGTGAGCGATCGACTTTCGGATAAGTACGGGGAAGAGAAAGGGTTGCGTTACGCTTTAGCCGGAAGCGCTGTTTTGTGCGTCTTGGGTCAAATCGCGTGGTTCGTGGCGTCTTTAACCATGCGCCAAGACGCGAAAAATGCGAAGGAAGACGCCGAACAGCTACTGATTTTGAAGGAGGACTATTTCGCCCACGTGAATACTTCTTCCCGAGAGGAATCGATGGCGTTACTCGGCGGTAAAAACGTATGATATAGAAGTCAATGAACTATAGTTTTTGTACGTACGTAACAGTACCTAGTAGCGATTAGGAGTTGTGTAATAGTAATAGTTGTGTAGTAAAGATGATGTTATCTTTTGAACGCTCAATAATAATAAATAATAATGGTACACTACAGTATTAACTCTGTATTTCGGAGGCCGCTGCGGCGGCGGCAGCGGCAGCCGCGGCGGACGAAACCGAAGACGAAAACAATTGTTTCATCCTCGTTTCAAACAGCTTCGTCTGATGCGTCAAGGTGGAATTCATCGACGTCGGTTCGATAGGACAAAAATTTTGCAACGGCGACGCGACGGCCGCGACGGTATCTGTCGTCGGATCGCACCGTGATATGATTTCTCTAATTTTCGCCGCTTCGTTCAGTTTCTGCTCAGCCGCCCACTTGTTTCCCATGTTTTCGTACGCTTTGGCGCACATCTCCAACGCGCTTTCAATCATCGTCAATTCTTGCGGCGTCTTTAATTCTCGAGCGGGAGGCGCTGGAGACACTTTAAAGTTCATGTTTTTCTCCTGGGTGTCGGTGAGTTCTGAGGACGCATGTTGCGCGTTACTTTGCGTGACCCGATTGATATCGACGAAACTGTCCGTCGACGCGCTCGGACTACTTCTGGTACTCCCGTCCATCATTACAGACGCGTTGTTGATATACTTTTGCCCCTTGGGCGATGGCAGCAATTCGTCGTCGCTCTTAATATCGCGCATACTATCACTGCTATTATTCGTATTATTGATCCCCAATTGCATTTGCAACGTACTCGCTTCACTCGCCGAGCTCTCGCCGCTTCGTCTTCTCAAAGCCTTTTCGGTGGTGGCTTGGTGGTTGGTTATTCCTCCGTAACTTTTCTTTCCAGAAACAGAATCATCCTCTCCAATCTCCGTGCTAATATCCATTGTTGTAGTTGTCGTCGTCGTCTTCGTCGTCATCATCGTCTCTGCATCGAGAAATTCTTGATGATGGTTTTCCGACCTCCCTCCAACCCCGAGACCCATCGGCTTCCTCTTCAATTTCCCTCCGCCGACTCTCGTCTGCTCCTCCAATATCGCCAACCGCCTGTGCCTCTGAAACCGTAACTTCTCCAAGTTCATCTGAAACTGCCTCGCGTTTATCCTCTCCGCCAGCTCTCGAACGACCACGTTCTCCAATATCGACGCGCACTCGCGAAACTCTCCTTCCGCCATGCTTCGCTTCGCGTTATCGAACTGCTCCTCCACGTGCGACAACTTCTCCTTCAACTTCGCTCGCTGATGTCTCAACTCGTTGCTCGTTTCCAAACGGATTTTCGACGGCGCGTCCATCAGTTTTTCCTCTTGGTACGTGAATTTCAACACCACCGGAGGACCACCGCGCTCAAAGTTGTTGGAATCATTATTATTCGTCGTCGCGGTATTCTTTTTCTCTTCTTGGTCTTCTTCTTCTGCAAAGACAACCACCGTGGATTTGTTACAGAAGGAAACGTGCTTGTTGGTCTTTTTTTCCGGGGAGGAAAAGTCATTCGATGATCGCCTCTTATTCTCGTCGTCGTTACTTCTTCTGTCCGGCTTTGAGGAAGAGTACGGCGACTTGGACGACGTCGAGGAGAGTTGTCGGCGCCGACGCATGATTCTTTTCAATCCTTTCTCACACCGTTTGGGTCTTTTAATTCCCAACAAAAACGAGAGAGGGCAACACGATGATTCAAAAACGAATTCTTCTGTCTCGCGTAAAAAACGCGGGCTTTTTCTCCCTTTCGCAAGCACGCGCTCCTTACCGCGTTCGCGCGCAAAAGTATACGTAGCGGGCGTGAAAGAGAGAGAGAGAGAGAGAGAGAGAGGGAGATCAAACGACGCGACAAAGCAGTCAAAAGTCTTTTCCCAATGGACAGAAAATTCTGAAGATAGCGAGAAAAAGTGCAAAAAGCGCCAAAAAATCTCATGCAGGTGAAAAAAAGCAAAAAGTGCTTTTTCTAAAAGAGTCAGAAGACGAGAGAAGAAGAACAACAGAAAAGAACGAGAAAAATGGTACTACCGCTCCACGAATAAAGAGATCCTCAAAACACTCTCGTGAGTATCATTAAACGGTTTTTGGTCTCTCTCTTTTCTAAAGTTCGCCTTCTTCCGAGCTTTCTTTTTTGGCCGGAGGTGGCGAGGGCGAGCGGCGATGGCTTCGTCGTCCTCCGCGAGACGCCGGAGGTGGCGGTGGTTCGTCGACAAAGTCTCGGTAGTTCGGCGAGGGCGAGCGCGAGCGACCGTAGCCGCCGCCGCCGCGGCGGTCTCCCCGGCCTCGGGTGTCTCGGCCGCCGCGATGAGTGTCGTCGTCGTCTCGGCGATCGGATCGGCGGCGGTCTGGGCCTCTTTCGCGGTCGTAATCGTCGTCGTATCTGCTTCTTCTTCGCGCGGGCGGGCTGCGAGATCGAGATCGAGAGCGGGAGCGGGACCTTCCGCGTTTGCGGTCTCTGCCGCCGCCTCTGCGGTCTCGGTCGAAGTCGTCGCCGTAACGCGGTGGACGTCTGTCGTCCCGGCCGTCTCGACCACCACCACCGCCGCCGAATCTATCTCCTCCTCTGTCGCGATCGTCGTCCATAATCATGCCGGTGCCAAACCTCGGCGCCGGCGCCGCTCCGGGACTTCGTTCGCGAGTATCGTCTCGGCCGCCGGAAAACCCAATACCGCCTCGATCTCCTCTCGACGGAGGAGGAGGAAGGTCTCCTCTGTCTCTCATATCGTCGCCACCACGACCACCACCACCACCACCACCGAATCTTCCTCTGCCTCGGTTCATCTCTCTTCTGTCCGGGCACTCTCGCGCGAAATGACCGGTTTGGCCGCACACGTGACAGGTACGATCGTCACCAAACCCAGCTCTACCGCCTCTACCGCCGCCACCGCCACCACCTCCTCCGGGGCCACCAGGCCCGCCTCGGAAACCGCCACCTCCACCTCCACCTCCTCCACCTCCTCTTCGGGATTGGTTCCCCATCGCTTTCATTCGAATTTCCTTCTTGCTCAACTGTTTGGTGTATCCTCCTAAACCGCCGCCTAAGCGCATCGGTCGCCAATTCGGCGTCGTTCGTCCTCTCTCCGCGTCTACGATGACCCGTTTACCTTCAATTCTCGTCCCATCTGCGCGCGCGAACGCTCGTTTCATGTCATCTTCCGTTTCAAACTCGATAAACGCGTACCCCGTTGGTTTCCCGGTATCCGTATCTCTGACTATTCGTATCGCTTTAATATCGCCGTACCGTTCAAATTCTCGTCGTAACACGTCCTCGTCTTCGCACGCTGCGTACGGTAATCTCGCGACAAACAACGTCGCGTACGGGTCTCCAGTCGCTTTCTCGTCTTTATGCGGATCCCACGCTTTCAAAGCCTCTTTTAACATCTTCTTCCCTTTTTCTAATTTCTTTTTCGTCTTTGCCGGCAACAGCGCGAATTTTTCCTTCTCCTCTTTTCGCTTCCGTTTCGTCTCCTCGTCGATCTCGATGATCTCTCCGTCGTCGTTCACGTCCACGTCGGAGGCATCCTCGTCTGTGTCCTTCTCTTCTCCTAAAATCATCGACTCTCTCTTCTCTTCTCCTTCCTCGTTCTCCTTCTCGCCGAATAAATACAAATACTTCCCGATTCCCGTCAAACGTTTACACGTCTTCCTCGCTTTCGCCGGCGGAAACCACTTCACCGGCGGCCTCGCTTTGAACATGACCAACAAATTCGGCGGCAAACCCGTCGGGTGTTGATTCAAATTAATCGGTCGCATCAGTAAATTCGACGACGGATTTCCTCCCCCCATGAGTGGCATCATCATCGGAGCCCCTCCTGCTCCTGCTCCTCCGGGAGGCATCATGAGCATCGGATTCGGCGGGAACATCATCCCCGGTGGTCCTCCTCCTCCTCCTTGTGAAGGCATCATCATTCCACCGGGTGGGGGCATCATCATTCCCAGAGGCGGTATTCCCGGTTGTTTCATCAGTAAAGGATTGTGTGGTTGCGCATTCACGAACGGCGGTAAAGAAGATCCATTGCCCCCAGAACTCATTTGAGTAATTCTACGGCCACAAACAGGGTTTCTCTCTCTTTCTCTTTTTACTCACTTATATAAGACGGTGGTTTTAAAAACGAAAAGCCTCTGTTGCTTTTTTCGAGCCGCACTGTTTTGCTTGTTTGGGGAACGCAACACAAACACACGTACTAACGCGCGTTCTCACTTCTCCTTTAAATGACGACCACCCCCTCGAAGTGATGAAGTTGCAGGGCTGAAATGCGTCTTCTCGGAAATTAGGGTTTAGAGTTTTCAGATCGTCCTTCAAAATTCAAAATTTTTCTCAAAAATTCCATCGCACAAAGTTCTATCATCGGCGTTGTTTAAACGCTTCATCCGAGCGAGAGAAAGAGAGAGAATTTCGCGTTTTGTTCCCGCTGCAACGTTTTGTTAATACCAAAGCTGCTTTTGAAAAGGAAAACGAGACGACGGTCAAGACGACGCCGATACGAGGAGGATTCAGCTTTTTGCTCCACAAATTTGGAACGAAATTCCGAATCATTAAACAAAAGACGAGAAGTACTACTCCGACCACCATTAATAAGAAAGCGGCGATGATGATGGACGCGACGCCTACTAAAGATGATTTGAAAAAGTTTCAAGTCGTGGTCGCCTCGGATGAACTCGGGGGGATTGGAAAGAACCAAACTTTACCGTGGAAACTTTCAAAAGAGATGAAACATTTCAAATCTTTAACCGCGGACGTCTCGAAACCGATGACGCAAAACGCAGTCATCATGGGAAGGAAAACCTGGGAATCGATTCCGGAGAAGTTTCGCCCGTTACCGGGGAGGTTGAACGTGGTTTTAAGCGCCAGTGGGCGAGTGTACGAGAAATCGAATAAAGAAAACGGTGGCCCCGGCGAGGACGACGCGGAGGGCGGCGCGAAGTGTTTGCCGGAAGGCGTGCTCGCGAGAGCGTCGATCGAGGAAGCGCTGGAAACGTTATCGACTGGGGAGTACAAGGATATCATCGAGAAAGTGTTCGTGATCGGCGGCGCAAAAGTATACGAGGAAGCTTTGAAGTCTGAACAGTGCGAGGCGGTGCATTTGACCGAAGTGAAACCGCCCGCCGGGAAGGATCCGAAGGAACACTTTGCCTGCGACGCGTTCATCCCGTTACCGTTGGATAGCGAAAAGTTTCGATTGTATTCGAGCTCAAAGCTGGTGAAAGATGGCGAGTGTTCGTACACGACGTTGACGTACGTCGCGCAAAATGGACCGGCTGGGAAGTTTCGAGTGGAGGCTGAAAAAATCTTGCCGCCAAAGATTTTGAAGGAGCAAAAACACGAAGAGATGCAGTATTTGGAGTTGATTAGGGAAATAATCGATGAAGGGAACGTCAAAGGCGACAGAACTGGAACCGGGACTATTTCTAAATTTGGTTGCTCCATGCGATACGACTTGAGACGATCGTTTCCGTTGTTGACGAGTAAACGTGTTTTTTGGAGAGGCGTGGCGGAAGAGTTGTTGTGGTTCGTGAAGGGTTCAACGAACGCGAACGAGTTGAAAGAAAAAGGCGTCGGCATTTGGGACGGAAACGGAAGTCGCGAGTATTTGGACTCCATCGGATTAAACCACCGCGAAGTGAACGATTTAGGCCCAGTCTACGGCTTCCAATGGAGACACTTCAACGCCGAGTACACCGACATGCACGCCGACTACGCCGGTAAAGGCGTCGACCAACTCGCCGAAGTGATTCACAAAATCAAAAACAATCCAAACGATCGACGCATTCTTTTAACCGCGTGGAACCCAGCCGCGTTGAAAGAAATGGCGTTGCCGCCGTGTCACATGTTCTGTCAATTCTACGTCGCGAACGGAGAGTTGAGTTGCCAAATGTACCAACGCTCGTGCGACATGGGATTAGGCGTCCCGTTCAACATTGCCAGTTACTCGTTGTTAACATGCATGATCGCGCAAGTCTGCGACCTGAAACCGGGAGATTTTGTCCACGTGCTCGGCGACGCGCACGTGTACGCCAACCACGTCGAACCGTTGGAAACGCAATTGAAAAACGAACCGAGACCGTTCCCGCAGTTGAAAATCAACCCAGACGTGAAGGATATCGACGGGTTCAAGTTTGAAGATTTTGAGATCATCGGGTACGACCCGTGCCCGAAAATTGAAATGAAGATGGCCGTTTAATCATCATCAAGGAAACGACGCTTTCGTCGTCCTTGTCATCGGCATCATCGTCGTCGTCTTTGAAAATGTTATACATATAAATAAACCATTCAAAATACAAAATCCAGAACTTTTCGCTTCATTATTTTTCTCCCTCCTCCTCTCTGCTTCTCTCTGCTTCACTGCGCTCCGAGACAGAATAAAAAGATACCGCAATGACGCACCCCTCCGCATCGAAGAATGCATTCATCCCGACGTGGATGTCCGTCCTTTCCGACGTTCTCTTCCAGAAACTTCGATGCAAACACCTGCCGAAAACGTCTTTGGAAATGGTCACATTTCCCCACGGGAAGGAAGAAAAATCATCATCCAAGAAGACGTTTAAGAAGCAAACCATCATCGTGACCGGCCCAACGTCTGGTATCGGCGAGACGACCGCGTTGACGTTAGCTATGAGAGGTCACAGAGTGATTTTAGCCTGTCGGACGGTCTCTAAAGGCGAGACGATGGTCAAGAAATGGCAACAAAAATACTCCTCCAAAAACACAAGATTGAAACTCGACTGCGTCGTCATGAAGCTCGATTTGAACAGTTTACGATCGATTCGAGAGTTCGCGAAAACATTTACAGATGTCGAAGATCGATTGGACGTGTTAATAAACAACGCCGGCGTGTTTGATATGTCGAATAAATACGTGCTCACGGAGGATGCGTACGAACAGCACCACGGGACGAACTTTTTAGCGCCGAGTTTACTCTCGCTTCTGTTGATAGGTAAAATGTTGGAAACGAAGACGACGGAGGGGTGCGAAACCGCCGCGAGGCAATCGAACAGTCGGATTGTGTTTGTGAGTTCAAAGTTGCACGAATTTGCGAAGAATTATGACATGCAAAAGAAATCGTTTGGGTTCTCCGCGAAGAAGGCGTACGCAAATAGCAAAATGGCAGAGATTGCATTCGCAAAGGTGTTAGAGAGGAAAGTGTGTAAAGCGTTTTATACGAACGCGAAGGATGGAAGGGACCCGTCGAACGCGCCGATTAAAATGATGAGTTTACATCCTGGAAATATTATAACGAACGTTGTGAAAACGTTACCGAAATTGATTCAGTTTTTGTACCGAACGACGATGCGACAGATTTTGTTTACGTGCGACGAAGGCGCGAGGGCGACGGTGTATTGCGCGCAAAGCGAATACGCGTTCGAGGAGGCCAAAGGAAAGTTTGGGAGTTACTTTGATTCTGCGTGCGAGTTGCGCGAGCCGAACAGCTTGAGCGAAATAGAGGAAGAGGGATTGTGGCGAGAAGTCCTGAAAGAGTTTGGGATGTCTGAAGCGCAGTTGATAAAGGAGTGGCAGACGGCGCTCGCGTGAACAAGAGAACAAAATTTTCAAATGACTCTTTGTATTACAATTTTTAGAACCGCATAGTACCGGTGCCGTTGTACGTTTTAAATTACTCCAATTCGTCAAAGTCCATGTCCGGTAAGTGGAAGTTCAAACCTTCGTCTTCATCCTTGACGCCTTCACTTTGCGTTCGCTCGAGTTGTTGGTTTCTGTTTGACCCGGTGGTGGCATCGGACTGATCCGAGAAGATGCTCGTCATCGCCCCGAAGCCTAAGCCGCCCCACAAATCAAACGCCGATCGATCTTCCTGAGTGGCCATGGATAAATGCGAGGGCGTGAGCAAAGGCGCTTGGGATATCTGCTGCCGCTGCTGCTGCTGCTGCTGCATCGCTTGTTGCTGTTGTTGTTGCTGCTGCTGCTGCTGCATGGGCGATCCACCGAACGAGGGAACGTGTTGGAACATACCTTGCGCGTTCTCGAAACCAGGAGGCGCGAAGCCCCTCGGAGATCCCGAAGCAGAAGATAACGGATTACGTTGTTGATGATGTTGCTGTTGTTGCATTTGCTCCGCGCGATGCGTAGACGCGGCAGGTGGCACTTGTTGTTGTTGTCGTTGTTGTTGGTTGAAAGCTGTGTCATTTGCAAGACTGCTGCTACTTTCGGGAACGTGCTTCCTCCCCCACGGCGGAAGTAGGGATTTGCGTGGTGGATCAGCGGACGCATTCCTATCGTCTCTTTTGGAAGTTTCTCTTGTCGTAGATATCGCTCTAGGGGCGACGTAATTATTCAAATCAACCAATTTATTCGCATTTCCAATTCTTACCGGTCTCGAGAGAGCGGCGGCGGCGTTGCGCTTTGCCTCCTCCAAGCTAGCGTCCAAGCTCGGCTTTCTCACGTTTGTTTGCTTTTTACCGGCAGCTTCCGTGTTTGTCGCCGCCGCCGCCACCGTTGCCGCATGAGTAGATGTATCCTTTTTCGATGCATAGGCGACGTCTGTGGCCGAAGCCGACGAGGAACCGGATAATTCGCGTTCAATCGTAACATCATCATTTTTACTCGCCCGCGGAGAGGACCCTTTGGTGCGCGCTTTAGGGGTTATCGGCAGAGTAGGTTTCGATACCTCCTTTTTTGGTGGTAACGGTTTGCCTCCTACAGGATCAACAGATGCAACTGTTGGAGACGGTTTCGGAACCTCTTTGATTGATGTCTTCAAATTCGAAAGTCTCGGACTTGGAAGTTTCGTGGTGTTGGCATCTTTACTCTTTTGCAACTCATGAGAATCTGCCGTCATGTTCGTAGTAGCATGAACCTCTGACGAGGATTCTGTTTTAGTTTCAGCGACGATTACTGGCTTTAAAACGCCAACGCTCTTCTTCTGGTTAATTACCGATATCGCGAAAAGGCACGCCGTCACGACAAAACATACCGCAAAAAATACCGCTAAAAAGTTTGGCGACGTAATCGTCTCGAGCGTTCCAGAAACGTTCAACGATATATTCGCCGAGATCCTCGCGACAAACGCGTAAGTTTTCGTCTTGAAACTGTTTTCGCGTCTTTTCTGAGCTTGCGATGCCTTCGCGGCTTCTTTTTCTGCCTTTTCGGCTGCAAATGAATACGCCTCAGAAACTTCGCCTTCCACGTCTACGCACTCTAACAAAGTGAAAGAGTTTCTCACGCAGACGGAAGATTTTAAAATATGTCCTTTCCCTGCTGCTTTCGGTGGCGCAAAGTATATGCCTCCCAACGATTTTGTCTGACTTGGTTCAATGCAAATAAGACTGTCGCCCTCGTTGCCGTTGATGTTCGTACTTTCAAAGATGAAGGCATTCTCGCCCTCGCGAGCGCTACCAAATTTCGGAGCAGATTTAGAAATCGCCCCAAACGTCACGCTCGCGAGTAAGTTTGAAAACATCCCACCGCCGCGCTTGAGCAACTTTCCGACGGCTAAATCAGGTGTGTCGGCGTGCGAAGCGCCAGGAAACATGTACGGTACCGCATCGAAGCATAATTTTTTAGACGTGGGATTTCGAACTCGAAGCATCTTTGATTTCGACGAGCGCTGACCGGCCGCAACGAAATCGATGAAGGTGGATGACGTTGAATTCGCAACAAGTCCTCCTCGCTCTTCTTCCTCCTCTTTATCATCCGCATAGTCTGTGAACGATGATGGGGAATAGTATTGCACATCATCAGTATCATCGCTCCTCGAAGCGAGCGAATCTATGATACTCGGACTTTGTAAGTTGACTAAAACTGCCACGGTGTCGACGTCGCCGAGACTGGTAGCTTCGTTCGATACAACTACGGTTGCCTTCATGTGAAATGCATTTTTCTTCTCGAGCGAAGCAATTTTATCGAGTCTAGATCTAAGTTTTTTTGCTTCCGCTTTACTGGGTGGAGAAGATACGAAAACTTTCTTCTTCTGCAACAATTCCGCAGCGGATGCTCCTATCGAATCAACATTTTCACCGTCCAAGTAATCTTCTCCTCCCTCACCGTCTTCAAAATCCTCGCTGATCGCGGTATCGAACATCAGATCGTCATCACCGAAGATTTCTTGATGCATTTCCGACAAGTCGAGTTTAACCCAGGCGCTGATTTGCGGCTCTTCGACGTTCGGCTGGATTAAACCGTCATTCTCGTTGTGGCGAACGATGACGCCTTTCTGGCTTCCACGCTTGCCATCCATAGAATGCTGCAACACACTCACCCTGGTCATGACCGGAATGTTGTGCGTAGATATAACTTCGATTGGGACGCTCGCGTGGCGCTTACCCATCGATACAGAAGCGCGCACCACGTCGTTTACAGGAAGCAGTGTACCGGTACTAAAAGAGGCCGTGATTGGTACTTGCATCCAACGATCATCCGTGAGAACGGCAAAAGTGTAGTTTGCTCGCATCGAATCAGACATTCTCTCGATGAACTCGTTATCTTCGCCGATATTAGCTGCTAAATGGAATATCGCGCGACCACGCGCTGGCACCACGAAATCACCCGCAATGATTTCGGCCCATTTTTCAGATTCATCGTTCGCGTATTTTTGGCGCCCATATCGCTCGTGCTCGACGCTTGTCTCACTCTTCCACGCTTCATTCGCGAGAGGGGACCATTCGTCGAGGATGGAATCGTCGTCTGCGAAGCTATTTCTATCTCCCACAGTCTTTCCACTTTTGTCATCTTTTGATTTGTTTTTATCTGCCTTCTTCTCCGTATTAGCATCGACCTGTGTCTTGCTCGCGTAATCCTGGCGGCATCCGCCCGGCATGTCCGAGAATCGTTTCTTGTTCGGGCGACACGGCGCATCGTGCGTGGAGTCTTCGTCTTCCTTATAGTACTCTTCTATCGCGTGCGACCTATCAAACACGTACAAGACTTGGCCGTTCCATCCAGATATGCGCGCAGATTCTGGGTCGAACGTTGTTAATCGAGCAACTTTCGCGCCGGGCATATCCGTCCACGTCGAAACAATCTTTAAAGGTTTCGAATGCGGATTTGTGAGCGTAATCACGCGCGTGCGATTGAAACCGGGTCCAACTATACCAAAAGATATTGGCTGACACGTTGATTCTACAGCAACAACTGTAATTTTGCTGGCATCGTCCGTATCTTCGACGGACTTCTCGTACTCTTCGCGCATGTCTTCTAGCGGCGCTGTCGGATTGTACGACGTTTTAGAATCCGCGTTGATGCAGCGTAAACGCGCATCGTAGCGTTCAATGCGCATTGGAAACTTCAGTAAATTTGTTATTATTGTAATTTCATCGTCCTTTTTATTCAGTTTCCACGATGGAACCGGCATTCTGTCCATGAACGTGAACGTTATTACCTCGCCTGAACTTATTTTTCGGCCTTTCGGATATCTAACAACCGCTGTTCTCGAAGCGTTGATATCAGCAAGTTCAACATTCAAAAGTCGCAGCGGTTGCTTTCCGATGTGTTCAAACGTGACGTTTCTTTCCTTCAAACGGTGATTCAATCCACTGAATGGCATTTCTTTTTCCTCCTCCTTATTCTTCTTCTTCTTCTTTTTCTTGCTTTCTTTTCCGTTTTCGGTGGTAGGATTGCTCTCCTTCGAAAGGAGTTCTCTTTCTTCGATCGTGTTCGGGATTTCAATACTTGGAAACGTCAGCGCGTACTTATCGATCGGGCGGAACGGAACAGACTCGTAAACTAAAGCTCGAACAAGAATTTCGAGGTTGTAACTCCTCCCAATACTATTTTCAACGGACAACGTCACACGTTCGGCCACAAAAGTCTCCGAGGCGGTGCGGCGACTTTTCACGTCGTACCAAACTCTCGCCGCCTCGACTGTTTCGCCCGGTTTCACCGTGACTCCTCGACCGGAGACGAGCTGCGGACGTATATCAGACGTCGGTGAAGAGACGCTCGTTATACGAATCGGCCATAAGTCGCCGTTCGTGACGTAAATAGATCGCCGCTCTTTCAGCTTTTTCGAACCATGTTTTCGATTATCCTCGCTCACGATAATCGTGCCGAAATCGATTTCGTTTGGATGCGTGAATACGGTGTTATCAACCCCTTCTAAGCTAACTGGAAACTCAAAAGCTTGTGAAGATGCCGTAGTTTTGACATACACGATGCCTTGATGTGTGTTCGTGCTGCGAACGCTGTGCACGGACCCGCTGGAAGGTGCGTTTACTTCTCCGTTTCGATTAACCGGCGCGGTGAGCGTCACTCTCGCGAGGCGAGAAAATGTACCCGGCTGTATGGACCAGCCAAAAGAGGCAGAATCTTCTTTGTTGTTGCCGTCAGATGATGGTGATAATGATGATGATGAAAGTGAAAGTGATGGTTGTGAATTTGATGATGATGATGATGATGATGATGATGATGATGGCGATGATGATTTTGACGACGAAGAAGAGTCTTCCTCCTCTTCTCTTTTACTACTCACCCACGGTACGTCAATCTTGATGAATTCAGACCGCGTCCACACGTCCGTAACGTTCAGCACTCTTAACAACGGGTTGAACAACCCTAAATCGTAATCGTGTGGCACGCCGTACACTTGCTTCGTGCTCAGTTTTTGCACGCGAAAATCGTTTGGTTTCGTCAAAAACGTAAACGGCATCAAGATGTCCCCTCTGTCCGTTTGTACGCTTAACGTTCCTCTCCCTCTCCCAGTTTGCAAGGGCGCGTGTCTGATAGTCACTTCGATGCTTCCTGACGGTGGGATCACGAAAATAGGATCCTTTCCTTGTAAAGGCGAGCGCGATTCCTCCATCGTCTCGCCGTCAACCTGCATGATTTCCTCCAACCGATCCACGCTCTTTTGGACGTCAGCTTCGGTATCTCGAATCATCTTTTGCATTTTAGCCACGCTCAGTTTCAGACTCTCGTGTTCTTTTCGATTTTCGTCCAGCATGTCCTCGCTCTCTTTTCTATCCAACTTCTCTTTCGCGGCTATCAACCTATCGTTCAACTCGTCGATGCGTTGCGTCACGTACCTAATCTTCTCGTCGTGTTTCTCCATGTCCCCTCTCCTGTTCTCCAACATCTCTCTCGCCACGAGCAAGTTCTGCTGCATCACCCTCTCCTCGTGCTTCGTTCTCCCGTACGAAATCCCTTCCGTGTACACTTGCACGCTATCGCTGGTGATCAAATACACCCTCAACGGCTTTTCCGCGTCCAAGTTACTCACGGTTAAATTTTTCGTCGTCGGCCATCCAACCTGCGCCTTCTCGAAACGTAACACCGACGGGTGTAAGTTCAAATTGAACTCTTTAAACTTCTTCCTCGATATCGGTTTGAAATTCCGAGGTTTCCACACGTCTTGGGTGGTTTTCGCCCCGTCCGGTAACACGAACGGAAGTTCGTTGTTATTATTATTCTCAGGAGACGAAGAAGACAAAGAAGAAGCACCAACTGCTCCAATTTCATCATCATCCACACCGTCGACGGACGCGAAACTCTCTTTCACTCCTCCCGTGGTCTCAATCGCGTCGCTTCCAATCGGTCCCCACGACGACAGTAAAAACACCGACGAAACACAGAGCGTCGCCGCCAAGAAGAACAAGGTCATCAAAGCGAAAAACACCGACGATACGTTCGAATTGATATCGCGCTTCATCCTTTTTCCGTACTCTCAGAGGAGATCTGTCCACATAATTGGATTGCGATGAAAGCGCTCAAACTTTACGAAACGAGACGCTCTTTTCTCACGAGGAGGAAAAAGAAGAGGGCATCGTGCTTTTATTAAACGAATAATAACAACACCGCTTTGAGCGGGTGATTTTGCGCGTTTAAAAGCGCGCGCGTGTGTATGAACGTGCGTTAATTTTCTTAGGACTTCTTTTTAATAAGATTTACGAAGAGTTAAGACGAATGCTGCTGCTGCTGCTCTAAAGCGCTTTAATAATATTTCGCTTGGTTCCCGTCGACGCATTTTACCCTCGCATCGGGCGTCGGCAAAGACATGCACCGCGTGATGTCTCCCAAATCATCGCGCGAAGAAGAATCAGAAGAAGAGTTACGAATAGCGTTCTCGTCGCTTTGAAATCTTGGTTTCGCTTTCTTCGCTTTCGCTTTCGCTTCCTCGGCGGCTTTTTGCTTCAACGCTGCGATTTTGATCGGTTTCTCCCGAGCTTCTTTCTCCTCTCGCTTTTCTCTCTCTTCTCTTTCCAGACGATTCTTGCGCGCGCGCTCTTTTTGCATTTGGACTTCGTTTTTGAACGTCTTGAGTTCGCCGATAGAACGCTCGACGGGAGCGAGCGCTTCCCGGGCTATTTGCGCGTCTTTTTTCACCTCTCTAATGTTCTCCTTCACGTCTTTCGGTAAAAGAGGGTTGATTTCGTCCGGAACGATGTTACTGATGTTAAAAATTAACGCCAGTAACAACGCAATGATTATGTACGGACTCAACTGTAACGCTAACAACCCGACCGCGACGAATGCAATCGCCGAAGGGTGTTCGTACGCCCATCCCAAAGCGCCGGTGACGAAGGTCCCCGCGCTCTCCGGATGCGATACGACGCCGTATGCAATCAAAATCGCGCCAAGCGGTAAGACTATCTTCTTTCCTATTTGCTCGATCGCCTTCGGTATGATTATCAAAGACGCTAACGCGATCACCGCCGTCAATTCCGGATTCTCCGACGCCAATCGAAACGCGTCCACTTCCGAGACGTCCGATATCAAGGACGGACCAATCGATTCTATTTTCTCTTCTCCTCCTCTGGCTTCTTCTCTGGCGCTCGCAAACTCTGGGAACCCGAAACAATACAGCGCGCCGCCACTACTCCCACCAACGCTCGTTTCAAAGCGCGAAATCCTCCTCTGCGCGTTCGAAACGTCATCATCGTCATCGTTTCTCATCACACCTGTCTCCTCCTCCTCTTTCCCCGTATCTTTTCTCCCGTCGTATCTCTCTCGCGTCGTCGTCTTTCGGTGATGCCTCCTCTTCCTTTTCGTCTTCGGATTGTGTCCGTTGGCGCGCACAAAGGCGGCGCGGTGCTGTCGAGAGAGAGACGACGACGCGTTTGACATGCTTTGCCCGCAGTTTCCTACTCTCGACCCCGAAGCGCTGTTCGTGCTTCTTACTCTGAAGATATTCTTGGGAAATTCTTCATTGAACACAAAAGATGGTGTGCGCGAAGTGCGAGGTGAAACTGAAACGGGTGATCACCCCGGACCCGTGGATGCAAAAAGTCAACGCCTCTGCGAAGAGCAGCGGTACTACGAGTACGAAACTCAACGAAAACAAAGCTTTATCCTCTTCCAAAAACTACGTCCTCGGCTCTCAACAGTGTCAAGTGTGTAAAAAATCGCTCCACCAACCCGGTCTGTTTTGCCAACCGTGCGCGTTTCAGCAAGGGAAATGCGCGATGTGCGGGGTCGAAGTCCAAGACGTGTCCATGCATAACGTCGGCGGGGATTTGGAGAGGAAGTTGAGAGAGAAGACGACGAGAGAGAAGTCGGAGAAGTTGATGAAATTGGAAAAGTTGGAGGAAGAGAGAGACAAGGAGGAGGAAGAGAAGAGGGAAAGGAAAAAGAGGAAAAGAGAAGAGAAGGAAAAGGAGAAGGAAGAGAGTAAAGAAAAAGGCGAGGAAGAGAAGACGGTTGCTAAAATCGAACCAACTGGGGCGACAAACTTGGTCGGTTCGCTATTGCAACAATCCGCCGGTTCGACGACGCCGACGACATCTTGGCAATACGACGGCAAAAGCGGGTATTACTTCGACGCGTCGAAGATGCAGTATTACGATCCGAAGACCAAGTTGTACTTTTGTTGCAGAACGAATAAATGGTTGAAGCCGGAAAACGAAAAACCGAAAAATGGGACGTTCAAGAGCGGCGCGAGAAAGCCGGACAAGTTCGGTTTGTGAGTTTAGTCGCGTCGCGTTCGTTTCGTAAGTTTAGTTTGTAGTCCGTATAGTTGTTAGTTTTTTAAAACGCTGGAACGATTTACGTGTTCGCGAACAACCACTCGGTGGCGGCGGAAATATCACCTCCCGTCTCTTTGATCGCGTCCTTTGCCATTTTCTTCGTGAACCCCATGTTCACGAGCATCTCTACCGGCCCTTCGGCGCTTGGGCTGTTATCGTCCTCGTTATCGTCGTCGTCGTCGTTTTTACTCTTTTTCGATTTCTTCGTCTTTTTCGCGGCTGGTTTCTTCGCCACCGCGGCTCTCTTCCCCGCGGCGACCCCTGCTGTTTTCTTCGCCTCGTTCGCGACGACGTTGGTCACGTCCTTCACCGTAGCGTTTGCGTTCTTTATTGTCGTTGTTGTTGTTGTTGTTGTCGTCGATGTCTTCATTGCTGTCGTCGTCTCGCCGGGTTTGCTGTTCTCACTCGCGGCAGTATTCGCCATCCTCACCGCCAACAACCTTTTCCTCAACTGCTTCAACACCTCCACCTTTTCATTGCTGGACAACTCCTCTACTTTCACTTCGTCCACGTTCACGACGCGCTTCGTCGGTCCCAACCCGCCATTCACGCCGCCTTTGTTATGATTCTTCCCCATGTACGCCGCCGCGCCTAAACCGGCGTCTCTCACTGGTTTTGGAATTTCAATCGCTTCGATTTGCTCCGGAGTTAACCCGAATAAACGCACGTTTTCCTCTCGCTTCGCCTTTAACTCCTCCTTCGACATCTTCCCGCCTTGGTTGGTAATCAACCCATTTTTCCTCACCACGGTTTCCCCAACCAACTGATCGTTCGCTTGCTTCACCGCGAACACGTCTAACTGTAACCCGGTATATTCCGCCAAGGATTGTTTCCCAAGTAATCGTTGCGTTTGCCCGTTCAACTGTTGGATTTGTTTCCCCGGTAAGGCGCCGGAGTCGACGATTTGGACCCACTTCCCGACGCCGAATTTTTTCAAAACGATGACTAAATTTTCAACCTCCGGTTTCGTCCATCCTGTTTTGTTGTTCGATGGGACGCGTTTTGATGTGCGTTAAAGATGAAAAAGAAGACGTTATTAAACGTTTTTAGAGAGAGTACAAGAGAGGCACAAAAACGGAACCGCTTTGAGAGTAGTCTCGTTTTCGAGAGAGAGAGACGACTGCGAGAAGGAGGACGAGAAATCGTATATCGTTTTCACATCATCGTTTCAAAAATTCAAACGCGAGAGACGAACGTCCCCAAAACCAAGACATCATCATCATCATCGCAACACACGCGCGCAGTAAACAAAGAGAGAGAAAGAAAGAACACGCATATAACAGAATACCTGGAGACGGGGTAAAATTCCACAAACTTCTCGCGTCGCCTACTTTTGGTCCTTGTTCCGCCATTATATGTGTAACGAGTTCTTTTTATGAAGAAAACTTTGAGCAAAACGCGAGAGAGGCGAAACGAGAGAGATTTGAGGGTGGAATTTAATTGGCTGCTTTCCCATCGCACATCACACAAAGAAGAAAAAAAATCGAATTTAAACGTCATTCTACATTACGCGGAAAGAGAGTAGTGTAATAAAGAGAGAAGAAGAAGAAGAGCTTTGAGGGTTCAGGGAGCGCAGAGGGTGTTGGAGAGAAGGGAAATGCCTGGAATGGCTGGAAACGTTTCCGCTGGGACGACGATTCAGACGACGCAAAAATCATCATCGTCTTTGGGGGGGGTGACAACGAGGAAGCAATCGCTCGCGTACATCCTCTCGTTCGTCGCTCTGTTCATGCTCGTCGCGTTGTGCGACTGGGAGAATTATACCTCTTCCACCACCATCGGTGGGAATACTAATTTCGGCAGCGCATTCAGAGAAGATTCGATGCGTATCATCAACGATTTGGAAGGCGTGAAATCGGAAAAGTTATCCGAGCGATTGGAAGAGTTGAGAGAGGAGAAGAAAAAGATTGAAGAAGAGATTAAGAAGACGACGAACGACAACGAAGAGGAAACGGAAGAAGAAGAAGAAGAAGAAGAAGACGGAATGACATCGACGAAACGAAAGAAAGAATACGACGAGAATAACTTCCCAGAGGCCATCATCGAGAACATCGAACGCGATTTAGGACACGGGGCGAGAGCGTACCGAGGACCGGAAGAACCGGCGAGGACGATGGAGTTGGCGAGGTTGAGATGCTTAAACGCGCCGGAACCGTGGTCGCCGTTTGATGCCGGGAGGAAGAAGGATAACGACGGGAACGTGAGAGGGAAAGGAGATGGGAGGAGGAGGAGGAGGAGGAGGAGGAGGAACGTGCTTTCTTCTTTTGAGCGAGCGGGAAAAGAAGAAGAAGAAGAAGAAGAAGAAGAAGAAATAATAGATAGTACTGGCGGGAGAAGGAAGCTTCTGGCGTATAGACTTCCGGCGGGGAAATATAAACCTTTACAACCAAAGTGCGCGGCGAGCGAACGCGTGAAGAAAAATATAAGACCCGGCGAAGACGCCGTCGTCGGGTGCTTGAAAACCAACAGGTGCTCGCACGCCGTAGAAGACGTGTTTACAGCCATACAAAATTTGGATGGAATCAAATCTTTAAAAAATTACGTCAGTTGTATCACCGTCAACGGCCAAACGAAAGGGTGCGGCTCGATTACGGGCAACCCGGAAACGTTCCCGTATATCGGCACGAAACCGCCGCCGAAAGCGAAGAAAGAAACGACGCGAACGTATAAAACATGCGCTTTAGTCGGCAACGGTCCTGGTTTACAACGCGAAGGTATGGGAGAAATCATCGACAAACACGATGCGGTGATTCGATTCAACACGTTCGTCTCCAGCGGCGTCTGGCAAAACTATACGGGAGTCAAATCCACCTTGCGCGTCTTCAACAAAAAACGCGCGGAAACCATGAAGAGCACGAAAAACGTCTACATCTCCTCGACGAAAACGAAAGACAAAAAAGACGTCGAAAACGAGTTGTGGATCTTTTGGAACTACATGTCCTTCCCGTTCCTCCCTCCGGTTTTACGAGCGAACAAAAACACCGCCATCATGGCGCCAGACGTCATCAAATACATGGTCAACGGCTACTTCAAATCTCGATCGGATTTACACCGTTTAGGATATAAAGGTTTCCAGTGTCCAACCAACGTCAATTCAGGCATCCACGCCATGTACATGGCCATGCAAATGTGCGAACGCGTCAATTTATTCGGTTTCAGTTACAGCATGGACATGTTGAACAAACGCAACGACGCTCGATCGCCGCGCATGTCTCGATTCCACGATTGGGCGTTCGATACCATGTTGGTCAGATTGTTGCATCTCAGCGGGTACGTCAACGTGTGCACTTCGTAGTTTTAGCTCGTAGCAGTAGCAGCAGCAGTAATAATAATAGTAATAGTACTAATAATAACGCGATGCTAGCATACGGTAGAGATCAGAGATCGTGTTGTTCTCTGGCGCTCGTCGTTGAGTTTCTTTCACTTTTTTCGCTCCCTCTGCTTGCTTGCACGCAAAGTCTCGTCAAAACACCGAAGAAAAAAAGAAGGAGATTCATCATAAAATTCAACGCCTGTTTCTGTTGCGACGATTTTTAGTATAAAAGCGCGCGAAACGAGAGCAGAGTGAGCGGTGTTTTCTCTGCGAGTAGTAGTAATAGTCGCAGAAGATCTGTGCGCAGCAACAGCAGTCGCGTGTGTTCTCTCGTGAATTCTTCTTTTCTCGATCGACTTTCCCCGCTGCCTGCACAAAGTGAAAGTTTTACGAAAGCGTAAAGAAGAAGAAGAAGAAGAAGAAGAAGAAGAAGAGAAGAAATGGCCGGCTCAAAAGGAGGACTCGTCGATGCGTCCGTGTCGGGATGCATACGCGCGATTCTGATCGCCTACGCCGCGTATTCCGCCTACGCTATTCGTTTATTCGCGGTGCAAGAATACGGGAGGATCATTCACGAATTCGACCCGTGGTTCAACTTTCGAGCGACGCAATATTTAGCGGAAAACGGATGGAAAAAATTTTCCACCTGGTTCGATTACATGAGTTGGTACCCGCTGGGAAGACCAGTCGGGTCGACGATTTACCCCGGGATGCAAGTCACCGCGGTGACGTTGTGGAAAGCGATCAACGTATTCACGCCGATTTCGTTGAACGATACGTGCGTGTTTTTTCCGGCGTGGTTCGGCGGCGCGGCGACGGTGTTGACGGCGATGTTGACGTACGAGTGTTCCGGGAGCGCTTGGGGTGGGGTAGTCGCGGCTTTGATTATGGCGATCATCCCGGCGCATACGATGAGGTCCATCGCGGGTGGGTACGATAACGAGTCTTTAGCGGTGACGGCGATGGTGTTGACGTTTTACATGTGGACGAGATCGAATAGAAACGAAAAATCTTGGCCGTTGGGCGCGGTGGCTGGGTTGTGCTACGTGTACATGGTCGCCGCCTGGGGTGGGTACACGTTCGTTTTGAATATGGTTGGTTTACACGCGGCGGCGTTGGTCGCGTTGAGGCATTACACTGACGCGTTGAGAAAGGCGTATTCGTTGTTTTGGATCGTGGGTACTTTGGGGGCGATTCAGTTTCCCGTGGTCGGGTTACAACCGATTAAAAGCGCCGAGCAAATTGCTCCGATGTTTGTATTTTTTGGTTTGAACATCATCGGGTACGGGGAGATGTTAGTGAAGAAGCAAAAGTTGCAAGGCGATAGGAAGAAGGCGTGGCAGTTACGAATAAGGGTGTACACGGGAGCGGCGACGATTGCGTGTGCTATTTGCGCCGCGTTGGCGCCAACCGGGTGGTTCGGGCCGTTGTCCGTCCGCGTTCGCGGTTTGTTTATTAAACACACGCAAACTGGGAATCCGTTGGTAGACTCGGTCGCCGAACATCAACCGGGGACCGCGGACGCGTACGAGAGGTACTTGCACAAGTCCATGTTTATGACCGCCCCGATTGGTTTCCTCTTTGCCATGGCGCACTTCTTCGCGCACGTCAACCCGCAATCATTGTTCTTGCCGTTGTACGCCTGCGTGGCATATTATTTCGCCAACAGAATGGTTCGTTTGATCATCTTCTTAGGCCCGATTGCGGCGAGTTTGTGCGGGATCGCGGTTGGGTACGCCCTCGACGATTTGCACAAGATTTGCAAGAAATACGCCGTTCGATACTTGGAAGGTAAATCGATTTTGTTCCACGTGGATGAAGAAGAGAAGAAAGCCAAAGAAGAGGCGAAGAAAAGAGCGGACGAACCGCCGGCGAAGATTTCGAACACAAAAATGAAGAAGAAGTATTCCAACAACGTGACCTCTTCCTCTTCAGATGCGAAGAATAAAGATTCTTTCGTCAGTGACCCGAGACAAGCCATCTCGAAGATCTACCACTCGAACGTTTCCGTCTTGTTTCGTTTGACGCTCTTGTGTCTCGGACTCGCGAACTTTGCCATCATGTGGCCTGCATTTATGAACTACTCCTACGAGATGGCGCAGGGCATGTCCATGCCGTCCGTAATGTTCAAAGGCCAACTCCAAGATGGCCGGGTCATTCTCGTTCGCGATTACATGGACGCTTACGAGTGGGTGCGAGACAACACGCCGGAAGACGCTCGCGTCATGGCCTGGTGGGATTACGGTTACCAAATCACCGGCATCGCCAACCGCACCTCCATCGCGGATGGGAACACGTGGAACCACGAACACATCGCCAACCTCGCGCGAACGCTCACCGCGCCGGAAGACGAAGCGTACGACGTCATCCGTCACTTGGCCGATTACGTCCTCGTGTGGACAGGTGGCGGTTCCGACGATATGGCAAAATCGCCGCATCTCTTCCGCATTGGCGCCAGCATCGGTCAAAAAGGTGGCACCGTGGACATGATGGACATCCACCGCAAATTCGGCGTCGACCGTCAAGGCCGTCCGACGCCTATGATGGCCAATTCGTTACTCTTCAAACTCGTCTCCTTCCAAGGCGGCGTCTCCGAAGACCACTTCGAAGAAGTCTTCACGACGAAATATAGAAAAGTGCGCATTTACAAAGTCGTCGACGTGGACATGGAATCTCGAAACTGGCTCTCAGATCCGAGCAACCGCGTGTGCGACCCGCCGGGAAGTTGGCAGTGCCCCGGCCGATACCCGCCGGCGTTGAAAAAGTACCCGAAGTTGATCAAACCGGCGTACCCGGCGGAAAGAGAAAAAATGGCCGCCGAAAACGCAAAAAAGATGAAGAAGAAGAGCGGTGGTAGTGCATCAGAACTTTAACGCCTTTTGTTCGCGAGAGATTAGAGAGAGAGAGAGAGAGAGAGAGAGAGAGAGAGAGACTTAAATGTTGTTGTTGTTGTTATTTTACCTACTAGTAGTTGACTACCCTTTTTACGTGTTGACTTTCCCCAGAAATTTTAAACCATTTGCACACTTTCACGTCATGGCCGAACACCACCAAGGCACCATCGCGTCTTCTCCCGCTGCCATTTCAACCAATAATTTAGACCAGTACTTCACCGAATGGTTCCACGCGGCCGATGCCGACAAGAACAATCAAATTTCCGGCAACGAAGCCGTTGCATTCTTCACCAAATTCGACGGTTTAGTGAAGAAAGATCTCATCGAGTTGTGGGAAATCGCGGACGAAAAGAAGCGAGGATTTCTCACCGCGCGAGAATTCATCGTCGCCTGCGGGGTGGTGTCGTTAAAACAAGCCGGGGTGAAAGAAATTACAGCCGCGCACGCGCACTTGTTGAGGAACGGAGAGACGAGAGGGTTACCCACGCCGGTTTTGAAACGTGGGGAGCGTGTAGTGGTAGGGGACTCGAACGAAGAAGCGCCGGCGAGCCGCGCAGCGACAGAAACACAACACGAAGAAGAGAACAAGACGACGACGAGTAGTGGAAGACCGATGTTGAGCGACGATATATTTGCGGCGTACGATCAACCGCCGGGTGTCCCGGTCGTCGCCGCGGGTGGATTTGATGGTTTCGGCGACGCGGGAGGAGGAGCGGACGGCGGGTTTAATGCCGCTCCGGCGAGTTCGTTTAGTGCCGATGCGTTCAATAGTGCACCTTCTTCGTCAGTAACGGTGGGAGGGTTTGGCGCTCCCCCTCCTTCTGTATCTTCTGATTTCAATATTGGTTTCGATTCCAATTTTCAAACGTCGTCGCAAGCTTTCGCTTCTACCGCTCCGGTGCCTCCCCCAAGCGCGATGCCTCCTCTGCCGCAAAAATGGCCGGCGATGGGACCAAGCGATTACCAGAGGTATCAAATTCAGTTTTTGCAAAGCACGAATAACGATCCGACCGCGTCCATTCCGGCGCAAGTGTGCGCGCCGATGATTGCGGCGTCCGGGTTGGAGAAGCACGTTTTGAAGCAAGTTTGGGAAATTGCCGACGCGAGGAAGATTGGCGCGTTGGCGTGGCCGGAGTTTGTAGTCGGAATGTACTTAGCCGACGTCATTAAGACCAGGGGTGTGCAATGTCCAGAGATGATGCCGCCGATGCCGTTCCCTCCGTTTGATCAGAACGCGGCTGGTTTGTTGACAAACATCGCGCCTTCGATTTCGATGGCTCCCGCCGCTGCTGCCGTCGCCGCTCCTCCTCCTCCTCCTCAACAACAACAACAACAGCAAATGTTCGCTGGCATTCAAGCACCTGTCGCGCAACAAGATACGTTTAACTTCATCCCTGGTTCGCAGCTTCGCGACGAGTTCAATACCGTCTCGGCGACGGCGAGTACTACGTCTCATCACACTCACGGCGACGCGACGTTCACCTTTCGTGGTCCGCAACTCGATCTCTCTGCCGTTCCAGACGCCGAGCGACAGTTCGCGGAAGCGCAATTAGACGCCGCAAAGCAAGCCGATGAAAATTTATTCGCGCAAGAAACCAAAGAATCCGAAAATAAAATGTCCGCCAAAGCCGCCCAAGAGGCTTTAGGTAATTTAGCGTTGTTTCGAAGGAAGTGCGAGGCGAATTTAGCCGAGGCGGAGAATAAAGCCTCGGTCGCAGAAAGCGAAGCGAGAGAGTTAAAGAAGAAAGTCGAAGAGGCGATGAAGATGTGCGAGGAGTTGATTCAGAAGAGTGAACAAGGCGGTGACGCTTCTATCGCAAAACGATTAGAGAAAGCGAGAGAGGAAAGAGACGCGTTGCGAGCGCAGTTGGAGGAGGAAAACGCGAAACTTCGAGAATTGAGCGGGAATAGCGCGACGAGTGCTTCGAACACGTCCGAGATGGAACTTGAGATTGAAAATACGGAAAAAGAAGTTGCAAAAATTAAAAGCGACATCGCGTTAGCGCAAAAGCGATTACAACTGGCGAGTGAACGCGCGGATTTGACGACGCAACTGGCCAACGTTTCCCTGGCTGCGGAGGAGAAAGCGCGAGAACAACTTTCTCCTCATCCTCAACCATCAGCCATGACGCCGAACGGTTCTTGGGGAGGCGTGCAAATTCCTCCTTTACCACCGATGCCAACGCCGACGCCACCGACGCCGGAGACCGCTAAAATAGGCTTCGACAAATGGAACGAATGGGACGCGACTAAGACGCCGCCAGTCGGAGGGAAACCGCCGCAACAACAAAAGCAACCACAACTTCAAGATGATTTATTCAGCCATTCACCTCCAGTTATTCCACCAGCTTCGGTGAGTGCAAAACCAACACAGCAGCAACAACAACAACAGCCAAAGCCGACGGACAGCTTTGATTTCTCCGCGCCAACGCCGCGAGATTTCGCCCCTCCCGCGGTCGCCGCCGCGTTGTACTCGCAAACCAGTTCCGGAGGCTTCTTCTCCGACGACGAGACGACGCCGAATCATTCGAGAAACCCGAGCGGTTTGGACGGGATTAACTTTAGCCATACTCACGCCGCGACCGGAGGAGTAAATAATGGCATTCCACCATCACCAGCTCTCTTCAATCATCAACAACAAACCGGCGGCGGCGTCGCCAAGACGCCGGAAAACTTTATCGATCCGTTCGCCGTGAGTGACGAAGGCGACGACGACGACGTCGAGGATAGTTTCGACGATCCTTTTGCATAGATAGAAACGAGAGAGAGAGAGAGAGAGAGAGAGAGAGAGAATAGAATACATGACTAGCGCGTTAAAACTACCACCACCCGCGAGGTGCCAAACCAAAGTAAGAAGAGAAGAGAATGACTTTTTCAGATAAATTTCTAAACCCTAAATATTAGCCTGACCCAAGTCTCCCGCCAATTCTCAATTCTCGTCACACACAGACTCCTCTTTCTTTAAAGCGCTTGCGGAAACACGAAAGAGCCTTCTTTGCTTGTTTGTTGTTTTCGAGGAAGAAGACGAGATATGTTTAAGCGCTCAAAATCCAACAAGAACACCACCAACGCCGGAGGAGGAGGATTAGGAGGACAAGGCTCGGCGGCGAATGCTAATAAAAAGCTCAATTTTACCGTCGTCATTCACGAGTTGATTCTCCCGATACTTGACGATGCGAATTATGTTTCTGCTAAGAATAGGAAGAAGAATACGAATAACAGCGATGAAAACGAGATACCGAAGATTCAAACGACGAACGCGTTGAGAGCTATCGCGTGGTACCGAGGGAATAAGAAATCAGGGGTGACGAGAAGTATCGTCGCGAAACCTTATTCTTACGGAAAGCCAGTTGATGGTGCCAACGCTTCTTTCGAGGAGGAGGAGGAGCAAGTGCTGGAAAAACACGACTTCGAAAACGAATCGTTCCAATTCGAGGCGACGATGACGGGAAACAAAAAGAAATCCTTACGATTTTTAATACTCGAAGCGAACAAGAACGAAGCGGAAGCACCGAAAGAAGGGGTGAAGAAAGTGGCGGGGATGCACGTCGGGACGGTGGATTGCGATTTGAGCAATTTTCTGAAACCGGAACGACGAGGCGGGAGGATGGGCGCGAAGGTGACCGTAGAGGTTGAGTTGGAGCAGAATTTTCTGAAAGGGAAAGGGAAGAGCGTTTTGAACTATTCGAAGACGCCGAGAGGTGGGAGAGCGAGACTGACGATGACGATTCGACACGATAGGGAAGATTCGACGGAAGGGAGCGCCTTCGCCGCGGCGGCGGAAGGAGGCTCGGAGAGTATTAGCAACAATCGGTTCTCGAGAATAAAACAAGAACATCAAGCAGCCAGCACTAGTCGTGAGAATACCCTGAACAGCAACAATAATAGCACTGATGGTAGTAGTGGAGACCAAGATAATCGACCGATATCCACATTTTCCGTGGCTGATGTCGTGAAACCTGGGCAGCGACCTGTTGGAAACGTCTCTGCAAATCGCATGCCACTCGCGAAAGCATCGTCATCCTTACACGCGTCGCGATTTGGCGCTGGTGGGGCTGCAGGGATTGTTGCCAACACTGCGAGACCAGCAATGTCTAGCGAGAACGACGCGATGATGATGGATGCGTCCAAATCTACCGCTAAGATGTTTGCCCGAAATCGATTCGAGAATGTACCATCAAACGCTCACGAGCAACTGCAAGCGGATGAAGCCGATGAGGATGGAGAATGGAACCCGTTTTCAAGTAAGCACGAACATCAGAAACATCAACAACCGAAAGAAGAAAGAGAAAGAACCGAAGAGGAAGATTGGAACCCGTTTGCGCGACGCGGAAACGGCGTGTCGACCGGCAACTTGGGCGCATCGATAAGCGCGGCGGATAAAAGCGAGACGCCTCGCATGGGCAATTCGAATGCGCAAGACAATACTTACAAAAATAATGATAACAAGGAAGTCGATAGCGACGGCTTTCTCCTCGATTCGGATTTAGAAACAGAAGATGATGATGAATTCGATACTGACGAAGATAATGAGGAAGAAGAAGAAGAAGAATTCGATGACATCGACGATGCGCTCACGCATCGCACTTTTCAAAACGACGAGACGTATGACGATGACGATGATCGATGCACAACGCCGCCTCTTACGCCTGGACCTACGCGACCGCCACCGACGCCACCGCACAGAAAGACTTCGTACGCGGGAAGCTCTGTCGATCACCGCTCTGAGTTACGAGATCGCGAGGACTTCGCATCGCACGGCGTTCCTAACGCCGCGGGTGGTCCGATGTTTGTGGACAAGTCTCCTGAATTTAGGAGACGGTCGTTGAAGTTTCGCACGGATAAGCAGTTGTTTGCAGACGATGTTCTCGAATCGAAAGGCTCGCCACCGTTTCGAAACGCGCGCACGAATAGTTTGTTAGTGGACGTCTCCTTGGATAGTAATGGAAACGATTTGCGCGGACGATCTTTGAACAATTCCATGGATCGATCCAGAGGCGATTTTGATTGGAGCAGCATACCCATGCCGCAAGCCGCAGCGGAAAGTTTATTGTTGCAGTCGCAGAGACAAAACAATATCAACAACGCTACTTCTCACACGGCGCGAAGTGATGCGCCTTCATCGCCGACGAAAAATTCTGAACTCTCCATGGTTGAGCGCATTTCACAAGATTGGGATTTGGAGTACCGCGCGGGTATTCGTGTGAGTTCTGACGGCAATCGCTCCGAAGGCGTTCGCTCGTCTCTCATGAACGCGGGAAGTCAAAAAACCACTCGCACGTCGATCGATCATAAGAGCACCGCACAACAACTAGAACAAGAATTGGAAGTGGTCAAAACGAGATACGAGCACGAAATTTCCGAACTCAAAGACGACCTCTCCGAAGAGCAACAAAAGAACCAGAGAATATCCGAGCAGCTCGAACGCGCGAAGAAGAGCTTGGACGAAACAAAGTTAGAACTCGGAGCAACGCAAGTTTCTCACGCCAGATTGGAAGAGGAAAACGAAAAGTTGAAGAATCTCGCGCAGACTTTGAAGCAAAACGTTGCCGCCGCGCAAAGCAGACGAAGCAACGACGAGAGCGCCGATATCGCCGCGGCGCAAAGTTCTTTAAAAGTTGCATCGTTAGAGCGAGATGAGGCGAGAAATGAAATAAATCAGTTACGACAAGTCATCGAAACGTTGAGAACGGATTTAAGCAACGAAAAAGCGAGAACGTCGTTAGAATTTGCCATGCGCAAGTCATCGTTGGGTGACGACCAATCTGATGTCATCATGGGAGAAGCCAGGCACGCGTACTCTTCGACGAGCGGGAACGATTCAGATGGGGATATGATTCCACCGTGGGCAAAAAGAAGCGCGACTGTCGTCACAAAGTTTGACCGCCTTAAATCAACCAGGGCGATCGTGGACGAAGACTCGACGGATGATGAGGAAACGGACGAGGAAGAGGTTGAGGACGATAACGATTTGAAAGCGAAAGTAGTTTCTCATGATGAACAAGGAGAAGGATTGGACCATCATCACACATTGACAAGGACGAAGACGACGACGACGACTGTAACGGAGTACGGCGCGCTCATTGAAGCCGCGCTCGTTCGAACGCCGCAAACGACGGAGAATTTCGTCGTCGCCAAAGCGTTATTTGCGTATGCCTTTCAAGACGATGAAGCGTCAAGAGACGAGAGATGTTATCGCGTCCTCGATGCATTCAGTGGATGTATTCGAGGGTACGCGTTCGATGAACCAAAGCAGCTCGTTGCAATCTGGGTGCAAATTGCCGCCTTTGCGAGAGGTTTGAAATCGAAGGGTAATACTCTATCCACGGCTTGGGAAGATGCCAGGAAATTGAGAGACGAAACGTTCACGTTTGCATTTGAAGCCGTGTGGCGCCGCGCGATATATCCATCCATCATATGCACGAGCGACGACGAGTGTGCGGCGGAATCTTTGGAGAAACGAAACGAACTGAAAGGTGACGGCGAACGCGTTGGGCGCGTCTACGTTCGCGCTTTAGATCGCGCTGCGATTCTTCTAGGTGTCAACGAAACTGCGAACCAAGCGCCCGGCTTGGCCGTCGCCAACGCGGCCATCTTACGAGCGATACTTTCTCGGTTAGATAACGCATTAGTTGGAACCGTTTTATCGATGGAGGATAATACTAGCGATATCGTCGATCACATCGAAGATATTGCTAATCTTGTCCCGGGAGAAGGCGTCGTGAGCTTCTCCGCCGGAGCTCACTTGAAACAGTGCGTCTCGCTCGTCTCTCGATGGTCGGAATCCATAGGCGGCATGTCAACCTCCAACAACGCAACACCATTCGTCGCGCTTTCAAACAGTCGATGCTTAGCGGACGCAATGATGGTCCCAAGAGTCAACTTAATGGATGAATCAGTCCGCTCGGGCATCCAAGGTCAACTCACGAACGTCATGATTAGCAAAATTCTCGAAAAACGAGTCAAGTGCGAATTGGACGACGACCGCGTGGACCCGAACACGGCTGCCGCCATCGCCGAGTGCGTCATTCGCTTGAGCAAAGAAGACGCAGAAGAGGCATCAAAGAAGACAAAAACACCAACAACAATAAACGCCTCTTCCTTCTTAGACTTTAACGCGGACAAAATTGGTGCCGATCAAGTCTGGGACGAGCGTCAGTTTCTCGACAACGAATCCCGAGACGCGCTCGAGCGCGCCAAGGCGTCCTCCTTCCCGCAGTTTGCCGATCGTTGGGAACATCACCCTCGACAACAACAGAAAGAAGAAGAACAAAATATGTAAAATAAAGAATATCCGCAGCAGGTAGAAGAAGAGAATTGAATGTAGTCTCTACAACGTGTATTTTAATGAAAAGCAGAAGAGCAATAGAAGATTACTTGTTAATGTTTCGAGCCAAAAAATTTTCGCCAAAGTGCTTCCAAAGTGTGCAACGTGCAAAGCGCTTTGAGATTTCACCACCTCTTCTTGATTGTTTTCATCTTCGCGTTCTCGGACAAATTTTTCCACCACAAACTGACTCTTGGGAAACAATCATCTTTAAAGATGAGAACGAAGAAGAACAAAAACGACGAGGACGACGAGGACCCTTTACACCACCTCCCGCGCAAAAACTGGGAAAAAGAATGCGCGCTGAAATGCGCCAACATCAGTCGCACTGGCTTTTTCGTCAACGCGCAAGGGATGAAGATACGATGGTACGCGTGGGATGCCTCCGGGAATGATGGTCACGGGAAAAAGTCGTCGTCGGGAAAAGACGCGAAGAAGAACGACGGACGACGAAGAGCAACTCTTGAAGAAAAGGACGAAGAAAAAGACCAAGAAGAGATCGGCGTGGTGGTCGGCGCGCACGGTTCCGGAGCGCACGCCATGTTTGAATGGCTCCAAAGCATTCCAATGGGAACCGCGAGGAACAAGTATAAAAACAGCTGGATTGAAAGGATGAATAAAAAAGGCTTGACGTTTTACGCGTACGATCACCAAGGCGCCGGGAGGAGCGAATGCGCGAGAGGATGCAAGGCATTTATGGAACGCGAATCGGATTTAGTGGAGGATAACGCGCGGTTTATGAAACTCGTGCGAGAGAGGCACTGTGGTGGGAATACTAATGATGACGAGAATAGTCGCGGGAGTCGAAGAGGGAGTCGAAATAGAAACAGGAGTAGCGGCAACAACGGCGGTAGAAAGAAAGTGTTCGCGGCGGGCGTTTCGATGGGCGGGTTCGTCGTCGCGAGAGCGGCTATCGAGTATCCGAAGTTATTCGCCGACGGTGTCGTCTTATTGTGTCCAATGCTCTCGTTGAAAAAGCTGCGCGCGCACGCGTCGAACAGAATCATTCTGAAAATCTTGCGCTTGTTCTCTATATTCACCCCGACGTGGGAAGTTGGCAAAACACACAAGAACAAAAAGTTCCCGCTCTGTCAAAAAGAGATGGAAGACGACCCGCTCTGTTGGCCGTCCGGCGTCCGAGGCATTCGCGCGAGAACGGCATCGGAGTGCTATTTCGGCACCGTGCGCTTAAACAAACCGGGCGTGATTGAAAAGTTCACCCATCCGGTCATCGCGTTCCACTCGGTCGAAGATCCCATGACGGATTGTTCCGGTTCCGAGTCCTTCATCGAGCGCTGTCGATCGAAGGATAAAACCATGGTCAGATGTTCAGATGTGTTTCATCACGACTTGCAGCACGTCAGCGGGTACAGCGAACCAATCGGGGAGGAGATGTGCCAGTGGCTCACGAAACGAGCGTAAGCGAGCGAGCGATGACATATATATCATCACATATAAAAACATGTATAAAAAGAGAGCAGAAAAGAGAAAGAGTTACGCTGAAAAGTGTGACTGTGGTGATATCGCGCGATAAGTGATACCAACGCGCTTTTCCCACCATCCTTCGTCCACTCTTACGCGAGTAGTCTTCTCGTAAACTTGTACGTTAAATAGCCTGAGAGAGAAAAGTTCTTCACACAAAACAACTTCCTCATTTAAAAAGAAACAACGCACCACCCGCTCTCTGATACTCCTATTCCACTAAATCTACTGCACTACTCGCAAAACACAGAGAGAGAGAATCTTTTCTTTGAAATGAACACCCCCAAGAAATCGACTTTAAGTTAACGCGGCGCAAACTTCGAGAGAGAATGATGAAACAATCTTCTCTCGTCGTCCTCTTCTTCGTCGCATCATCCATTCGCGGAGGAAAAGGAGGAGTTTCCTCCGTCGTCGGCGCCTTTACCGAGGAAGGTTTCAGCGCTGAAAGAAGAAGAAATGACTGTCCGGCTTTGTTCTCTGGAAAAGACTGCGCGGAGGTGAAAACAAACCTCCCGGAATGCGTCGACGGTGCGTTCAGTGGAAAGTGGATTTCTTTACACCGAAACGTGGTGCGTTTTCCCCGAAAAGGAGGAGAAAGGGACGAAGACGAAGACGATACAACAAACGCTCATCGGGACGATTATTGGCGCGTACCGCGAGATATATCGGAAGAAACTGCGTCGTTACTTCCCGAATTTGATATATTTGGGATGATGGGTAATAGAGGGAACGACGAGTATTCTTCGAACGCCGCGGCGGCGAAGTCGTGCGCGCTCGTCTCCTCCGCCGCGAGCATGTCGGGGTCAAATCTCGGCGCGGAAATCGACGCGAACGAAATTGTGGTCAGATTTAATAACGCGCCTACGAGAGGTTACGAAGCGGATGTAGGAAAGAAGACGAGTTTTAGATTAACGAATGCCATCTTTCAAGGGTATCGAGAGAATGAAAAAGAGGCGGTGTTGGCGAAGTGGTGCCAAGATAAAACGAGTCGCGTGCCGTGCGGTAAACGCGAAGAGTTGACGAGTTTGATCGAGAAGAAAGCGCACGCCGTGAATCCGCGTTTTTTTGAGTACGCTAATTCGAGGTACTTTCGAAAGCTCGGCGAACATCCGACGAGTGGCATGGTGATGACGTTGCTCCTGTTGCATAGGTGCGAAAAAGTCACGCTGTACGGATTCAACGGGAAAGGATTGAAAAGCTGGTATTACCCGAAGAGAAGGAAAGGTGAAAATGCACCGAAAAAGAAAGAATGGTTGAGAGAGAAGCGGTGGACGGTAGAAGGAGATTGGATATACGCCAAATCATCGAGTGTGGACGGTATGGAAGACGATCCACTCAATCGAGAAAGAGAAGACTTATTAAAGGAGAACGCAGAAGAAAGTACCGGAAGGCGACGAAGAAGACAAGGAAGACGACGCCGCTTCTCTCGCTCGGCATCCTCGTCGTCGTCGTCGTCCTGGAACCTCCTCTCGTCTCGCGTTCAGCGCAGAGGTCTTCTCCTCGCGAATACCAACAATAGAACGAGCGCTTTGCCTCTCCATCCTCCCGTTCTTTTCCATAGTAGTAGTAGTAGTAGTAGCAGTAGCAGCAGCAGCAGCAGCAGCAGCAGCAGCAAACACCGAAGATCGCTTCTTCACGCCGTCAAAGCCGAGAGAGCGTGCGTGCGCCAGTTGCAGTTACTCGGGTTCCTCGAAGAAGTTGACGCGTAAAAGAAAGAAGGAGTCCGTCGCTCGCAGTAGTATTCGTAGGCTTGAAATTTAATTGAACACTTCGTATTTTGTGAAAACGAAAAGAAAAAACGATCCGATTGCCTGAAATTCCCCCCACTTCCGAAACGACTGTTTGAACGACTTCAGTCGGGATGCTGAAAAAAATAGCCATCGTCACCTTCCTGGGCGCGTCATCTTTGTCCGTCAGTTTTGCGGTCAAGTGCGTTTGATTTATCTCTCTCTTTTAATCTCTCTTTCTCTCTCTGTTGAATGTTAACTGACGCGTCCTCTCTTTTTCCAATTCTCAATCTGAACAACAACAACAACAACAACAACGAAAGGTTTGGCCAAGACTTCACGGACACGTTGCACAAGAAACCAGAACCTTTGAAAGGGCCAGAATACTCTCTGGACGACGAAGGGACCGGGTTGTTCGCGGACGACATGCAGCAAGCGTTCGCGCACGGATTAAAATGCGGGTCGTGCTTTGCCGTCCTGAACGAGACGAAGGCGATGTTGACCGATATCGTGGACGAGGCCGGAGGAGAGGCAGAGTTGACGAGAGAGGAGATGCTGGAGAAATTGTTGGAAAAAGTGGACGAGGAGGATTTGTGCGATCAGATTGGAGATTTGTACGGGGTGAAGTACGAGGACGGGTTGACGTTGGCGAAAGCGTGGGAGGCGCTCGTGACGGCGTCCACGCTGAAGGAGAAAGTGGCGAAAATGGATTTGGACGAGAAGGGTGTGGTTTTGGAGAAAGGGGACATTGGGAAGCACGCGGTGTCGGTGTTGGCGGACGCGAAAGCAGACATAGATTTTGGTTTGCACGGGAGAGATACGGTCGTGAAATTGGAGCAAGGCGAGGCGGAGAGGTTCGATCCGAAACGATTGGCGTATCACATTTTCAAGCAACACGAAATCGAGGACAAGGATTTGTCGGAGACGGATAAAGAGAGCATACGAGAGAGAATTTTAACGCACCCATGGTCGAGTAAGAGGCAAAAGATGGTTTTGGGAATGCAATGCGAAGCGATGGTGAAGAGCGCAACCTTTAAGGATTTGGTGAAATTATTTATGATTGACGAGGAACACCACTGGCAAAGTTGTGCCGGGACCGGCGCGTGTAAATGGAAGGGTGGAATTAAAAAAGGAGATAAGATGGTGAATGAGCACGAAGAGTTGTAAAATGATCTTGAGTTTTTGGCATTTGTATTATACTTACTTTCATTTACGCGCGCGGTACAGTTGTGTGTAGTAAATCAAACTTTTAGGAACCGCCACTCGTAGTTGTCGTACTTTTGCATCGTCACGATAATCTTCCTCTTCTTAGCGATGACTCTCACCGACGATCGTTCGGGGATGATTGTTTTGTACAGTTTCGGTAAAAACACTCTGTACGCCGCTTTGGCGCACACGGCCCAAATCTCAAACGCTTGCTCCAAAAATTCCATCTTGACGTTTTCGCTCTCGATTTCCTCAGGGAGAATGAAATAGATTTTGATTTGAAAGCCAACGTCTTCGTGAGAGTAGGTTTGTAAATCAACTCGCGGAAAGTTTTCGGACGGGAGGAGTTTGGAGACGTCGATGATGCCTACTTTTTGCCACAACACGGGAGGGAGTCGCGGATTTTTCGTCTTGTTGGTTTTCGATTTGTCCTCCAAGGCGTTACCCCTGTTTGACGTATTTGAAGACGACGACGTTTTCGTCTCTGATGCGAATGTTCCTAAACCAATCTCGTACGGGTTCTCCGCGCGCATGCGAAGGCTTTGTTTGTGCGACTTCGTGGAAATTGCGGCTATTTCTTTGCCGGCCGTTCGATATCCCAAAGGCAGAGACGCCACCGGGCCGACGTGTAACGCCGCGTATCGTCCAGAGACGAAAACTGAGCATCTAGGCCATCGACACCCGCCGTTCTCTTTCGCCAACGATACTTCGTTTGGTCCGTGTTCCCATGAAAGAGTCGTTTCTACCAGTTGCGGGTACCCGTTGAAATAATTTGTTTTCGGAAGCGAAGAGAGTAAAGGATCGGTCTCGGCGGAAACGGCGGTACCGCAGCAAATCCAAATTTCGTCAAACACTTCAACTTTGGGCGTTTCGTACGATGCTTCCTCGACTGTCATCGTCAGCGCTTGAAAATCATCGTCGGCGTCGACTTCGATGATACTTCGCGCGCGTTTCGCCGCGAGCTCGCGTTTGGCTACATCGGTCAGTTCAATCGTCGTCGAAAACTGCTTCGTCGTTTCGTCAAAACCGATGGACACGATCTCCGCTTTCTCTACCACACGAAGTTTTGGTGAACTACCATCTTGTTCTGTCGATGAGTTTGTCTTCTTCTTTGATGCGACTGAGTGACTTCTCACGCGCTTCCACGTGACGCCGTTAATCGTTCCTCGCTCTTTCGCTTCGTCTATGAATTTTGCGCGGTACTCAAAATCTTCACTATTATGGAACGGTCGCAACCCTTTCGCACCGAAGTACTCCGGTTCCACATCAAATTCGCGTCTTTTGAAACTTTTTCTGTGTAAAAGCGTGACGGATTTCACTTTACTATTTTCCACCGCCCCAGATGCAACCGATGCCGCCGTCATGCCTCCGCCTACTACCAAAAGCCGCTTCCCGTTTAACGTACCCTCGGGATCGAATACGTTTATCGACTCGCTCGTTTTCACCCGACCATTCCCACCATCTTTCACCACGAACGCTTTCAATTTTTCCGGAACCACCGCTTCTTTCCTCGCGCAACACACCACTACCTGCGCGGCGACGAACTCTTTCCCTCCTTTCGTCTTCGCCAACATCCCGCCTCGTTTCAACAACCCGGGATATTCTTCGTTCGCTTCAATCTTCCTCAAATTCACCACCTCATCCTTTACAATCGGCACGGATTTTAAAATTCCACCGTCCTCGTCGCTTTGAATCTTTCTCGCGCACGCCTCGGCGTACAACCTCGTCGACGGCAACGGCGCGAACTTATCGCTCCCAGAATACGCCAGTTCCTCGTTCCTCCCCATCCTCGAGCTGAAACTTTGAATCGCCATGGAACTGCTCGCAAACGGCGTTTGCGTGATTGGATACCGCACGTGCGTCATTCCCAAACGCATCGCGCGGTCGGCCCAAGATTCCAACCACCCTCCGAATCGATCGACGACGAGCGACGCGCGTTGACGGTTTTCCGGGAAATGCGTCAACGTTGTCAATCCGCATCTCCCGGCGCCGATAAAAAGTAACGGGTAAATGTCTTTTTTCGCCATCTCCGACGGCGAGATGAAGAATTCCTTCTCGTCGAGCACGCCGTCGTTGGAAGAAGACGTCATTTCCTTTCCTCGCGTTCGTCTTCTCGTGACCTTCAGAATCCACGCGCTCCGGCTTTAATATGCAGACAAGACGTGTCTGATCTCGGTCTTTCTTTTTTTTTTCCGAGTGGTAATTTTGAGCGTTTTTTTTTTCATTTTTTTCGAAAAAAAAACAAGAAGGCGAAAAGACACCCAAGAGAAGAAGAAGAAGAAGAAGAAGAAAAGGTTGGAATTAGTAATAGTAACGCTCTACTACGTAAACGTGTGTTCTCTTTCAATTAAAACAACTTTATCTCTTCAAAATCTATTATGTATACAAATAATGCGAAAGAAGTCTTCTTCGTCTTCTGACTCTGACTTTTTTTCTCTCTCTGTTTGTTACCGTCTTGTATATTTCATCTCTCGTCGTCGACGGGGATGTGGCTATGATGTAAGTACTATCTCTCTCTTTTATTATAATATTATTAAACAGACTTGATCTTCAACCCCAAACCTTTCATGGTCATTTGATACTTCGCCGGATCTTCCTTCGCCAAATACTTTTGTAATCGCCCTCGTCGGCCGAGGAGTAACTTCAATCCTCGTTGCGTGGAGTAATCTTTTCTGTTCGCTTGCAAGTGCGCGGTTAAGTTTTCGATGCGCTTGGTGAGCAAAGCGATTTGTAAGGAGGCGGAGCCGGTGTCGGAATCGGACTTTTTAAACTCGGAGAGCTCGTCTAAAGATGGGCGCGAGTTTTGGTCCTTGGCGACGATTCGCATTTGAATTTTACGGCCGGAGGAGGAGCGGACTGTTTCGTTTGATGATGATACGTGTGATAATAAAGAGAGAGAAATGGGTCAGCGGCGGTCACCACATTGGGCGGCTTTTTGAGGTTTTCATCAATGCGCGCGATGATTTGCAACTTTCCATCTGTATTCGCGAACGAGTATAAGCGCATCAAACCCGAGAAATGCGCGGTTGAATACCCTCCGCGTGCGTTTCGAGCGTTTTCGCGTCCGTTTTTTTCTCCATCGATCGTTTCGGCGTCGACAGGAGATGACACCGACACGCACGCCACACCGTGGATAAAATTCACACATTTAAGCGGCGATTCGTGTAAAAAAAAAGAGAGAAAGACACGCGACGCGACGTACCGGAAGAGGAGGAAACCTGCGCGGTGCCTCGAACAAAGCTACTTTGTTGCGTTAAAGAAAACATTGTTTAAGTCTGTGGTCGAAAAGCTGTGTTAGAGAAATGTCGCGTGAAGCGTTTATTTGTGTCGTCTTTCCCTCTCTCTGCTCCTTTCGTCATTTTTTGTTTCCTCTGCTGCAGAAGCTTTCAAATTTCTCATTTTTTGCAAAAACGTTTTTTTTTATTTCAAACAAAAATAAAACACATTTGCATTGACTACGCGTATTCTCATCGATCGAGCGATCACCAGAAGAGGAGCTCTTCGCGAGAAGTGCGCCGCTGAAGGGATTTTATGATGCTCAGTCCAGTGAGCAAAGTGATGGAAAGCCAAAGAGAGGAAGGAAGGAGGAGAAGGAGCTCTAATTTGTTATCCAATCATTTGATCATCGATCCAATAAAAGACGGTTCGGACGGGGTGAAACACGCGAAACATTTCTACATCGATCCCAGGAGTAGATTTAAGTTTTGGTGGGATATCGCGAGTTTAGTGTGCGTCGGGCATTCGGTGATTGTTTTGCCGTTCGCGCTGGCGTTTTTACGGTTCGATGGTAACGAGGAAGAGCCGATGTATTCCAAGGCGATCGGGTACTTGGTCGATGCGTTCTTTTGGCTGGATATTGGCGTCACATTTTATTCGGCGTATTATTCGAGCCGAGGGACGTTAGTGGTTGATTTGAAAGTTATTCGCGAGCGGTACGTCAAGACGTGGTTGGCGTTAGACTTGTTGGCGGTTTTTCCGTTCGAGATTTTCGTTCAGTCGCAATACTCGAAGAACGCGGATTTGTTAAAACTGACCCGGTTGTTGAGGATCACGAGAGTGGTGAAGTTTTTAGAGTCGAGGTACCAAAGTTTGCACGAATCCGCGAGATTATATTCTCGCGCGGTGAAAATACTCCTATTTTTGGTGCTTTCGTTTCATTGGATCGCGTGCGCGTGGCACAGTTTGTGTTCAGCAGGGGCCGACGAGTGGTGCACGTCAGAATACGTGCACTTGCACGATAACGTGTCGTTGCAATACGCGGCGGCGTACCAAGTCGCTACTTCGATTATCCTTTCCAACGACCCTTTGCAGACGTATTCTTCACCGAGGAGCATCCTACCCTTAAAAGCGCTATCATTTCTATCGTTTGTGATGCTCGTGGGTGGAGTATTATACATAATCGCCTTAGGTAACGTCGCCGCTCTCGTCACGGCCATAGTAGGGCGCGACGAGTTACAAAGGAGAAAATTTGAGCAAGTTTCCGATCTCAGCGAACACTTGAAACTACCGAGCGCGTTACATTTGAAAATGCAATCGTATTTTGAATACGTCTGGTTGAGACACCGTGACATCGACGAGAAACGCGTCGAGCATTTCTGCGCGACTTTGCCGATCAGCTTACGAAACGAAGTCTTATTGCACGCCCACCGAGAAATGTTACGAAACGTGCCCATATTTCGAGGTTTGAACGCAAAATGTATCTTAGAAATTGTGAACCGAATGACCTCTATCGTGGCATTACCCGGCGATCTGATCGTGACGAAAGGTCATTCGAACTCTGGGTTATATTTCATTTCCCGCGGCGAAGTAGAAGTCATCGTACACGACGACGAAGAAGAAGAAGAACAAGAAGCGCGGAAAACCGCCCGCCCAAAAATCCTCCTCACCGAAGGCGACTACTTTGGCGAAGTCTCGTTACTCTTAAACACACCAGCCACGGCCACGATCGAAGCCGTTTCCTTCTGCGACTTATTCTACATCTCCGGGCACGATTTCCATCTGGTCAAGGAAGCCAGCCCGGACATCGAGCAAACGTTACGCGACGCCAGAAAAGAGTTGTTCGACAAAGTCGGCGACAAAGCCGGCGACAAAGAAACAAAGAAAGAGAAGAAGATGGAGGAGGAGGAGAAGCAGAATGCGGCGTCCTCATCGTCATCAATAATGTCCGCTAAAAAAAGCTTGCGATTTTAACATCGCATCATCATCATCATCGATGACATCATCATCCCCGCCTGCGCTAAAAGTGCTCAGATCTCACACGTGTGATCTCGGGAAAACCTCAAAAACTCTTCAGAAAAGAAACACAAAATGAACGCCGTTTCTGTACTCATCAACCAGCGCGTACAGTTCTCCCGTTTGGCCTCGACGTCGTCGTCCGAGTCGTCGTCGTCACCGAGACGGTCGTCGTTTACGGAGCCTTTCGCGGCGACACAACGACGTACCATCGCGAATGCGAGAAGCAATCGCGCTCGAATTCCATCGAATCGATTTCCGACGGCGGCGGTTACTCGCAGTCACGGGGAGACGATTCAGACGACGAGACGAACGAGAAAGCATCATCAAACGACTCGAAGCTTTCATCACGATCGCGCGGAAAAGACGGCGGTGGTCACTCGCGCGTCTGCGGCGACAACTGGGGGCGGGGCGACCGCGCACACCATTCCCGGTCTCTCGTCCATGAAGAAAGCAGATTTGGTACGACATTGCGAGGAGCGAGGTTTGGACGCGAGCGGGACGGTTCCGGTGTTGAGGCAAAGATTGAGAGACGCGGTCTCATCGTCGTCGTCGTCGCAACCTTTTGTGGAGGTGGTTGCGGAGGAGGAGAGCGAAACTTTGATCGTCGCGGCTGCTGTTGTCGCGGACGACGTGGAAACCGATGATGGCGATACTACGGAGAGCTACTACGTAAAGGAAACGTTCTCGATTAAAGACGAAGCGGACGACGAGGAGCAAGACGCGATCGCGCGAAGACTCGCGTTGGAATTAGCCGTGGAGGCGGATAACACGAGAGCGAAGGATATTCGCGTGTTACAAGTGTCTAAGGCGGTTTTTTACGCCAGGTACGTCGTTTTAGCGACGGCGTTTAATCGTCCTCAAATGTCCGCGGTGACGTCGAAGATGAGAGACGTGGCGAATAACGAGACGTACAACTTGCAAGTTCCGAAAAATGTCGCCAATCAGGGCGATTGGACGTGTTTAGATTGTCGTGATGTCGTTGCGCACGTGTTTACACCAACCGCTCGAACGTATTACGATTTAGAAGATTTGTACCGAGAATGCGACGAGGTGGAGCTGCCTTTCGAGACCGAACGAATGCACGACGGATTTTACGCCGAGGAAGATCAAGAGTTTTACGAGGACGAAGAGGAAGACGAATCGGAGGATTTAGAGGACGAGTTTGAAATCAATTGGAGCGAGAAGTAAAGGTTGAAGGTTGTTACATGTATATGAAACACGTGCTTACAAGTACACAACACCGCGTTTTAAAGCTTTATATTATTACATTACAGATAATACTACATCATACACATACACGCGCGCAGTCGCTTCCCTCGAGCCAACCCGACGAGGACGCCGACGACTCAGACAAAAATCGCAGAGTCACCCGAACGTGTTCAACGCGCCTTGCTCCTTCTCTAAAAACGTCCTTAACCTTCTCGCGCTCGCCCTCGCCGCCGCCGGCGCCCAACTCTCCCCTTCCTCTTCCTCCCTCGCGTTCCCGAGTTCTCTCCAACTCCCTTCTCGCTCGTCGTCGACGTCGCTAAATCCCATCGGGACGTTCTCTAATAAACACGTCCCTCCTTTCTCTCCTTGGTGTTGTCGTTGTAACTCTTTCGCCTCTTTGACTATACCGTCTTTAAATCTCGTTGCGTCCGATTCGTCGACCGCGCCTCTTTCCGTGGTTATAAAAAGGACTCCAGCGAGACGTGTCTCCTCTTTGGCGATGCGAAGGAGTTGCCTCGCGATCGTCGCGTACGGTGGGACCCCGGTCTTTGAACGCACCATGGCGACTGATTTCGGTTCCGCCAAGGAGTGGTAAAAGTTCGTTTGGGATATGCCGATGCAATTCGCGCACGGTTTATCGTTCTCGTTCTCGTTCGTCTTCTTCGCGTCGTCAACGTCACGCGAACGAAAATCGGACGGAATGGCAACCGCGACGATTCTTTTGTACGGTTCGCACTCGGCGAGGAATTTCGAGCCGGATAATAACTTTCCACCAACGAGTGTGCTTTTGAGACGCGTTCCGCTGCCTTGCACGGCGGCGCGGAGGAGGTATCGCGTGCGTTTCATGTCTCTGATTTGTTTGGATAAAATGGAGACATGTCGTATCTTTTTGTGGGAAATGCGTCACTCGTCGTGTCGCGCGGAAACGATGCCGATCAAACGCCAGTTTCGAGGAGACAACAGAGGTGGTAAAGACTCCTCCTCCTCCTCCTCTCGAGAACGACACGGTTTTGGAAGGGGAGGAATTCTTGCCGTCCTCATCGCCGTCGTAATCTCCGAACACCAAAAGTGGACGAAACGAATGGAAAAACAACTCAAAGAGAAACTGAAACATCTGGAGGATCGACACAAGGCGGAGAGGAACGCGGTCGTGAGGTTACAACATCAGCTGAGACACAAAGTGCTCGACGCGACGAGCAGTTTTGGTGGTAATGGTAATGATGATGATGATGGTGATGAGAAGACGAGGAGTAAAACTTCTCAAAATTCGCCTCAACAGTTTGGACCGGCGATTGCGAGAGCGCAGTCGTGTTTTAGTCGCCGAGCGGGGACGCCGAGACAAGGCGGGTCGTTGGTCGCGTCCGCGCGGTGTCGGCTACATTTTGACGTGGAATTTGTCCCGAAAAGAAGCTTGGAAGGGTTAGAGGAGTATTCTCACGCGTGGGTGATTTACGTGTTTCACGCGAACACGAACGCGTGCGGGACGAAGAACGGAGGCGCGGTGAAAGCGTTGGTCTCCGTGCCGAGGTTGAACGGGGAGAAGCGAGGGTGTTTGTCCACTCGGACGCCACATCGACCGCGACCGGTCGGGTTGAGTTTAGGGAGAATTATTAGCGTCGATTGGGAGCGAGGGGAAGTGACGCTCGGCGGGATCGATTTAGTCGACGGGACGCCGGTTTTGGATATTAAACCGTACGTGCCGTGGTGCGATAGCGTGCCAGAGGCGACGGCACCGAAGTGGGTGACCAGAGCGATTGAAGGCGAGGAAGGAGGGGAACCGTTGGCGATTGGAGAGGTGAAACTCGCGAGTCCGGAGGAGGAGACGAGGGAGAAGGTGAAGCGGGCGTACGAGGAACGGTTTGAAATCGATTCGAAGAAAGGCGGGAAGAAGAGGCGACCTTTGTACGAAAACCCGGACGATTTCTTAGCGTTTGTGATGGATACGTTGCGATTAGACGTGCGAAGTACCAGGGAGAGGACGGCAAAAGTGGAGGAGAGGAAGTTTGATACGTATCGAGTCACTTTATGCGACGTGGAGGTGGCGTACGTGATTGGTAAAGAAGGCGACGGGGTGGTGACCATTGTCGACGCGGTGGCTGTAGAGCCGAGCGTTATTCCAGGGAGCGCGGATTTAGATCGACCGGCGATTACGAGGAACGATAACGATAAATATTTCAAAAAGTGAACAATACGATAGTATACTAGGTTAGATATTTAGTAGTGCTCGAATAAATTACAATAACATCGTGCTCGGGTCTTCCATGTACGATTTAAACGCGCCGAGCCATTTGGCGCCGTCCGCGCCATCTACGGCTCTGTGGTCGCAACTCAACGTCGCCGACATCACGTTCGTTTCTTTGTACATCCCTTCCTTCGTTTTTACGATCTCTTTCCTCGTCCCGCCGACGGCTAAAATGCCAGCTTGCGGTGGATTGACGATAGCCGCGAAGTGCTTGATGCCAAACATGCCGAGGTTGGAAACGGTAAACGTGCCGCCGGAGACGTCTTTACCTTGCAATTTTCCCATTTTCGCTTTTTCCGCTAAACTCTTCACTTCGCTCGAAATACCTCTCAATCCCAAGCAACACGCCGAACGCACGACGGGGACCATCAATCCTTTATCCGTTTGTACCGCCACGCACACGTCCGCGAGCTTGTATCGTCTCACGTGTGTCTCCATCCAACTCGAGTTGACTTCTGGCACCGCTCTCAGCGCCGCCGCCGACGCTTTGACTACGAAATCGTTCACGCTAATCTTTTTTGCGTCTTTTTCCTTCTCTAACAACGCGTTCATTCGCGCGCGGGTGGCATTCACCGCGTCCATGTTCACGTCCACGGTGAGATAAAAGTGCGGCACGGTTTGCTTCGATTCCGTGAGCCTCTTCGCGGTTATTTTCTTAATCGTAGAAACTGGCACCTCTTCGTATTCTGGAAAGTATATAGACGCGTCGAATTCTCCTGCAGATTGTTGTTGTTGTTGTTGTTGCGCGGAAGATTTCACGTTGGCCACGCCGCCGCTGGCGACGTACTCCAACACGTCTAAATTCGTGACTCTCCCGTTTGGACCTCTACCTCGAATCTTCGTATAATCCACGCCTTTTTCCAGCGCTGTCTTCCTCGCCAACGGCGAAATGAACACCCGAGTCTCGTTCGCACCCCTCGTCGCGAACGAAGACGAAGACGAAGACGTGCTCGCGCTCGCCGACGCCGCTACTCTCTCCTCCTCTTTTCTCGTCTCCTCCGCTTCGCTACCGCTATCGTTAAAACTACCGCCGCTATCATCACCTCCGCCTTTTCCTCCAACGTACTCCTTAAAGCTCGCCACATCTTTCTCATCCTCCACCATGACTAACAAAGGCGTCCCGACGTCGATATCTTCCCTCCCTGCTTCGATTAAAATTTTCGCCACGAATCCGTCCTCCATCGATTCCATCTCCATGGTTGCTTTGTCCGTTTGAATCTCCGCGAGAACGTCCCCGGCGGAAACTTTTTGCCCCTCAGAAACGAGCCACGAAGTCACGCCGCCTTTCGTCATCGTCGGCGATAACGCAGGCATGGTGATTTCCTGGAACGACGAAGGCAGATCCGAGGAATACTGTCTTCTGAGACATAGATTCGGACGATGATTTTGATGAAACGAAGACGATCGGACATCAAATCTCATCCTCTTTTCGAACGACAACAACGACGGAAAGGAGGAAAGTATTCGACTTTTTGTCGTCGTTTCCGTCGTCAACAAACTCGTCGTCGAAAGAGTGCTGCTCAGATTGCGTCGCGCTGTAATCCTCGCGATCTGTCGCCGCGAAGACGAAAAGAACATTGTATTTTTAAGTGTTTTTTGTAACGACTGCCAACCAATTTTCAGATCTCAAATGTACTTCTTTCTTATTACTAAAAAGCTACTAAGTGCGCGCGTATTTTTCTAGTGCTAAAATCGCTCTCTAATCAATACGAATCGCCTTCCTTTCTCTCGTTTTCCGCGGAGGTTTGAGTCGGTCTGGCGAAGCTGAATATTTGTGCTGCGAGGTTCTGCGATTCTCTCTGCGAGTGTTTTTGTTGGTTTCGATTAGACGTTTCGGAGGACTGCGAGCGTCCCGTTTTCATCGTCTCCTCCGACGCTTTGATCGAACCGAGAGGCATGATGAACCGCTCGCGATCGAGCTTTTCGGCGAGTTTTTTTGCTCGGAGTTGGTCTAAGGTGAGCGTTTTTGTTTCGCGGGAGTCGTCTTCGGTCTCGTCGGCGCGGTCTCCCTTTCCGCCTCGTTGGCCTCGGCCGCGACCTCCGCGGCCGCCTTTGTTTCGAAAGTCGTCGTCCTCTCGCGGCGGAGGAGGTCCCCGTGCGAGTTTGAGAATTTTGGAACGCTCTCTTTTCGCCAGGATTTCGTGTTGTTCTTTCTCTTTTTCTAGCGCGTTTGCGTTATTCTTCTCTTCGTCGTTCGATCCGCGCGCGTTTCCTGGTTTCGAGCTTCGTTGCTTTTGTTGTTGGTTCGATGCGGCGACAGGTAGTGGCTGAGAAGGTGTCGACGGTGCACCAGTGACTGCTCCTTTTTTCGGAGGAAGCCTCGGTTTCGCTCTCGATGGTTGCATCTCCTCTTCCTCTTGTTCTTCTTCGTCGTCGTCGTCGTCGTCGTCGTCCTCGCGCTCTCCCGCGCGACCGCGTCGTCGCTCCCTCTCCAACTCTTTCCTCGCCGCTCTTTCCCTCTCCTTTCTTTCCATCTTCTCTTTTCTCTCCGCCTCCTCTCTTTCCTTCCTCAATTCTTCCTCTTTAACTTTCCTCTCCTTCTCGAACTGTTTCCACGTCTCGTCGTCGAACGGCTGAAACTTTGGCGCTTTACCGACATCTCCCAAGGAAAACCCGTCGTCCGCGAACCGGCTCGCCGCTTTCATCCGCATCTTCTTCTCAAACTTCTCCTTCAATTTCTGGACTTGGCCGCCGAGAATTTGGAAATTCGCGTCGGTATCCGCGAAAACCACGTCTTCGTTCGTCCTCCCGAGAGCGGAACCCCCAGAAGTAGCCTCGTTCAGATCTTTCACCAAAACCTTCGTCCCCGGCGTCAACTGTCGTTCCCATCGAGCTCGCGCTCGCTCTACGCTCGACCATCCAAGTCTTTCCAGAATGACAATTTCCGAGTACCCATCCGTTGCGGTCACTTTCAACATCCTCCTACTATTCGTGCTCTTCTCTTTGTCCTCCTCAAAGTCGTCAAAATCTAACTCGTTCGCTTTCCTCTCGTCGTTCATTCGCGCTTGCGATACGTCTCTCGCGTCAACTATTTGCCACACGAATGGACCTTCCAAATTTCGTTTCAATCCTTCCTGCGTTTTATTCGGCACAGACGGTAAGAATACCCTCTCCTCGTCCTCTGAATCCTCGTCCTCTGAATCGTCCTCCTCTTCGATGAAATCCATGTTCAAAATCTCTCGTTCGATGGTGTCTCTCGATGTCGTAGTAAACGTCAGCTTTTTCTCATTCACTCGCCACCCGTTTTCTTTCAACCACTTTGAGGTCGCAGAAGAGGCTGACGCTTTCGAAGAGGAAGAATCTCTCGTCATCCTCGAAAAAGTTGTCGTCGTCGTCAGAGGCACTTCTTCTTTTTTATCACTCGCGGGCGAGAAACGTGATGGTCTTTTTGTGCATGTTTTCGCGCGATGAAGATTGTGCAGGCACATTCCATTTGCTTCACTTTTTTTCCCCAGAGCGGCTTCGAGGCACCATTTACAAAGACACAAAGAATAACACTCATGGGTGTTCGCGGAGGACAAACGACGACACGAAAACGAGCGAACAACAGAAGGTCCTCGGTAACACCGACGCCTCCGCCGAATTTAATGGCTCCAGATTCAGAGGACGAAGAGGAAGAGGAGGACGACGACACCACGACGGGGAAAACGACGAGAAGGAACACGACTTCGAATTTCAAAATTCATCGACGGAATGGTGGTCGACACGATGGAGGATCGATCTCAACCGCGGTCGTGTTAACGCTCGCGTGTGCGTTCGTTTGTGTTGGTGTGTTTCTGCAAGCGAGAACGGTCGCGAAAATCGTGAAAGGATCCGGAGTGAGAACAACAACAACAACTGAAAAGTTGGATCCGTCGATACGGAAAGAAGTGCAAAAGATGAAGGAAAAAATGGACGCGCAGCGCAAAGAGATGGACGAAATGAAGAAAGTGGTGAACGAGGAGAAACCGTGGGAATTTGCGATGCAAAAGACGATAGACGCGTGGTATGAAGGGAGCTCCGGGAAGAATAGTAAAGGATCCTGGTTTGGCGTGGGGAAGAGGAAACACGCTTCGTCGTCTTTGCCGCCGTGGCAGGCGAAGGACGAAGAGATTGAAAAAGCGACGGCGCAGTTGAGAGCGGATTTGGAGGATGTGAAGTTGAAGTTAGCGAAGAGAGGTGTGTCGACGCAAACGTCCATGCAAAGAATGACGCACATGTTGGCGGATAAGACGGGTTTGGTGGATTACGCCAGCGTGCACGGTGGCGGGAGGGTGTTGAAACACTCGACGTTGTCCCCGTTGGTCGCCAGAGAGAGCGGGCCGATTACCGCGATGTTGATGTACTTTCGAGGGAAAGCGGCGCCGCACCCGAAATCGAACGAGTGGTTGTTGAAACAAACGTTAGAACCGCCTGGGGATTGTTTAGCCTTAAGAGGTACGAAAGGGTACGTGGACGTGCATTTGAAGGAGAAAATTACGGTGTCTGGATTTACGTTGGAACACGTGAACCCGTTGATTGCGTATGATCGATCGTCCGCGCCGAAAGAGGTTAAATTAGGCGCGTGGGGGATGTTTCCGAAAGTTACGACGAGGAGTAGTACTAGCGATGATAGCAACGATAATACCAACAATGACTACGTTGATGTTAAGAAAATGTCGTGGAGATACGAGGAGTTTGGAAACTTTACGTTTGACCCGACTCACGCGGACGGCGTGACGACGTTCACGTTTAGCGAGGACAAGATAGTCGGCACGACCGATCGCGTGCGCTTCTCCGTGGACTCTAACCACGGTAACACGAAGTGGACGTGCGTGTATAGATTGAGAGTCCACGGAAGCAAGAACAAATGATGATAATATAATAACATTTTTTAATAATACGAAAGTATTTAATAATACGAAAGTATTGTATATGCTCTTAATTATGTAAATCGTCGTCATCATTACAGACTATACGCGTGCTATGTAAACGTTTGTTTCTCTCTCGTAAATATGTATATATAAAGATGTCTAAAGTACAAAAAATCCTCCTCTTCTTCTTCTTCTTCTTCTTCTTCTCTTCTTACGTTTAAAACAGAGCGGTCTTCTTCATTATGCGAAAGAACTCTTCCTCGTTCACCTCCCCGTCTCCATCTCTGTCCGCCTCTTCGATCATCTCTTGCAACTCCTCGTCCGTCATCGTCTCCCCTAACTCCTTCGCCACCCTCTTCAAATTCTTGAACGAAATCTTCCCGGTATCGTCGTCGTCGAACAGTCTAAACGCCTTCAATATTTCCTCCTTGCCGTCTCGCTCGCCCATCTTCGCCGTCATCAGTTTTAAAAAGTCCTCGAACGTAATCGTCCCCGATCCGTCTTTATCCACCTCGTGCATCATTTTCGCGATTTCCTCTTTCTTCGGTTCAAATCCTAACGCTCGCATGGAGACTTTCAACTCCTTCGCGTCGATCGTTCCCGAGCCGTCCGTGTCGAATAAATCAAACGCCTCGCGGATTTCCTGTTTTTGCTCTTCGGTTAATCCTGTCGAGGATGAAGATGAAGTGGTGCCTTTTTTCGCCTTTAATAGAGAGAGAACGTTTTGGGGTCAGTATATAATACACACAAACAAACATAAACGCAATCAATCGCTCGTCCGTTTTATCTTTCGCGCGCGACACAAACACACGCACAAAAGACATCACATTTTAAAAATTGACGGGGAAGAACGAGCCGAAGAAAAAGTCCGTTGACTCTCTTCCCCGATTTATAAGAAAATCTTCAATCACGCGAGAAAGAAGAGAGAGAGAGAGAGAGAGAGATGAACGCAACAAAAACGAAAAGAATAAAAAGAACAACACTTGCATCGTCGTCGTCTTTTCTATCGTCGTCCTCGCAAAACTTACCATGATGATGGTCTTTTACGTGTGTGTGTGTATTCAGAGGCGCGCGAAGCAAACGAAAGAGGTTGAGATTTTGAGTCTTCTCTGGAGTGAGAAAAATTTTCTTTTTTTTGTGAAGAGAGACGAAGAGACGAAAAAAAACATCAAAAATGGCAGCCAAAACGAAAAAAATTCAAAAATTTTGGCTCTTTTTGCTCTTTTCACGTTCCACGTTCACACGCACATACATTTCTCTAAAAATCTCTTTGTGTTTTGTGAGGTGATTTTATACATAGCGCACACAAAAACACGCGGAACAGAAGAGAGAAGTTTGAGAGAGAAGTTTGAGAGGGAGAGAGGAACTTGTTGGCGTTTTTTTTTATCTTCTTCTGTTGCTGTGCTTTTGTTGTGTCGTTTGGACGGAGAAAGAGAGCGCGTAATTTTGAATTTTCGTTCGTTCGTTCGTTGTTTCCCCATTGCATCATCATCATCTCGAGACGAGACGAGAGAACGACACTGTTATTAACAACAACAACTCGAGAGAAAGAGAGAAAGAATAAAAGAGATTTGCGGGTTTGGGCGCGCGTTTTTGTCGATTTCTTCTGCCGCGCATCACTTTCATCATCGATAGAAGAAGAAGAAGAAGAAGAAGAAGAAGAAACATCTAAAAAAAATGCCACCGAAGAAGACCACCACCACGGGAGGAGGAGGAGGAGGAGAAAGAGGACAAATAGGAGGAGGAGACGCGAACTTGAAGCAAAAGTCACCGGCGGAATTTTTCCAAGACAACAAAGGCATCGCCGGGTTTGAAAACGCGGGGAAATCTTTATACACGACGTTGAGAGAATTCATCGAAAACGCGTTAGACGCGGCGGAGCACATCGGGGTTCTGCCGCAAGTGGACGTGTTAGTGGAAGAGGTGACGCTGACGCAGTACGAGACGATGATTGGATTGGACGCGCACGTGAGGAAAGACGATACTTTATACGACGATTTTGAGACGGAAAAGGCGAGAGCGAAACGGTTGGAGAGAGAAGCGAAGGTGGAGATGCAACTCGAGAAGGCGGCGGCGGCGAATGCGAACAAAGGGAAGAAAGGAGGCGGTCGCGGGAACGCGAACTCCTCGAAAGGCGAAGAGAAGAAGTCGTATTTTAAAATCACCGTGAAAGATAACGGGAAAGGTATGGAACACAGCGACATACCGAACATGTTGGGGCGAGTATTGTCTGGGACGAAGTACGGGGTGAGACAAACGCGAGGGAAGTTTGGTTTAGGATCTAAGATGGCGTTGATTTGGTCGAAGCAAACGACCGGGTTGCCGATTCGAGTGAGGAGCGCGCAGCCGGGGCAGAATTTCGTCTCGGAATACGTATTGGATATCGACATCGAGAAGAACGCCCCGAACGTGCACAAAGAGGAGAAGAAACCAAACACGACGAAATGGCACGGCGCGGAGTTGTCCGTAACGATTGAGGGAAATTGGACGAGTCATCGACAGTACGTGTTGGCGTATTTGAGACAATTGGCGATTGTGACCCCGTACGCGGCGCTTGGGTTTCGGTACATCTCTTCGCACGCGGCTGGGAGCGCTGCGGCTAGGAATCAAGACATTCAGTTACACTTTGCGAGAAGAGCGGAGGTTATGCCGCCGTTACCGAGAGCGACAAAGTATCACCCGAGCGCGGCGAAAGAGAATCAGTTGTTGGTGAAAGATTTGTTGTCGAATACGAGAGAGAAGACTTTGAGTGGTTTTTTCAACAAAGAGTTTACGTGCATCAACCGCGAGCACGCGAACCGATTGTCGAGAGAATTAGGGGCGGGATTTTCCGCCAGCATGCACCCGAAGAACGTTTCGGACAAGCAAGGCGCGAGAATTCAACAGCTGTTAGCGTCGGCGAGATTTTCAGATCCAAGCGGAGAGTGTTTATCCCCCGCGGGGGAGTATAACTTACGTTTAGGGGTCATGAAAGAACTCGGCCCGGATTGGATCGCGTCGTACGCGTCTCCAGCTTTGGCGTGTGGAGGCCATCCTTTGATTGTGGAAGCGTGCGTGAGTTTAGGTGGAAGAGACGTGAAACCCGGGTTCAACGTCTTTCGATTTGCCAACCGAATTCCGTTGTTGTTCGAAGGCGGCGCCGACGTGGCGACGAGGTGCGTACAACGTTTGAATTGGACGACGTATAAGATCGACAAGAACAACGACAAGATTGGCGTGTTCGTTTCCATAGTATCCACGAAAATTCCATTCAAAGGTACGTCTAAAGAATACATTGGAGACGAAAACGCGGAAATTGCCGAGGCAGTGGATAAAGCTATCAAACAGTGCGCGGCGCAGCTGCGAGGTAAAATCGTTCGCGCGCAAGCGTTGAAAGATCGACGCGCGAGGAAGAAGGCGTTGACGAAATACGTGCCGGATTGTTGTAACGCGATTTTTACCATGATAGCGTCCGCTGCGGATGCGGACACGTTACCTCACGAAAGAGCGAGGAATTACGACGAGAAAGAAATGTTATGGCCGGTGGATGTTCAGTGGGAGGAGGAAGCGACGCAAAAAGCGCGAACGCGAGAGATCACGGCGGAAATTTTACAAAAACGTTTAGAAGAGTGCGTGGAAAAGATCGATAACGAAGAAGCTTTGGAATTTTCCATGCAACAAAACAAAGACGGGTTAAAACAGGACGTGTTTTTGAACCCGTTCAGTAGTTTTGCGCACGAGTACGAACCAGAGCTTCGTCCGGGAGAAAGCGGCGTCGCGTTTCGATTGTTGAAGAAGGCGCGACTGATTGCCTAATAATACTACGTAAAGTACGAAGAGAGAAGTATATTTTTAGCTACTATTTAGACCGTTAATAATATTGATCACAAACAAACACTACTAATATGTTTAAAGTTATACATGTATACAGAGCTCTATAACACCACTACTAACGACGCCGTTTTTTCCTCTTTTCCTCTTACCAAGCGCCCGGCGCGTACTTGGTCGGATTGACGTAGTTCTCGTATCCCCATCTCGTGTCAATCGCAAACGGCTCGGAAATCTCCCCGGGTCCATCCGCGGTAATTTTCGAAAGTTGAAACTTGTTCATCATCTGCTTATCTCTCATCACGCAACTCAACAGCGCCGATTTCAGAAGCTTCTCCGCCTCTTGCTCCGTCATTTCCTCCTTCCAACTCTCTCTAAACAGCGGTCTCGCTAAATGGTTCCCGAACCCCGTCGCCACGTGATCGTCCACGTAGTGTTGCCCAATCATCCCCACGCACCCTAAAAATGGTTTCTTCTCCACGTAATCCCACCCAGAGATAACTAACGAGTTCCACAACGGGTCAAACTTGTTCCGTCGGTTATACATCACGCGAACGAGGTAGTTATAAATCTCCTTCGGCGTTCTCGGACACTCGTCGTCTTGACAGAAATCCGTCATCTCCAACTCGTCCAACAAGGTTGAAATGTAATCAAAATCCGATAACTCTCCCGTAAACCCAACAACTGTATATTTCCCGACCAGTTTCATCCGTTGAATGCTTTTGTACCGTTTGGTCGACCCGTAGCACGCGAGCGTATCGCACGCCATCAAGACGCCGTCTTTGTACTTGACCGCGAGAACGGACGTGCCGGTCACGTACGGCGTTCTGTTGTTGTAATAATCGGAGAGAAAGAGAGGTCAGTTTTCTACTCGGTTTTATGCGCGTTAAATGATACAAAAGCGACGAGTATTGAAAGATTACGTTGTCTCCGCTTTTTCCGCGTCGTCGTCTCATTCGTCCTTTGAACGAACACTCGTGAGAAGAGATCTCGAGAAATCTCTCTCTCCCTTCTCACCACGCGCGCATAAAGCATAACAAACGGCCAAACGAACCGCTTTTACTGAGGTCGCGTCGAAGAACAACAAAAGATCATCGAGAGACGGGAAAAAGAGGAAGAATAAAACGCACTGCGTCCTCGTCATCACCCCGACGTTGGGATCGATCGAGAACGGTCTCCCTTTCGATCCTTTCCCGAGATGAGGTATATTTTTCCGTAAATCGTACTCGCGTTTGACTTCTTCGTCGTATGCGGGGTCCGCGCCTCTCGGGACGACGCCTGGGCCGATGGAGGAGGAGTGGGATGTGCGCGATGGAATCATTTTATGAGTATTCGTAGTAGTAGTAGTATGCGCGCGCGAAACGTACGTTTTGTCTGTCGCATTTGAGGGAAAAAATGAAGGCAAAAGCTCTAGTTTAGGGTTTTATTCAAAACCCTAAACACAAAAAAAAAGCTTCTCTCCGTTGTGGGGAAAGCGCAGCGCTTACTTGCGAAACCTCTTCGTACTCGCGCGCGTTTCGCGGTGTTGTTGTTTGTGATTTTCGCATTTATATCGTTAGTCGTAGTGGTGGTTTTTATCGTAATCTTGTTCTTGTTCTTGTTTTAATACCACTTTATACTGTGTTAATGAGTGGTGATATTGCGGAAGAGTTTGAAGCGTTCGCCCCGATGGAGGATATCCCTACGGCGAATGCTTTCAACAACACTAAAGAAGAAGACAAAGACAAAGAGGAGAAAAGCAACATGGGAAGCCGAAAATCATCCGCACTGGACGAGCTCAACCAAGACGGGTATTTCGGCCACGCGGACGGGAACTGGATCGAAGACGACGCCGCGCCGTTGGTTTTAATGCAAAAGAGTTCAGGCATGGATTCTCCAACCTTGAAAGAGGATTTGAGAGAACTGTGGAGGTTTTACGGGAGGAAAATCGTGGTGTCGATGCTCGCGGTTGGGATTTTGATCGCGTCAATCGCGATTATTTCGATGCAAACGACGACGAGGACGTCGTCACCGAATGGAGATACGCATAAAAAATCGCCGTGGGCCGGGTTCGATATCTCGCCGGCGGAGTTGCGATGGTATTGGGGGTATGCGTGGGAACGGATTCCGAGCGAGTGCGCGATGCCGGAAGCGCCGTACGAAACGGACGATATCGCTTTTTCAGACGAGGATGGGAATGAAATCGACGGTATTTTGGGGAAGAGAGAAGGGAATCGAGTGAATGGGATGGTGAACGGGATATCATCGGACGAAGAGGCGATGTTCGCGGGGACGGGGAGATCGAGACGAAGGGCGTTGGATATGGTGTTTTCGAACGCGAAAAGATGTCCGTTGGAAACGATTCAGTGTGGTTTTAGCGGGGCAGTGAGCGTTAAACCGCAATCGTTCGGAACGTGTGCGATTGTCGGACCGGCTATTTATAAAGGGATGAACATGGGACCAAAGATTGATCAACACGACACGGTGATTCGACTAGCGAGTATGCCGAACGAAAAGTTTAAGAACGATTTAGGCGCGAAGACGAGCGTGATTTACGCGACTGGGGAGCAAACGAACGCGGACGATAGTTACACGCCGTTTGGACCGGTGAATTCGAAAACAGCGGTCAGAGATGGGTGGGTTCCGGATAAATTTTGGATCGTCGAGGACGAGAAGCACCAAGAGGGCGAGTTGGACGGCGTCAACGCGCACGACGGGAAACCGGTGTTGTGGGTGAACAGACCATTTCCATCCGCGACGAAACGGAACTACGATTCCGATTTACAAACCTTCGATTTTCGGTTTTTCGTGAACCGCGTATTAGCCGCCGCGCACGAAAAAGAAGACATGGGCGATGCCTGGTTCACGTTAGGCGCCGACGACGACATTCCGGACACGTACAAAACCCAAGACCACTACGCGTTACTCTTCAACGTCATGTTCTCCGGTTTGTGCGAAAGTATTCACGCGTATGGGTTTGGATACCGACCTTTGAACTCCGAGGACGAAACGCTCGCGGTATCTCAGGCGTATTACGACGATAACCCCGCCACGAAAGCGCACTTCGCGTTGTTATCCGATAGCTGGAACACTTCGAAACGAGACGCTTTGTTAGCGAAAGCGTTGATGACGAATAATACCATTTGTTCCTACGGCGCGAGTTAAGATGAAGATTATGTTGATAATAATAAAACACAAAAGCGCTTTTAAATAGGACTATCGCATAATCATCACGTTCGCACTTTCAAAAGCATCATCAAAAGCACTCGATGACTCCGCGTTCATTTTTCTCGCAGAGAGAGTCAAAATTACACCTCTAAAATCTTCAGTAAATGCGTCCTCGCGTTTTGCGTTCAGCAGCGGAAGCAGCAGCGGCGGCGGCGGCAAAACGACGCGCGCTACCAGTAAATCCAACAACAACAACAACAACGCGAAGTATTGCTGCGATGTACGCCTCTCCTTCTTCGTCTTCTTCCTCTAAAAGCATCCGTTTTTCCGGCGGCGAATTCGTTCGTTCCCGAAAAGCGAATTCCAAAAGACTTCCCCGCTATGCTGCTGCTCTTACTGCGGCTCGCTTTTCTGCGCGTGGGACCACCATCGAGGAGGACGAGGAAAAAGAGGAGCAAATGAAACACCTTCGAATCGATCAAAAAGGAATAGTTTCCGACGCCGGCGTCTACACAACCAAAGAGGAGAAAATGTTCCTTAAAAACGCCATCCAATTAAAAGGAGGCAAAAATGCCTTCATTTTAGGCATCGAAACGTCCTGCGACGACACCGCGTGCGCGATTGTCACGAAATCCGGCCACGTAGTTTCGGAAGCCATCAAGTCGCAAGTGTCCATACACGAAAATTGGGGCGGCGTGGTACCAACTTTAGCGAAAGAAGCGCACCAAAATGCCATCGATGATGTCGTGGAGGAGTGTTTGCGCAAAGCCGGGGTGACGGATATCGGGAAGCAAGTGAGCGCGGTGGCGGTGACGGTGGGTCCTGGGTTGTCCATGTGTTTGAGAGTTGGGGTGAGGAAAGCGCAGAAAATTAGCGGGGAATACGGGATACCAATCGTTCCGGTGCATCACATGGAAGCGCACTGTTTGGTGGCGAGAGTGAAGGAGGAAGAGTGGAACGCGAATAGCGAGGAGGAAGAAGAAGAAGAAAATGGGGGGGTTGCGAAGTTCCCGTTCGTCGCGTTACTCGTGAGTGGTGGGCACAACGTGCTGTTGAAAGTAGAAGGTGTCGGGAGATACACCATATTAGGTCAAACGTTAGACGACGCCATAGGTGAAGCGTACGATAAAACCGCGCGACTTCTCGGTTTGCCCGTCGGTGGCGGCGGCGGTCCGGCGTTGGAAAAGTTAGCCAAAGAGTACGAAGAGATAGTTTTAGAACCGCGACGAGAACAGTGCAGAAAGGAAACGGAACAGGAAGCGCACATAACGGACGAGGTGTTTGAGAAAATTGTTAGAAAAAAAGTGAAGAATCCAATCAGATTTACCGTCCCGTTGCGAAAACGCAAAACGTGCGATTTCAGTTTCGCCGGATTGAAAACCAACGTCCGATTGGCCATCGAAAAGCACCTCGGTGCGGTCGTCGACGAGTCGATACCAGAACAGAAAGTGTTACCTTCCGAAAACTGGGACGGCATAGAAAACCGAGAAACGCGCGCCGCCATCGCGCACGCGTTCCAAACCGCCGCGGTAACGCACCTCGAAGACCGCGTTTCACGAGCTTTGGAATGGGTGGAATCCGACGGCGTCTCGCCAACCTGCCTCGTCGTCGCCGGCGGCGTCGCATCCAACCAAAAAATCCGAAAAAAGTTACTCCAAATCGGTGCAAACCATTCCATCGACGTCGTCTTCCCAAAGCCTTCCTGGTGCACCGACAATGGGGTCATGGTCGCCTGGGCCGGCATCGAAAGACTCAACTTAGCCTTAGGCGTGGAAAAACCCGTCCCGAGAAACAGCGAAGCGTTTGCGAAAGACGAAAAGGACCGAGACGTTCAGGTGCGGTTAAAACCGAGATGGCCGTTGGGTGAGATGGATGAGAGAGCGATCGGTGAGGTGAAAAGTAGTAAAGTGAGCAAGATGGCCAGGCCTTTGGGGAGCAGCGACTGATCAAAGCAGATTGATGATGACATTGTTGTAGTATTAATTGTATAGTAACTTCCTTCACAAATTCTTCCCCTAAAAGTCATCATCATTTAAGAGAGAGAAAGAGAGAGAACGGTGGTCTCTCTTTCTCGCTCTCTCTCATTTCGACGATTTCGACGACGATTTCTTTGACCACGAGGCGTTGCGCTTTTTGCGCCGCTTCTTCTCTCTCCTATTATCGCAAAAGTCTTCGTCACATTCGATTCGGAAATCATCAATTTTCACCGCCAAAAACGACGTCCCCGACGACGACAAAAACGACGGCGACGGCCACGAAGGCAGCACAAAGACCGATACAAATAAGGAGGAAGAGAAACAGAAGTCTCTCTTTTTCAATGAGCAGCGTGCCGTCGGGGGCGATTGGCCCGAGGGATAACAATAACAACAACGACCTTTTACCGAGGCATTCGCTCGTCCAACCACCAAATGTGGAAATCGACTACCAAAAATTCGAGAGCGAGTACCTCGTCCATGCGATTTCAATCGATCGAACGAAAGTCTCGAAAGCGACGAAAATCTTGAGAGGTTTTACGCTCGAGGAGAGAGGAATACAAGACGTGGTTTTGGACGAGACAGATCCGGAGAAGAGGAAGAGATTGGTTTTGTTGAAGCGAGAGAGCTTCGCGGCGAAAGCGGTGGCGGATTTTTTACCGGAGGATGTGAGGAAGAGGTTAGAGGACGAAGTTGGAATTTCGTTGGTGAGTGGTGATGGCAAAAATGACGAAGAGAACGAAGGGGTCGTGAAAGAGCACAGGATTACGTTAGATTATAAATATCACACGGCGGAGTACGTTTTGAAACAGCTCTTGCCAGACGGGATGGAGACGCCGAGCGCGTTTGAACAGGTGGGGCACGTGGCACACGTGAATTTGAGAGAAGAGTTTTTACCGTATAAATATACGATTGCGAAAGTTATCGCGGATAAGAATTCGAGAATTCGAACGGTAGTGAATAAAGTAGGCGCGATTGATTCGATGTTTCGAGTGCCGAATTGGGAGTTGTTATACGGCGACGCGGATTTGAAAGCGACGGTGAAGCAACACGGGTATTCCTTCGAGGTTGATTTTGGTAAAGTCTATTGGAATTCGAGGTTGGAAACGGAACATAAACGGTTGGTGGACGTGGAGTTTAAGAGAGGTGAGGTGATTGTAGATGCCATGGCCGGGGTTGGGCCGTTCGTTGTTCCAGCGGTGAAAACGAAAGGGTGTCGAGTCTACGCGAGCGATTTGAACCCGGACTGTTTCGAGATGATGCAAAAGAACGTGAAATTGAATAAGATTGAAGACTCGGTGAAATTATACAACATGGACGCGAGAGCGTTCATCAAATCGTTGTTAGAACCGGCCGCGGGAAAGAGCAGTGATGATGCGCCCGAGGAGATGTGGGCCCGCGAACTCTCCGCGTACGAGCAAGAGTTGAAAAAATTTCGAGAGAAGATAAAAGCGAACGAAAAAGGAAACGAGGAGGACGAGAAAGAAACCGAAGATAATAACACGAAGAAGAAATCAGAAAAGAAACGCAAAAGATTAGAGGAAACGTCGGTACCCAAACCAAACTGGTCGACAATGACCGCACGGGAGGAGGCAAAGAATACATCTGTGCCCCCAAGCGGAGCGACATTCGATCACATCGTCATGAACCTCCCGGCCACCGCGGTGGAGTTTCTCGATTGTCTCAAACACTCGTTCGATCGAAAGACGTGGGAGAATAGAAAACTCCCAACTGTACACGCCTACGCGTTTCGACCGCCAGGACATACCGATCGAGACGTCATTTCTCGAGCGGAAGGTCACTTGGGATGTCCGATTAAAAATGCGAAAGTGTTCGAGGTTCGAGACGTTGCGCCGAACAAAGCGATGGTGTGCGTCTCGTTCCAGATTACCGAAGAGCAAGCGTTTGGTTCTTCGCCTAGTTAGTTTAATACATAATATACTATTCCTATTGTCTCTACCTGACTATTAAATGCCCTCTGGTGGCGTCTCGCGCGGCGTTCGGCAGGTGCGCAAAACTGCCGACGAAGGCGACGTGCGCATCTGGGCGACAGAGAATGACCTCTGCGACGTCGTCTGCTCTCGATGTGTTCTTGGCGTTGTATTCCTCGAGGATGCTCGTCCACGCGGCGTTCGATGGGTCGGTGTAGATGGCGTAGTTGTCGCCGCCGTTGTCTCCTTTCTTCTTCGTTGTTGTTGTCGTTTTGGGCTGCTTCTCGTCTTTTTTGTCTGACGACGATGAAACGACGACGAGTTTTAATGCAGCGCCTTTAGGTAACATTTTTCGAGCTTCTTCCAGAGCATCTTCGTCTACGTTCACCGATGACGACGTTATCGCAAAGAATTGGCACTCGAAGTTGCTGTTTGAACCACCTAAATCGATCGTAGAGATAGTGCCTCCTCCTTCGTCGGCGTTTATTAACGCACAGTGCGGGATGCGTTTCCCCACGGCGAGGACGTTCGGATTTGTCGCTTTGACGCCTTTCGCGTACGAAAATCCAAGCTCCTCGTTGAGAAATTTCAACTTGAGCGTCTCTCCCGAGGTGCCGCACAACCGTTTCACCGCTTCGCGACGGTACTCTCCCAATGGATTCTTCTTATCGTTTTCGAGAAGCACCGTTTGCATGCGTCCGGCGCTCAAGATTTTTTCAAACGCAAACGATTTCAGCGCTTGGGGCACGGGCAACGCGTTGGATGCGAAAACGAGCGCATCGAGCGCGCGAGGTTCTAAACCTAAAGCTCTTGGTATCTCTAAAACGCGTTCGTAATTGCTCACGCTTAACGTTTTGTTTTCCGAGGCTATTTTTTTTCGTTCGTTTGCGTACGAGTTGAGCAGCGAAGAGGACAACGCGTCGTCATCGCGTTCATTTTGTATCGCAATGGCGAGTTTCCACGCTAAATTGTGCGCATCTTGAATCCCAGTGTTCATGCCAAAACCACCGGCGGGAGGGAAGGCGTGCATGGCATCCCCGGCGAGGATAATTCTCGGCGCTCGCTCTTCGTCAATTACGACATTCGCCACCGTCGCGTCCATCGTCCACGATTTTACGTCGAGTACTTCGATATCGTCAAGTGTAACGCCATTTTTATCACCAACATCAATACCACCACCACAAATCGCGTTTCGAACAAACATCTCGCATTTTTTCTTCGTAAACATTTCTTTAAAATCCTGAACTGGCGCGTGGTACGGCAACTGCAACGCGAATTCTCCCTCGCGCAAATCGTGCGCGACGACAACCCCTACGATGTTTTTATTGAACACGAAATACAACATCGCTTCGTTACTTTTCTCTTTAATTCTCTTCGCCAGCGAACGACTGACAAAGTGAATATTACCTAACGTTTGTGTCGGGAAAGATTTGTTGTTTCCTTTTTTCTTCGTTTCTATACCCCCACTATTCAATGTTCTCGCCACGACTGAACTCGCCCCGTCGCACGCGACGACGTATTTCGCCTCGAACACTTTGCCTGATTTCAAAGTCACTCGGCACCTATTGTTACTACCACCACGACTGCTACTCGAACTCTTTTCGCTACGACTACGCATCACCCTCTCTACTCGAACAACCTCGTCGCCTCTCACGAACGCGTCGTCATCATCATCGTCGTCATCATTCTCCCTCCTCTTCTTCGCCTTCTCCAATGCGTTTTCCCACAACATCGGCATCAACCGGTGCTGCGGGAAATGCGCCACTCCTTCCGTCGACGCCGTCGTCTCCCCAACTTCCATCCGTTCTGTTGCAAAGTGATCCACAGACCCGAGTTCTTCGTTCTTCTCGTCTAGGATACCAGTCACGTACCTAAAATGCCGCCAATTTACGACATCCGACATTTCCTCTCTAACGCGCGAAGCGACGGTTGTTTTCTCACCAAATCCGAACGCGTTTCGGTCCCTTAAAATCTCCATCGTTCTTCTGTTGATAAAGTGCGCTTTCGGATGTTTCGACGGCCCGTTCGAGTATCTCTCAATTAGGAGAACGTTTTTCACATCGAACGAGGATAACAAGGCGTGTAACGCGATTCCAGTTGGTCCTCCACCGACGATGACGACGTCTTTTGTTTTGTCTTGAAAAGCGTCCGTGACGTTCCCCGTGGTGACTTCGTCATCTCTGGTCGACGCGTGCGAAAACAAAGACGACGACGAGGAGAACTGTCTGTATTCGCTCATAAAATAACAAAAAGGATGATGATTTCTTCGACGTCCGCGAGAAAGGAACGCCGCGACCGCCGATCTAGCGGCGGTCATGGCATTACGCTTTTCCGGTGAAGAGTTCTGCTTTATAAAAGTGCCGCTTTTTTCCCCACTTTTAGACACTTTAGATACGGGAAGCGAAGAACGTTAAACGCTCGCTCTTTGGCGGTGGATGCGTCGTGGTGGTGATACGAATAATAATGTCGACAACAAAAACCTTATCGGTCCGAATCTTCCAACATTTAGTCCCGTACGCGCGCGCGCAACAGTTACAACACGCGATTCACTGCGCGAGGAAAAATGCGTTCGTCCCGGATACGCTTTTAATTCTGCAACACCCTCCGGTCGTGACGGTCGGGAAACGAAGCGAAGTTGGCATGAAGTCGATTAAAACGAGCGAAGAGAAGTTGAGGGAGTTGAAATGCGACGTAATTAAATCGGATCGAGGCGGCGACGTGACGTATCACGGACCCGGGCAAGTTGTCGTGTACCCCGTTATCCACTTGAGGGAGAAAAAATTGGGGGCGAGGAAATACGTGGAAAAGTTAGAAAACGTGATGATTGAAGTGGCAAAGAAATACGGAATTACGAACGCGAGAGGGCAAATGAAGAACGAGGAGGATGGTTCGGACATGTCTGGCGTGTGGGTTGGGAAGAAGAAGTTAGGTGCGGTTGGGGTGAAGATTAGCGGCGGCGTGACCAGCCACGGGTTCGCGCTGAATAGCGAGACGGATTTAGAGTTTTTCAGGGAACATATTTTGCCGTGCGGATTAAAAGGAATGGACGTGACGAGTTTGAAAGATTTAGTCGGGGAAGAAATGAAGATGGAACGAGTGGAGGTGGAGATTGTGGACGCGTTTGCGAAGGAGTACGGGTACACGGAGGTGTACACGAGACGATGTTAGCGAGAGAAACTTAAAAAAGTAGAGATCGAGAGAGAGTGTACGATTATTTATTATATGTAAAACGTTGTTGTTGTAATATTAATACCAGTTTTTAGCACGCGTGGTACTACATATACCACACAGTAATACTTTCACATTACAGTCTCCGTAAAATCCGTTATGAGCTTCTCGGTGACCTCGCGCAATTGTTCTCGCAGCGAACGGTCGCGAGAATGTTTTGAGCTCTGGAAAAAATTGCAATCTGCCAAATAATACCCGGCGAAAAAGGTTGCGTCTTCATGGAACGCGGCGAAGCAGGTTGTCGATGCGCCTTCCTCGACGGTTTTTATGAATGGCTTCGAAAGCTTTCGCAAGAGCCGGCCTTTCCACCCATTTTCGTGCTTTTTGGCCCCAGGAGTTTGGATGGCTCCCGGATGGACTGAAAAGAACAAAATTTCACTTTCGAAGGCGCGTCTCGAAGCAGCCGATAATGCTTGCATATCTCGGGTAAAGATAATCTGGGCGAGCTTAGATGTACCGTAGCTTCTCGCGGTGTCGGATTTTACGTGCGCATTTGCACCAGTAACTTTTGAGAAATCGATGCCTTTGCGATGCGTGAAAAAATGCACGTGGCTGCTCACCGAAACGACACGAGCGCCGCCCACAGCTTTACGCATCAGAGGAAATAACTCTCGAACAATCATCGCGTGCGCCAGATAATTGACTTGAAACATCTGTTCGTGTCCGTCGACAGTTCTTTCGAATTTGTCGCCTCCCATTACGCCCGCATTGTTGACCAAAACATGTAAAGCGTTGAAATTCGATCTCACTTTCAAGCAAAACTTATGCACACTTTCGAGCGAACTCAAATCCAACTCGTACGCATAAGCGCGGGGTTCTGAATCTTTCGGTAACAGTGAATTCAACTCTTTCGTGATTTTCGATGCTTCTGCGATGTTTCGACACGCAAAAATGACGTGTGCTTGATGTTTAAACGCCGCAAGGGCTGTTTCTTTACCGATGCCGCTGTTCGCTCCAGTCACAATGACGAGTCTATTCGATAGGTCAATATCCTTCAACACGTCTTCTGGCGTGGATTTTGAAGAGAATCCCGTTGGACCAACCCAACCTTTTATCGTGCCTATGGGCCAGAAGCACCTCTGCGGTGGGGGAAACGTTTTCATAAAATGCGTTTTTTTTCTCGCTCCTGTCTTGTCGCTTCAATTCTCCTCTTTTTTGCGAAAAAGCAAAATGGAAAAGCGTTTTTTTATTTCTACCGCATAAAAAAAGTATCTTTGACGCACAAATGCATTACTTTCTCTCTTTAATATCTCTCGTCCTTGTGTTGCCGTGCATCACAGCGCAAGTTATCGATGGTTCATCGACGAATGGTAACTTCTTAGAACGCGCGTTTGCGGAAATCAAAACCGTCGCAGAAGAATTTTCTAGATTTTCAACCAACAGCTCAGCTGTGTTTGGCGACGAATCACTCTTAGAAAAGCTCGCGAGATCACCACTCACAACGTCGTCTTCAAGCAGCAGTGGCGATGATGCATCTTCTTCGAGTGTAGAATCCAATTTGCAGAAATGGGTGGACGAAAACAACGAGTGGTTGAGCTCGTCTTTTCTTCTGAGAGACTTGAGCGACTCGTTGAGAAGCGCCGTCGAAGTGTGCAGACCGGCGGCGTTTGCGGAACCAAAGTTGATTCCTCAAACCGTAAAGTTTCCCAGTTACTCGATTATTTTGAAAGGCGCAACGTGTGAACTTTTCGAGAATGGCGAGCGTCGGTGCGAGGACGCAAAAATTGAACGCTACCAATCCCCGACGAGAGTAATTCCAGAGCGCGTGTCCCGGGCAGAATATCGAGGTCCAACCTGTAACATCCAAGCGTGCTTGACTGCCGGCTTATTCCCTGGCAAAATTCCTACCTCAGAATTAAATGATGGCGAACTACTCGACGATTTTACCACCGTCGTTACCTCCCGTTGCGGAAACCCAACCCAAAGAGTACTCGGCAAGACGACGTTTTCGCTTCTCACCGTGCGTTGAAATTATTGTTTGTTGTTTGCAACGTCACTCACTATCGTTCACACTCATAACTTCCGTGTATTCACCCGCTAATCTCTCCACAATACCATCCACGTGCGCTAATCCAACTACCATGACGATTTTTTCCGCATCCTTTTCTCTCTTAATCGCATCTGCCATTTCGTCGTCTCTTTGATGCACCATAGCTGACATTATGTTGGGAAATTGAAATTGCATGTATTTCTTCATTTGCCCAACCGCGTTCCTATTCTTCATCGCTTCCATGTTATCTTGCATCTCTGTTGAGTTAAATCCAGCTGCTGCCATTTTCTCAAACTCTTGAGGTAATGTCGGCCCGCCTTTTTTCTCCCCGTATACAAACCAACCGAAAACGTCCGCGACCGATACGCTCTCCCTCAACGCCTTGAGCGTCTTGTTCACGTCTCGATCCGCGAGGACTAATCGCGCGTTCAATCGCTCAGCTTCCCTTATCGCCACCCGAAATTCTTCGCCCGGTTCCATCCCGCTCGATTTTAAAGACGCGTAAAACGCTTTCAACCCAATCGCTAAACACCGGTCCAGAGCGCCCAAGTCGCGGTTCGAGGAGACATTTTTCACGATGGCGAGAAAATCTCCCAAGAAGCTTCTCTTCTTCTTTGTCTTCTTTGTCTTCTCTTCTTTGTCTTCTTTCATTTGCTCTTTCAGTTGCTCGAACCTTTCTTCGCACAGCTCGACTGCAATCACGTCCGGTTTCACCAATCGTATCAACTCCTCGGTTTCTCTCGCCGACGCTTTCGACACGTGCGACGTCCCGACGAGAAATATCTCTCGCGCTTCGTCGTTTTTGCGTAAATGCGCGACAGTTTGTTGCGAATGATAAGAAGAACAAGACGTCGAGAGGATGGAGGGAACGAGGGAACGACGCGTGTTGTTGATGTTGTGAGTGTTGGAGCGCGAGAGGAAAAGTCGGAGCATCTCCGCACACCACCGATAGCGGGCTTTAAAGTGAAGAATGTGTTATGAGTTGTTTAGCAGTTAGTTGCTGGAGTCAAATCTAGTAAATATATCATTCTAATGTTTCTCTCTCTCTCTTCTCTCTCTCTCTCTCTCTCTCTCTCTCTCTCTCTCTCTCTCTCTCGTTCTCTCGTTATCTCTCGTTCTCTTTTTGTTCTCTCGTATTGTTATTTTCTTTTCTCATGTTTAAGTCAATGCTGAAAACAGCAGACGACGACGGTGACGTTATCGCTGCTGCCTCTCTCCAACGCCTCTTGCGTCAACGCCTCGGCGGCTTCGCGACAGGCGTCTTCCGAGAATCGACCTCGCAAGATGGATCGACACAGCCTGACGGCGTCCTGGTCGCCGATGACGTCCCATAACCCATCCGTGGCGACGATGACGTTTTCAATTTCGTCGTCTAAGGTTACTCGAGCGACGTCTGGGGTTGCCGTGACGCCTTTGTTTTCTGGACGCTTAAAGTCGATGTCGCCGATGGCACGCGAGACGGCTAAAGCCGCGCGAACGTTGCGGCCTCGGTTTTCGGCGATGACGCGCCAGCAACCGCAGAATTCAACGCGGCCGCCTTCGTCGTAGACGCGCTTGCGCTCGCGCGGAAGCGAGGGTTTGTGATCTTCCGTTAAGGCTTTTGCGCGGACGTCGTGGTGGCCCACGGCGCGTTTGCCCACGACGATTCGGGTATCGCCGGCGTGCGCGACAAAGAGGTGGTTGGCCACGCGCAAGACGACCGAGGCTGTGGAACCGTCCCGTCTGTTTAAAGCTTTTGTACCGTCTAAGATTTCTTCGTCTAAATCGACAAACGATCGGATTAAGGAGCTCTTCACGCCGAGTTCAAACTCTTCGAGTTCGTGTTGCGGCGCGTCCGGCGCGATGCCGTTGGCGATGAACGCGCACTTTTCCAAGTGCGTGTGCATTTTCTCCTTGGCGTACGAGGCGGCCCAATCGCCGTTGTGCCCATCGTACACGCCGATGTACTGTTTATCGCTGATTATTTGTTCTTGTTGTCCGTTGTTCATGTTGTTATAGTAGTTGTTTTGACTCATTTTCCCGGCGCACTCAAATTTCCAATCTTCGATGATTGCGTAGCGATCTTCCATGTACGGTCGCTGTCCCTGCGCTTCGTACACGCCAAAAAGGACGCGCGCTGGAGGCTTCAAAGTTGCTTTGGGTTGTTTTTTTGCCAAAGTAGTCGATTCATTCGTCGCGCCGTCTACCGCGGATCGAACGGAACCGTCCGAGTGGCCGCTTCTATCCAAATTCGCTCCTCCGTCACTCTCGCTCGTTTGTTTCGATTTCGTCGTCGGCGAATCTACCTCTTTCTCTCCTTGTCGTTGGTTGTTTCGGTCGTGTGCTCCGACATCCACTTCTTCGTCCGTCATCAGCGCATCCTCGTCGTCTGTGGCTTCTAAACTGCCCTCCGCGCTCGAACCGCCGCCCATAGCTGCCAAATCCGGTTCCGCCCCGTCCAACGTGACCATCGACCGAACTCTCAATAACTTTGAATCCATACCTTCGGCAGGGCTCGGCGCTCTTGCCGCGTGCGCATCCAACGCAACTCTCGCAACTGCCGAATTCTCCGCAAACATTGTCGTTTGTTCTCCACCACCGTTGCCGAACGCGTCGTGCTTCGGCGGTTTGCCTTCGTTCGCGTTACTACTAATAGCATTGTTGTTATTATTATTATCATTATTATTATTGTTGTTCGCGTTGTTATTACCGCTCACAACTCTCTTACTCTTATTCAAATCAAACGTCGCTTGGTTCAAGTAATCCAACCTCGTCGTCGGACTTTCGCCTAAACTATTCGACCCATTCGACACGTTGTTCGCCATCATCATACCGATATCCTCGCCGCTCATCGAACCCAACTTGTTGTAGTTGTTATTCGTCGGCCTCAAGCTCTTTCTCTCTTTCTCGCCTTCTCTTATCGGAAGGTCCGAGGACGAGGACGGACTGTGCGAGTACGACGGCGCGTTATCGTCGTCGTCAATGCGGCGGTGATCGCTCTGAAACGGATTGTTGTGGTTGTTGTTATTCTCATTCATGCTGTTCTCCGCCATCAACCGGTCTGCCGCAATAACTGCATTACTATTAGTATTAAACTCCTCGTTGTTGTTCTTGTTGTTTTCCAACTTCTCCTTCTCTTCCTCCGCCGCCGCGAGTAAATCGCTGCGACTTCGTTTCCCTTGACTCGACGCGATGGATTGTCCGGAGCTCTCTCTTCTCATGGATGCAAAATCGACTGGAATGGGTTTAGTCTTTGTGGTATTATTCGTATCGTTGCGTTCTTCTTCTTCTTCTTTCTTGTCGTCGTCTTCTTTCCTCGAGAGGGGGGAAACGACAGCCGATGACGAGCGCAATCCTTCCCCGCGCGATGGATATTCTTCTTCAGACATAATACTTTTAAAATAATATGCTAATAAATACGTCGCAACAAACTCTCTCTCTGACTCTCTCTCTCTCTTTCTCTTTCTTTCTCTTCTCAAACGACAGCACCACCTCCGAGGTGGTGGGGGTGTGAGGCCATTTTCGTTTTCCCCTCTCCCCTTTCTGTTTTTTGGGGCTTGCTTCCACTGAAACCCTAACATTTAGGGTTTTCATGAAAAAAAACGCTTTGCCGTGATTTTTTTTTTCCTTTCACATGTGTGATCTCATTGAGATCAAAAACATCAGAACATCGGGTTTGTTTTATTGCTGAGAGCGCATATAAATGACGAAAGGAGACTTTGAAGATGAGAATATGAACAACAATAATAATCCGTACGATGTTTTAGGCATCAGTCGAACGAGTTCTTCGGAGAAAGCGAGGAAAGTGTTCCTGGAGAAGTGTAAACGTTTACATCCGGACAAAAGAAAAGTTCATGGAAGAGAGGAGGAGGAGGAAAATAACGCATCGTTCGAGAGGATGAAAGCGGCGTACGAGAAGATACTCGAGCGAGAGAAAGAAGAGAAGAGAGAGAAAGAGGGAGAAGAAAAACGAGAGGAGGTTTTGGAGGTGAACGATATCGAGTGCGGGCGCGTGGCGTTTCAGGAGAAAAAGTTTGACACCGCGATTGAGTTTTTCCAGAAAGCTTTGAGTTCGTCGTCACATGTGGAAAAAGCGAGAATTTACGCGAATTTATCCGCGTGTTATCTGAAAACGAACAAGTTTAAGTTGGCGTTAGAGCACGCGGACGCGAGTTTCGAGGTGTCCAAGAAGACGTTTCCGAAGGCGTTGTTTCGTCGCGCGGAGGCGTTGGAGAAGATGAGAGAGTATCCGCGCGCGCGAGAGGCGTTGGATCAAATGTTAAGGATGGACGCGACGTTCGTGGACGAGGTGCATCCGAAATTGCGAGAGCTGGCGGTGAAGGAGAGAGAGTACGAGAAAAAGTTGGCAAAGAGCGAACGCGAGAAGGAGAAGAGGAAGGAGAGAGGGAGAATGGAAGGGCAGCAACCGGGGACGATGCCGAAATGGGAGATTTCGAAGACGACGGCGCCGAGAGGAATGGATGATATTGATGCCGAAGAGGAGGAGACAAACGAAGAACGCGGCGTAGAAAAAGAAGAAGATGAAGGAGAAGAAGAAGAAGAAGAGTTGTACGAGAAACCTATGATTGACGGCATGGGATTGGAAGCGATTGAACAGATGATGACGTTGGCCCAAATTAAACGCGAGGAGGCAAAAGCGATGGAGTACTCTGACGATCCGGCACCTCTTGCACCAAAGGAGGAGAAGAAGAACGCGAGTAAAGATTTCAATTTTAAACGGTGCAAGATGTGTGGGAACGTTTGTAATGTCAGGATGATGTCCTGCTCATCGTGCTGTTTGTCTCTCGCGGACGCCTCGAGCTTCACGCCGGTGTACAATCTCCCAAAAGTTGCCTCGGGCGAGAACGGCGACGGAATGGAAGAGAACGACGACGAAGATGACGACGATAAGGACGCGTACGCATCTTCTTCGAGTGATGACGACGACGACGAGGACAACGACGAGATGATGCGTCAAGTACTTCCGTCGGTAGCGGCGACATCGGAGAAGCAAAAGAAGAGTCTCGAGGCGCTCGCGCGCAGACGCAACGAACGACAACAACAACAACAACAGCATCAACCGATAACCAACGAAGTCAAAAGCAAGGATGCTGCATCATCGTCTTTATGGTGGTGGCAAACGGACCCAATGTTTGCACCATATCTCGGTGGAGCTCCCGAACATAAGAGAGGATACGATCCATCGTTACAGAGCGCTTACGACGAACTGAAAATCCCGCTCGGCTCGGGCGAATCGCGAGTCCGCGACGCGTACTTGAACCAAATAATGGCGCGTCACCCAGACGCCGCCGGTTCGAAAAAAAAGCTTTTAAAAGCACAACAAGCGTACGAAACTATCGCGAAAGATTTCTGGAGGCACGATTCCGGATGCGCGAGTATGCGCAAAAAATTTGACCAAGCGCTCAAAAATACGACGACGGAAACGCAATCGTACGATCCAACTAAGAGGACCATCTTTGTTTCTCTCCGCGTCTACCGCGATTTAGAAGCCCAACACACGCTTCACTCTTTATTCGAAAATGCCAAGGACCCATCGCGCGTGTTCGTCGGCATTTGTTGGCAATACAAAACGGAAACGACCACAGAAGTCTCTTCGAAAACCGGCGAACGCGAACGGTGCGTCTGCCGCTTGCACTACGCGGTCAATCGCATAACCGCAAAAGCGGAGGAAGAAGTGGCTAAGATGAAAGGCGAACAAGATCCAGAAAAGTATTTAACGGTGGACGTGAGAAAAGTACAGTTGGAAGTGCAAGAATACGAAGACGAGAAGGAGAAGAAGGCGCACAACGCGCGCGCTATTTTCGACGGCATAAAAAACGAGAAGGAAAAGGAATGGTTGAAAAACGTGAGAGAAACGCACGTGAACTGGGATTCGTCGGATGGGCCGTGCTATTCGAGACACTTAGCCGATCGATTGTGGGGTGGCGAATCGCATATTTTATACGTCGACGCGAAAACGGCATTCGACGCCGATTGGGACGAAACGTTGTTTCGCGAGTTGGAAGAAGCGGAAAAGGATAACGAAGCAGACCACAACAATGATAACGGTGTCGTCTTAACCGCACATCCATTAGGGTACGATCTGGAAACTTCCCCCGTTTTGAATCCGGAAACGTACGAGACGGATCACCACGTGTTCATATACGGCAAAAGAATTTTTCCGTCGAAAGAGGAAAGAAACGCTCCGGCTATGCTCACCGCGCACGCGTTCGGGAAACATTTCCCGCACTTTTTCGCGTCCAAGTTACATGCGAAACCAGAGAGGTCGTTAAAATCACCATTCGTGTCGAATTTGTTCACGTTTGGTCCGAGTGAGGCGTTCATTCGAGATTGTCCGTCGGATGTGCACGCGCCGTTTTTGTATTTAGGCGAAGAAGTGTCTACGTCTATCAAGTTGTTTACCAAAAATTGGGACGCGAGAACACCTCCAATCGTGCCGCTTTTACACTGTCACGATCCGCAACACAGACGCGAGTCTTTTCTAGAAGACAGACGCAAAGGTCGTTTGTTATACGCGAGCATTTACGACGCCGGATACGGGACACCTCAAGCGGTCAATCGACGAACGCGGTTGAACGAGTACTCCTGCCGGCGTATTTTTCAAATCGTGTGCGACGGCGCAGTTTCAGAAGACGCCGCCGGCGGGAAGGTTATCGTACGCGATGACGATAAGTTTAACATCGGAAATGGAAGACGCGCGAAAGAGTTCGAATCATTTTCGGGCGTGTCCATTCGCGAAAAGCGCATCACCGAACGCGCGAAAACAGCCGGATTAGAGCGCGAAAAATTCGAGAAGAACGAGAAACGTAAGTGTAAGTTTCTCGTACCGATAAAAACGATCAGCGGGACATCGCAGGTAAAAGAGTTTTTATACGCGAGCGCCGTGAATGATGCCTTCTAACGATAAATCGTGTTTGTTGTGTGTGCCTGTACAAATCCACATCCGTCGTGTAGAAAGAATAATAACAATAACAATAAATAAGCAACATTAACACCGAATCAACACTACTTCTACAGCAATTTTTTTCTACGTAGACGAGGCCTCCTTCTTCACGCCTCCTTCTTCTTCTTATTCCCGCCGCTAACTACTTTCCAAAACGCGCCCATAATCATAAACCACCAGTACACGTTCAACATCGCCGGCACTGGCACGGTAAAGAACGCGAACGGCAACTGCCACCTCGGCACATTCTCTGCGAACCAATCCGCTTTCGCCATCGAGCGAACGTGATCCAACAAAGGCCACATCCTCACCCAAAAGTACACCCCGACGAAATTCAACTGCACGATAACCCCGTAAATGGTATCTAAAATCCCCATCCCAATGCATACAGTTCTCAACCCCATCGCGGCTTGACTCAACTCCGACCTCACGCCCCACGCGACGAAATACTCAAACGTCCCGTACCGAGTCGCCACCGGCCACATCAACAGCGGCAACACGTGGTGCATGATGTAAATCATATACTGTCGTCTCCCGTGCGCTCGGAGCATGTTCTTCCGATCGAAAATAGTCAACAACAAGAAATCATACATCAAATACCCGCACGACGCCGCCGTCGCGAGCACTGTCGTCCGTCTAAACGTCACCGCCTTCTTTTCTCCTCCTAAAACTCCTCCTCGCGTCAACAGGTTCAAAAATCCGCCAAACAGTCCTCCTCCTCTCGTGGTGGTTTCCAAGCGTCTCCCGACGTCAAATTTCCCGTTCTTTTTCATCGCGGACGGAAATCGTTCTAAACTTCCCCTGACGACTTGCCCGGCGAGTAAGCCGTTCAAAATTTGGTTCGGCGCGTGCACCACTTGCGCCCGTCGGTGTTTCGCAAGTTTCTCCCATTTCTTTTCGCCGAAAAGATACTTCGGGAAGATCGACGCGCTCATCAGATGTAAAAGTTCGTGCGTCAGAAACGAGAGGAAGGCGAGGGAAAAGAAATATCTCAAGATTGTTTCTTCCGTGTACTCGTGCGTGAGCACGTACGATTTTAAACAATTCATAACATTCATCATCGTGATGATGAAGTGTTCTCGTTTGTAGTACTCTGCGCGAAGAGGAAGGAGTCGTCGCGTATTCCGCGCGTGTTATTCAAACTACGCGCTCTTAAGAAAGGGGATTGAACTTTAGAAGAGAGAAGAGAGGAAAAATATTCCAAAAAGGAGAGCTTTTTCTCCAATGTGTTTAGGGTTTATTTGTTGCCCTAAATACTGGAGAAAAAACCATCTCAGAAAAGCGAAAGGCTTCTTTCTCTCTTTGTATATCTCTTTCTTCTTCTTACGACGAGGACGAGGAAAACCGGCTGAAACGATGAAATGACGACATGAAAGCGTCGTCAATATCGTTTGCTTTTTCTAAGCGCTCCTCCTCGGGGGCTCTTCTTCTTTATCTGTTTGCGCGAAGAGGAGGAGGAAAAGAGAGAAGGATTCTAACGAACGTGCATCACCCGCTTCAGATGAGAAGAATTTCGAAGATGATGATGACGACTTCTTCTTCTTCTTCTCACGACGAAAAGGAGGAAAAGGAGGAAAAGAGCTCGGAGAGCAGTTTTAGGAAAAAGAAAAGGAGGGCGAACAAAACGAAGGGACCGCACGCGGCGACGAGAGAGGAAAAGAAAGCCGGAAAATTTGCCAGAGAACATGTTGCTGATTTTACTAACGGTATTGGTGATGATATTGCGAATAGAGACGACGACATCGCGTTCGCGTTGGACACACACAACCGAAGGATTTTATACGTGGCCAGACGGACGAGCGACATAAAAAGTTCCACGTTCAACTTAATATGCGGGTTAAGAGAACTCGCGTTTGAAGCGAAGGAGAGTGGACGGGAAAAGAGGAACTACGGGGACACGAAGTGCAGAGAGAGGATGTTCGTCGTGCGTAAAGGAGGTGGTCGCGAGGATGATACGCGTTTGGAAGAAGAGGCGAAGAAGAAAACGAAGGTTTTGACGTTGTCTGAATTTGATCGAGCGGTTGTGAAAGTCGGTCACTCGAAGGTGTGCGTCATACAGGAGGAAGAGATGGAGGAGGTGGAAAACGAAAATGACGACGAGGGAAGAGAAGGCGTTGGATACGAGTGCGTGGACGTGACTGAGTTTAGCGAAAGAGCGTTGATGCGAGGCAAAATCGAATCAGATAGAATGATTGAAGATGAGTTCGGGAGAGCGGAAGAAGCACAAAATTCTTCGTATCCGAGCGACGCGGATGCGTTCTTCGTTCGATTTTCCTCGAATTCAAACAGAAGCCAAGAAGAATCGAAAGGAGACGAAGAAGAAGAGGAAAAAGAAGAGCGCTTCGAGCGCGCCTCTCACAGAAATGTCGTCGCCGCGCTTCGAGACGACGCGACCGGTAAAATCATATCCTTGGCTAAAAACACAAACGGAGGGAACAAAATCTTGCACGCCGAGATGAACTTGCTCTTGAACCACGAGAAAACCGGTACGAAGAAAACGCTCCTCGTCACTTTGCAGTGCTGCCGAATGTGCGCGGCGTTATCGCAGCGCTACGCAAACGAGTTGAGCGAAGTTGTTTATTTACGCGCGGATACAGGTCCGTTGGCGAAAATGACCGCGCTGCAAATCTGCGAGGAAGGAAAGTTGCGCGAGAGAAAACACGCAGAGTGAAATAGAATTTGATGAATTGTTATAAAGGCGCGAGCGCTTTACTCGTATTGTGTAGGTATTGAAGTCCTTCTCTTTGCCTCATAAGAAACCATGCTCCTGCGCGTGAATCATCATCGCGCCATCGATATTAAAAACAAGAAGGACGATGATTTCAAAAAGAAGCCGAGCAAAAAAGCTCTCGTCGTAAAAGGCTTTCGTTTTGGTGCGTCTCGTTCTTTTTCTTCCTTAAACTCGTCGTCATCGCGCTCATCCGATTTATCCACTTTTAGGGAAACTTGCGCGGAAGAGGATGACGATCGAAGAAGAAGAAGACAAAAGAGAACAAAAACCACGAACTCTTTCCTCCTCTTCGTGAACGCAATGTTCTTAAACGCAGAACCCGCATTTGCGAGAGAGATTTTAACCGCCACGGGTGAAGTCTTCCAAGGCGGGCCGACGGCGCCGGAAGGATTCGATTCCGGGGCGAACTTTGTGGTTGTTTTCGTGACTGTGCTTCTCGCTGGGTACGGGATGGTGACGTCGTTTGAAAATCAAGCGGAAACGACGGAAGCGGCGACGTTAGATCGAGTGAGTAAGCAGAAGGAGTACATGGAGAAGTACGCGGGGAAGAGTGGGCGTTTGGGGATGGTTTCTTCGTCGATAATGAGCGATGATGGTGATGACGACACGAAGAGCGAGGAGGACGGGGCGAAAGTTTTGGAGGCGCGAGGATGCGTCGGCGTGGTAAAGGTCCTCTCCGAAGAGACGTGCAGAGAGCTGTTGGAACACATCAACTCCGCAATCGCGAAAGATTCCGAGGACAGAACCAACCCAAACTTTGGAAACGTGTATTCGCGGAAAAATAGGTTTGATTACAAGTTGGATTTGAAACAGCCGACGGTGCGCAAAGCGGTCAAGGAGGCGAGCGCGAATTTGAGACAGATCCTCGCGAAAACGTGCGGGAATAGAAAGATAGGCGGGACGAGTTCCGACGAAAACCAAATTGAACTTCTAGAACTCGCCGCTTTAGTCTCGGATCCGCAAAGTTCCAGACAACCGGTTCACCCGGATACGAACTACCGCCAAAACCTCTGCGCCGTGACCACCTTCATCGCCTTGCAAGACGTCTCCGAAGCCATGGGTCCTACCTTATTCATCCCGGAAACGAACACGTTAGAGGCGCACAAATCTTTCCAAGAGAACTTAGAACTCGGAGGTCCAACCTTGTTAAAACCAAACGTCAAAGCGTTGCTTAAAACCGGCGATGGTTCCGTCTTTGACTCGCGACTGTTACACTGCGGTACCGAAAACGTCAGCGAGAGTAGACGGGTGTTGTTTTACATCACCTACGGGCCCAAAAACGCCGAGAATCCAAACCGAGGGTTTAGCACTATTCGAGAGGAATTTCGGGGGAGGTACACTTTAGAGGACGTGTGCGCGTAATATAGACGTTTAGCAGAGAGAAAGAGAGAGTTGTGATTTGTAGTATATAGATTTGAGCTTCGCGTCGCTCGATTTTTCCTCCTCACAAGTTTGCACCATGCGTTCGCCTTTAAAGACGAATACCAACAAGAATAAAAAGTTTCTCGCAAAGTCACCACCATTACCACCACCAGGTGTGCGTCACGACGACGACAAAAGTAGTATCAATAAACAACCTCTCTCCTCGGTCGAATTGAGGTACTTAGACTACTTGAAACGCGAGCTACGCGTCGATTTGCGCGGGTGTACGATTGGATACTTTCGAAACAGAAACGGAGGAACCGTTTTCGGCGGCGGCAATGAAAGCACCACGAGTCAGTCTTCGAGATACTACCGAGGGTGCGTGGCGACGGAGGATATTAAAGAGGGCGCAGTTATTGTGTCCGTACCGGACGATTCGGTTTTATTGGCGGAAAGTTTGTCCGCGTGCGCGTCGGCGGTCGTGGAGTTGAATTTAAGGGACTGTCAGAAGGTTGTTAAGGAAACGGAGGCGGTCGGGCGGCATCGCGGAATGGTGGAGGAAGGGGAAGAAGAAGAAGAAGAAGAAGAAGAAGAAGAAGAGAGAGCGGATAATGGCGAACCGAGGTTACAGCGAGAAGCTTTAGTGGTCGCGGTAACGTGTGAATTAGCGTTAGGTAAAGAGTCTAAATACTACCGGTACTTGGCGACGATGCCGAGAGTCGAAAAATTTTCCGATTGTTTGCTCTCGTGGACGGAAGCCCAGAAGGAACGTCTCAGAGGGACGGATTGCTGGACGAGGTTTAAATCGTACGCAGACGAGGAGAGCAAAGAGGTGCCGTCTCTGACCCAGTTACACTTTGAGGAGGTCGCGAGACCGTTTTTTGAGGCCATCGCGAACGGCAAAGGGAAGGTTCCGAAGACGTTGAGAGAGGCGATTGGGCAATTATTGAAGAACGAGAAGAGGAATAAAGAGAGAGAGGTGAACGTGGAGATGATGATGTCGAGTGAAGACGACGACGATGATCGCGGGAACGTGAATAATAATAATAATAATAACACTAGCAAGAAACGAAAAATGATGAAGAACAATAACATGAATAAGAATAGCGAGGATGATAGCGAAGACGAAGAAGACATCTCGTCTTCGAAACCGGCATCGAACGCGTCGGAGGCGTCCCATAGTCATTCGCTCGCGCGTTTGTATCGAGATGCGGTAAACATAGTCGCCTCGTATTCATTTACTCTCGGTGAAGATGAAACGGAAACACAAGCGTTAGTGCCATTTTGGGACATGCTAAACCATGCGCATCCGGCTTTAGCCTCGGTAAAGCTCTCCCACGACGCTTCTACCAATCGCTTGAACATGATTGCAGTTCGCGACATTCGCAAAGGTGACGAAATCTTTAATACTTACGGCGAATTATCCGATGGTGAATTGTTGCGTCGGTACGGGTTCCTACCCACCTCCAGCCGTAACCCGCACAATTCGGTTACGATATCTTTCAAAGAGCTCTTCGCGGCGTGCGATAAAGTCTACGGATTTGAGAATCCACGATTTGTGAGAAAGAAAGTCTTCGAGCTAACTAACGAAGGTACAACGAGTCGATTTAAGGTGCACCCGAACGGTCGGCCGTCGCGAAAGCTGATTGCAATCGCTGACGCCATATTCTCGGTCGAAGAAGACGATACCGACGACGAAGAAGAAGAAGAAGAAGCGTTCGAACTCGAAAAGAAAGACACCCGCGCCAACGAGATCACCGAAGCGTTAAACCTCGTCGCCATCCGCGCACTCACTCCAGGCAAACGCTACCCGACCGCTCGACGCGAAGCGTTCAAATCCATCCAAACGTTACTCGACCACGAGTCGAGAGCGAAACCGAGCCAAGTCAACTTTCGGGAAAACCGCGTCGATCGAAGACGCGTGACGATGGCTTTACGCGTCCGTCTGAGCGAACTTAAAACGTTCTCCATGCTCAGGAAATGGTTGAGAATGGGTAGAATGAAGAAATGGTTGTTGTAATACTGTTACTTAATAATGAACCGATCGCGCGAAGACCGAAAAGTCTTTATCCATTTTCACCACATTTTCCATAAAATCCTCCTCACTTCTACATTGTGTCACACGCGTATTTTAACTCTTCATATATATTATGTTTTTCATCGAGTGAGAGAGCTCTTCCTATGATAAGAATGGCAGAGGAGGAAGAACAGGAGGGAAAGAATCCACCTTCAGTCCTCCTCGTGGAGGCCATCTCGGCGGACGACAAAGACGACGCGTCGATGATGCAAATGATGATGACGACGAACGTGTGCGCGTACATTTCCTACTCCTACGCTAAAGTCATTAACTTCGCGGCGCGAGCCGTGCAAACGTGGGACCCACCACTCGACGACGACGCGTCGATGATTGAAGGGAAGAGCAAGGATGATGATGAGGTGCCGATGACGGAGCGACAAAAGGCGAGAGGGAAGGCGTGTTTAGGAGGAGGGCTGATTTCGGTGGTGGTGATTGCTTTGTGCGGGTTGGTGGTCTATCGCGGAGGAGGAGGAGGAAGACCTGGGACGGACGGAAGGATGTACTACTACGGGGGGTCTTCGTCGTACGAATCTGAAGTATCGAGCGGCGCGTCCGGTGGTTGGTTGGAGCAAGCGAGGGCGTTCTTGAGCAACGCGACTGGGGTGGAGGCGATGTTAGGGACGACGGATAACGAACACATGTTTCCTACGATATTGGAGGAGATACACGAAGACGCGTCGGCGTGCGACGCCAGAATTCGAGCGGCGCAAGTTCCGTATTTTTATAATCGACACTGCGCGTATCTGGGACGTTTAACGTCCGCCAACGCCGGCGAGGAGAGAAGGGATGCTTTGTTTGAACATTTAGCGAGAGATTTAGAGAGCCGATTCGCGAGGAATTACATCGCGTTTCTCGCAGAAACGAACGCGTATCGCTTGCGAGGCATGGGGAAGACCGATTGGGGGGTGGATGAAGACGCCGAGGAGAAATTAGGGATGTTTCCTTCTTTAATAAGAGAGGCGTTGGAGGAAGACGAGGAGAAGAAAGCTTCGGGGATACTCGCAGAGGAAAGCGTGGAGGAAAAGATCGAAGAGGCCGTCGTAGATACGTTAGCAAATAGCGAAGAGAAGAGAAGGAGCAGGAGAGCGTTGCTCGGTAGAAGTAGAAAACGCGCGCAATCCCGCATGTCGAAACATTCCGCCCATTTAAGGGACCTCGTTCGCATCGGGAACAACAATCATCTCGTCATATTAGCAATTGGAGCGAAAGAAGCGCCATTCGCGTTAGCCGCGGCGAGAGCGCTTCGGAAAAACGCTGTCCCGGGAGTGGCGAGAATATTCGAAGGCTCGCCGGAACAATTCTTCGCGTTGGAGCAAATGAAACTGGCTTTGCCGAACGTAAAGGATGCGAAACGATTGCGATTAGTCTCGAGTTTTGTCGGGAAGGCGAGGAAAACGAAGCAAGTGAGCAAAAAGGAAGTGTTTGGCTCAATCGGTGAAGCCGATTGGGGGCGGACGCAATATTTTGGTTCCGGTTTAGACGAAGAAGGAAAGCGAAAAGGCACGAAAATTGAGCTGTTACAACTGTCGCCTCGAGAAGCGATGGTAGGTGGCATTCCGATCATCTTATCCGCTGCGGACGAGCTACAGAGCGGTGTTCTCGATGGTTTGAGCGCGACTGGCGCGCTAGGCGACGGTATGCCTTCGGTGATCATCATGCGCGCGCACGCGTTGGGATTTGCCCCGGAGTTTAGTCAAAGATTTCCGTATTTCGTGTATGCCATCGCTCCTGGAACGCAACCGGACGAGGAAGAGAACAAGGACGAACCAGAATCGATAGAATTGTTTCGAGTGGATCATTTAGTGTGGTCGAAAGAGCTCGCGAACGTGGCCAAGCAAAGACGCGTTTTATTAGTCGCGTTTGCCAAAGATCGGTTCGAACCGTTTCGAAAGTGGGCAAACGATAGAGGTTTGTTCGCGTGCGGCGATTGCAACACGGGGACGTGTGACGTGACGACTAGAAGCCAAGAAGACTCGAAATGTGCGGAACTTGAGAGTCAGAAAGGCATGGACCAATGGGCCGAAGAGCTGAGGCAGTTGGTGAGAATGCGTGAAATAGGCTTTTAATGCTATTTACGCTTGTGTGCTTTGCAATAGTTTAATTGATTAGAAATCATCGATTGAGATCATCGGCGGATCTACGCAGGTGAATTTCCCGCTCATCCCGTACGTGCCCGCTCTCCGAACGATCCAAATCTTTGTAATCGCTTCAACATTTATCGTTCCGTTTATGCGCACAAACTCTTCGTTAATATTTCCATCGTTCTCATCGTCGTCATCGTCGTCGTCGTCGTCGTCTTCTTCTTCTTCTTTTTCTTCTTCTGTATCATCTCCTTCTTTCGTATTAGTATTAGTATTAGTATTAGTATTATCATTACTTTCATTCACCTTCTCGTCGACGTTCTCCTGATGTTCGCCCCGGTCTTCTTCCTCGCTCGTGCTCTCGTTCTCAACTTTATTCCTATACTCGTCCAAAACAATCTCCACGTCTCCATTGAGCCGTTCCGTTCTTAACTGCACGATGTAAAAAAATCCTTCCTCGTCTTTGTGACACTCGTTCAATTTTTTCTTCATCGCTCTCAGCGAAGAACACGCTTCCGTGCTGCCAATCTGTGCAAACTCCTTCGAAACGTACGTTTTTTTCTTCCTCCGATTTTCATGTTGCTTACTTTTCGACCACAACGAAGAAGAACTCACACTGCTGTCCGCGTTCTCCGTCAGCGGCAGTTGCGAGTGAAAATACTGCGCCTCGCACGCGTGATACAACGCCGTCCCTTCCTCGCGCTCCGCGAGTCGCTTTGCCACTTTTTCTGGATCAGCGGACTCCTCCTCTTCCCCGGGGGGGTGCAAATCTAAATCATCTAAATCGTGCGGCGCGGAATACACGCCAGGAAACGCGCAATAGCGGCGATAGAGTTCGTCGTTGCACAAACCGACGACGTCGGAGGCGTCTAATCTTTGCATATTTATTATATTAGTAGTGCTGCGAGAGGTATGCGCTGTGAAAGTAAGTGCAGTTGTATTTAAGTGTTTTGACTTTTTTTTCAAGTGGTAAAATGAAGCGTTACGAGTGAAAAGAAAGGAAAAAATTGGACATCATCACGCTTTAGAGCGCATATCGATGGAGTTTTTATGCGACAAAGATGGACGACGATTATACGCACTTTCATTCTACGTGTAATACTTTGACTTCTCTTTTTTACTACATCATTATTCTTTCTAAGAATCAATCACTTTTTGCTATGCATGTATACGTTTATATTACCCTAACATTTTCAAACACCTGGTTTCCGAGTGAATCTGATTACACTTCCTGCAACAAAATCTCATGCCGCAACGCGAGCACGTGTACGGGCTCGGAAATCCGCACACGGAGCAAAACTTTCTCGGCGCGCCGCTACTCGGCGGCCCAGCCGCGATGGACGTGTACGTAGGTATCCCGACCGGCGCTCGGTCTAACGCGTTCGCCTCTAACAGTTGATTGAACGTCCTCAGCGCTTTCGCCGATAACGCTTTACTCGAATCCCCGCCGGCTCCACGCGTCGCTCTCCCACCACCCTTCGCATTTGACCCCCCTCCTTCGCTTCCTCCTTTCTTTTTCTTCTTCGACGCCGGAACAATCTTCGTCATCGCCCCGTCCAACTTCGGTTCCTCGACCACGAACTCCTCGTCCATGGTGTCGCCTCCTCCTCCTTCGTCGTCGTCCGGTAACGCGTCCCGTTCTAACGCGTCTAACCTTGCAGAAATCGCCGCCTCTCGTCCAGCCGCGTCGACTTTACGCAACGCTTGCGCGATATTTCTCTGTCGAGAGGATTTGAGTCTCTGTTGGTCCGCCATGTTTACGTGTTTCTGTCTCTCTCTCTCCCTCTCTTTCCCCGCTTTAAGTGATTGGTGATTGCACCAATGAGACTCTGTTTTGCTCTGTTTACGCTTACTTACGCGCGTACTATTTATTCTCTCTCTCTCTCTGAATTCTCTCTCTCTCTCTTTCTCTCAAACAACGTCTCTGTGCGGTGTTGATCTCGCACGACTCGCGCCCGAAAGCAGCAAGCAACTCAAATATAATGAAGAGAAAAATCATCACTTTTTTCCCCAAACAACAACCCACTTTGGAGGATGATGATGACGATGCAAACGACTCCTCCTCACTCTGCAGGACGAACGAACTGCTTTTTATCCTCCTCCTTTTCCTCCTCGACTTCTTCTTCGCGTTCTCGTCGCGATGACCACCATTACCACCACCCCGCGACGACGACGGGGAAAAGAAGACGAACTCTGCGTTCGAGGAGGAGGACGAAAAGCAACGACGACAACAACAACAACAAAGCGGATGAAGAAGAAGACGAAGAAGAGAAAGAAGAAGAACTGAAGAAGACGAGGAGAGCGATGATGACGAAAATGGTGCTCTCTCTCTCCTCGAGTGGTGTTGGTGTCCTCCTCGCAACAAAAACAGAGGAGGCGAATGCTTTGCAACTGGCACCTCTGGGAAAACCAACGCGAATAGGAAACGAGAAGCGAACGGATGCGTCCATCGAAGAAATCAAAGAAATATTAAGGAGAGATTTACAACCGGTGGAGAAAAACGCAGATGGGACGTTCAGAGGCGCGTATTTCGTCACCGGGAACGTGACGCCGGAGATTTTCGAGGACGACTGTCGATTTATCGACCCGACGAATACGACGAAATCGCTGAGCAAATACGTCAACGCTTTGAAGATTTTATTCGATCCGGAGAACAGTTCGGTGGATTTGAGAAGCATAGAGGTGAAAGACGAGAATACTATAGTGGGTATTTATGATTGCGAGGGGTATTTAAAGCTGCCGTGGCACCCGCGAGTGAAACCATACACCGGGACGGTCACGTGGAAGACGAGCAAAAACGGTTTGATCGAAAGCCAAACGCAAGAATGGAGTGGTGTATCCGCCGCCGGCGCCATCATGGAGAGTTTTACGCCGAGTTAATGCTTACGTAAGTGGTGGTTTTTCGGGACGCGAGTGGTCTCGCCGTGATAATAACACAACGTCGTCATAGATTTAGATGTATAAATTTTACAATAGTAGTTTACGGCACGGCGACTAATATGCTCCCGGTCATTTCCTCTACTCGCGTCTTGAACACTTCGATCGGTTTCCTCTCTTTTTCCAACGCCTTCCCCAAAATCGGCACGCCTTTTCCAATCAATTTCGGACACCACTCCCCTTCTACCTCTCCGCTCTCCATATCGAACGCCGTCTGATGCGCGGGACACACGATGCACGGCGCTTTCGACCCTTCTCTCTTCGGCGCTTCCAATCCAGCGCTCAATAAAGCCGTCTTCCCTTGCATCGAAATACCTAAATGCGGGCACTTGTTCGAGACGCAATACAACTCGTCCATGAAATATTGTAACAAGACTTTCTTACCGTTCACTTCAACCACTCGACGCTGTTTGTCGCTCTGTTTCAGTTCCGAGACGGTAACGCCAGTCGGGTAGTACTCTTTTTCGTTACCCTTTTCCGTACTCTTTGTCGTGGTCTCGTTATTGCTGTTGCTCCTACTGCTACCGTTGCTACTGCTACTCGTACTCGCGTCGATGTTGTTGTTGTTCATGTTGTTCGTGTTACTTTCCCCGGCGGCGGTTCCTCCTCCACCTCCTTTCTTATTCACGTTCCTCATCCTGGCCGTCCAGACGGTCTCCCCTAACCCTTGCTCCGCTCTCGTCATCGCCGTCTCTCTCTCTTTCGCCTCTTTCCATATCCGTTTCAATCGTTTCGCTCGTCCTCTCAGCTCTTCTCTCCACAGTAAACTCCCCACGATCATCACGCACACGTCGCTCGCCGCCGCTAAGATTGGGTTTTCCAAACTCGACGATTGCTGCAAGATGTACACCAACTGCGCCGCCGCCACGGACGAGGAAATCGCGTACGTGGCTAACCGTGGGCGACGGAGTGGGACCGATTTGCGCTCGGCTTCGATGATGAACTGAGGGACCCCTTCCGCGCCGACGACGGTTTCGTCCGAAGAGGACGACGGACGGAAAATGTTAAATTGATTTTTTCCATTTCCGTCGTCAGATTCCTCCTCCTCGTCGTCGTTTACTCTCGCGTCGTCTGAATCGTTCCCTTTGCTCTTCCTCGCGAAAGTGTCGCTCTTGTTCTCGTCGTAATAAAGGGAGTTCTTTTGGTACCTCCTTCTCCCTCTTCGTCTCCCTCGATGATGATGAATACTCGATGGATAATTCGTCGAAGAACTCGTCGACGTGGAAGAAAAAGCGACCATTTGTCTGTTTTTTAATGACGATTTGAGAGAAAAAAAAAGCTTCCTGTCCAAAACGAGTGCGAGAACAACACTTCTTCGTCGCGACGACGACTTTCAACACTCTAAACGCATTCATGATTATGTACGCGCGGTATATACTATGGCTAAGAACGTATTCTTTTCTAATGAGTTTTACGTGTTGTTTGTTGTTGTTGTTCTTGTTGTTTCAATCGATCGACCAACGCGTCCGCGCTCGTTTCCGGTTTCGGAACGTTCAAGGAAGAAAGCGCGAGTAAAGTCGCCGAGGGAGAGTTCTTCACGTCCAATCCGTGGACGTATTTATCACCCCATAATTTTTCCGCGAGTTCGCCTTGCGTGCTTTTTTCGATGTTTACTCGACCGACGGCGTCGTCGACTCGCATTGGGCAGATATCGTTCCCGCAACAGGCTCGCGTGATCGGGTACCAGTAGTTGTTTCCGTAGGTAAGACCGTCGCCTCGATTTTGCCTTTGGTAAGCTTTTAACAGAGCGCCTTCGAAACCAAGTTCGAGTAATTCGTCGACGGTTCGTTTCAAGTGCGTGGCGTGTTCTTTTCGCGTCATTTCGTAGACTTCGTGGACGTCGTCTTCGGTCATCTTTTGGATTTTGCGTAAAAAGGGTTCCACGCCTTTCGGCCAATCGAAACCGACGAAATGGTCTTTGGCGTGGCATCGGTAGTCCATGGCGACGATCGGCGCCGTCCTCTCGCCGGCAGGTTGTGGACACGATAACGGGGTATTACCGCAACACACCGCGTTGTACCCTATGCGGTAGACTTCGAATTTCTGTCCGCCTGGAAGTAACAAAGAATTCGTCGGGCCGAAACAGCCTTCGGAGTCGATGAGCGTGACGTCGCCTTCTTCGGTGACAAATACGTTTTGACCGTGTCTGTCTTGCTCGGAAAAGAGCAAATCAAACGTGGCAGCTTTGATGACTTCTTCGTGTTTGATGTTTTTGAACATCTCCACTGTGTCTTGCGCGACCGAGCTTCCGTAAACGGCTTCGATTGAGTAGCCTTTGGCGACCTCGTAAAATTGCGAGCGCACGTCAATTTTGTGGCCTTGGACCGCGTGTCCGTCCCACGGTAAAAAGGTTTTCACGGAACCAGTCCACGTTCGAGGGACGACGCCGGTTAAATTTGAATCTACAGTCAGTTTGTCGAGCGCGTTGAGAAATTTGTAGTTGCACTCGCCGTACGCGTGAATGCCGCCTTTAATCGGACACTGGGTGTTTTTCGATTGCGTCTCTTCGTTGCACGTCAACGGATGCTTCGCGGCGGTTTCCGGGTGCTGCTTGTACCCACCGAAATCGCACCAGGACTTTATGATCACGTTGCCGTGTTCTTTCGTGTACCCTCTCACGACGGCTGCTCCGGAAGCGCCGGCAAACATCTTCACTTTCTTACCGTGCAAATTTTGATTCGATTCCAACCGCGACAAGACGACGTTACACCCGAAGCACTTTTTGCAGTGGATTTTTCCATCGCGCGTCGTCCCCGACGCAGTTTCCTTCGCTTTCGCCGCTTTCCCCGTATCCACGCCTTTTGGCGGCTCCTCCACCGAGCACATCTCGCACGTGTCGCACGTGTCGTACGTCCCGTACGCCACCGTCCCTGCCGCTAACGCGCTTTCGTCCACCGGGACGAAACCATCGTCGTCGCCCTTTTCCCCCGTCGACGGGGCCGCCTCAGCCACCGACGCTTCCCGCGCGACCACCACCGCTAACTTCCTCTCCTTCTCTTTCCTCTCCTTCTCTAACAGCTCTAACTTTCTCCTCGTCTCTTCCTCGTTCCTTTCTTCTTTCCGGTTTCCGGCTCCCTCTTCCTTTTCCTCGGCCTCCTGCTCCTTCTTGAAATTCTCCAACGCCCTCAAAATCTCCTCTCTCTTCTTCCGCGGAATCTTTCGGAACAGTTTCAACGCCAAATCGGACTCTTCTTCTTTCCCTGCTGCCACGTTTGGTGATGTTGCTTTTCCAGCAATCGCGTCGTTGTTTTTGTCGTCGTTGTTGTTCTTCTCGACGACTTTTGCTCGATGTTCCCATCGATCTTCCCACCCAGACTTCTCCTCCTTTTCCTCCGCGCTCACGCTCTGCGCTTCTCCTTCTCGTCGAACCAATAATCGCTTCTCTTTGAACAGCTTGTGGTGTCGGTGCCACTTCGCGATGGTTTCCGCCGGGACGACCGGTTTCTTCTCCGCGAGAACGACCGGGATTTCGACATCGAGCAGGAGGAGGAAAAGCACGAACGCGCAACAAAGAAAACTTCCCCGAGAAAGGAAGAAGAGTAAGACGCGCATCGCGACGACGAGAACACGGACGAAACCACGAAACGCGAGGAGAGTTTTAGCGCATCATCCGTCGCGCTTTTGAGCGGTGCGCTTCTCTTCGTCTTTCTTCTTTGTCTTCTTCTCGTGAACGACGGTAGTGCGCGTTTTTTTTGTGGAGTTTTTTCTGTAGGGGAGAAGACCAGAGTTCCTGTTATACGAGTAGCTTGACCTTTTACAACGCAGGCGAGAGGTACGTTACAAACACTATCTTAACATCTCTTCAATTCTTCATCGTCATCGTTCTCTGTATTAGCGAACTTTGGTTCTCATATCTTTCAATGTGCGCGCGATTTCACACATGCTCGGTCGATCTTTTGGCGTTCGTTTCCAGCACTTTTGAATCAGAAGTTTAGCTTCTTCCCAGTCGCCGACTTTCTCGCAGTCCAAGCGCTCGTCGTTGCAAACGGCGAAGGCTATTTGTACCGGGTGTTGGACGTGAGACCAAGGAGTTTCGCCGGAGAGGCATTCCCAGGATAAGATGGCGAGAGCGTATACGTCGATGCCGAATGTTGTCGTTGGGTTTGTGTCCAAGGAGCGGTCGAAGAGTTCCGGGGCCATGTACGCCGGCGTTCCGACGACGTTTTTATTGTTGTTGTTGTTGTTTTGCTCTTTCGGGTCGTTGGTTCCTTTGGTGTTTTGTAAGAACGCGATGGATTGTTGCGTGGTGACCATGCCGGTGATTTGTGCGACTCGAGCGCATCCAACGTCGCATATTTTCGCACCCGATCCGTTCAATAATACGTTGTGTGACTTTAAATCGCCGTGCGTGATTTTCAATTCGTGCAAATACGCGCATCCCGCCGCGACGTCGGAGGCGACGCGGAGAAACTCCAATCGAGTCAGTCGCCGGTTTTTCCTATTCTCGCGATCGTTTTCGTGTAAAACCTGGAACAGACTTTTTGACATGAGTTCCATGACGACGCAGAGTTGATGATCTTTATCGTCCGTACACGCGCCGTAAAATGTGACTATGTTCACATGCGATAATCTGCTGAGAAGAGATATTTCGCATTCAAACGCGGTTTTTTCTTTCCGCGATAACGTCGATTTACCCGCGTGTAACGTTTTCACAGCCACTGGAAAGCCTTTGTACGTACCTTCACACACGACGCCGTATGCGCCGCGTCCTATGGCGCGTCCGATCTTAACGTCAGCGAGTGTAATTTTGAACTCGTTCTTTCGCAACTCGTGCGCGCGCCATCCTTTTTTTTCCTTGCCGGCAGATTCTCCATCTCTGTCGCGACCTTGAGAAGCGAATAAACCAGTATCAAACATTCGAGCGAGCGATTGTACGTATCCGTTTATACTGTTGTACGTTTCAATCGATTGCGACGCGTACTTTAAATCCATGAGTTCCGATGAAGAAGATGTTCCTTCGTCTCCCCCGGCGCCTTCGTCCTTATTACAATCCAGCCTTTTTCGCGACGACGCGACATCGCATTCAAACTCCATGGTCATCGTTCCGTCGTTTTCGAAGATCGAAGTGTGCCTCGATTGAGGCCTTCGTAACGCGTGCACGGTGACTGTTTCGCTGACATTTGTGTGATGATGATGATGTGCTTTTGAAACTATGATGCCTTCGAGATCGATATCGACCGAAACATCCGTTTGACCGGGCAACAAGTGCGTGAGCTTACGAGAAATCTCGGGAGCGCAGCTTTCCAAATCTTTCGCTAAACGTTTCATGCATCGCCTCGAAATTTCCGTAATTATCGCAATCAAAACTAAACCGATAACAATCAATCCCGAAATTGAACCAAACGTACCGATATTAGATGGAAGCTTTGAACTTTTGGGCATTCGAGCGCCTCGATCGAGCGCTTGCGCTAAAGGCGAGAGCGGCACGACCTTTGAATTCTGAAAAGAGGCATCAAAAACGCTCGGCGATGAGTGTTCGAACGTATCAAATGCTTCTGTTGGTCCAGACATGCTAGTAACGTTACCATCGTCCGAAGGTGAATTAACTCCGTTCCCGCCGATTGGCTCGATGAGGATTCGAGGCGGCGGAGGAGGAGGTGAAAGAAACTGTCCGCAACACCAAGAGTACGACGTTTCTCCACACGCCGTTGTCTCGCTCGAGACTCTATCGCACCATTGACCATTATATGCTAAAGATACCAAATTTCCAGCTCGTTTTGTGGAGTTGTTGTTCGACAGCGCGCCTTCCTCGAACATCGCGGAACCCAAAAAACCAAACTCATACGTCCCCCCGTCGCCGGCTACTCCTCGAAAGAGCATTCTGTTCACCGCGCGAGCGGGCATACCGTTCGCGCCACCAGGATTGATCAATACCGCGCGATCATCGACTCGACCATCGGCGATGCCTTGTCCGTACGCGAAAACATAAGTGACCTGAAAAGATTTGTCCTCTTCCAACTTATTATTTCTCCAACGAATGGTCGCGGGAAAGGTGTACTCCTTATCTTCTTCTTCTTCTTCTTCTTCTTTTGCGATACTCGAAGAGGCTTCCGAGTTGTCGACGAAAGTATCTGCTCCACTATTCGTCGATGCACCATCGCTTATTATCGACAACGGACCGACGCCGTACTCGACATCTACCGAGCACAGCCGAGATAATTTTTCAAAAGGGTCCTTACTCGCGACTGCGCTTTCGTCGCATAAACTAGACTCATCAGATACGGACGAGAACGACGACGACGTCGTCGGTTCTCCCACAACTCCCGTTTGAGAAGACGTTGCGAGTAGGGCCGCACTCGCGACGGTGCAAAATGCTCTTCTCGTCTTCGCGCTCCGCATAATGCCGGGCGAAAGGAAATTTTTCTCTTCGCCTCGAAAAAATATCAAAAGCAATATTTCCCCTAGTTGCGACAAACTCAGCATTTTTATTCATCATCCGCCACCACTCTTTCCTCCTCTATTGCATCTTCGAATACTTCTTCTTTAACGATACACTCACTCTCAGCTTTTGACGACGATGATGTCCCGAAACTGCTCTTCTTTAATATCCCCCTTGCAGGCAACGGCGGCAATCCCCCGCCCGCCTCCTTCGATATCGCCCACGGCGCGACGCCGTCCCCTCCGCTCATAGATTTGCCAACCATCCGTCCTAACAGACTCTTTCCTTCTTCCCTCTCTTTCATCGCACTCTTCTTCTTCTTAGAAGATGATGATGTAAACGCATCGCCGGAACTCTTAAACGCTCGAAACTGATGCTCGTTGGTCTTGCCTCTCGTGCTCCTCAGCGGTTGCTTAAACGCGTATCTATCGCTTTCGTATCTCTCGCTCTCCCTGTTCAGTTTCACCCACACGTTCTCCTCTCGGTCTACTTTCACCTCGTGCGTTCTTTGCCTCCGCGCGACGGTTTTGCGTTCTTTCGTGAACGCGTCGAAGTACACGCGTTCCCCGCTTTTGCCGACGTCGATTTTATAATGGTGCCACGGGCAAACAATCACGCAGGATGACGAAGAAGAAGCATCACTACAGTTGCTCGCGCTCCCGAAACTGTTGCCGCTGCACACATCGTCCTCGATGTCCGCGTGCAACAAAGGCGCGCCCATGTGGTAACACGTCGCGTCGAAGCATAAAAATTGTTGGTGATGATGTTGGACGTCATCTTTATCGTCGTTTTCATCGTCATCCTTCTTCTCGGCCTTCTTCGACGGCGAGAAAGGGTTCACCATCAAAACGACGAATCGATTCTCGATTTCCAATTGCATTCGATGATTTGTGTTCCTTACGAACGGGTGGACCGTCGTACCGGCAAAGTGCCAATTTGTATCGTCGTCTTTCGGAACAACAACGACAGAATCTTCTCTTTGGTCTTCCATTTTGTTCATCGCGTGGTGGTGTTATCGATTCATATTCACGCGTAGTATTATGAATAGGGGAATTTCCAAAACGTCTCCTCATTCCTATCCCTCGAAATGTTCTCGCGCGGTGCGCACGCGACGACGAATACCAACACTAAAAGAGCGCACAAAGCGAGAGCGCGAAAGTTCTTCGTTTTAGTATTCTCCGCTCTTTTATTGTTTTCGTTGGCGAAGGTGTTTTTGCGTGCCAAAGAGGACGACGATGTTGATGTCGCGCGAAAGCAGCAGATGCAGATGCAACAGGTGCAGATGCAGACGCGGGGGAAGAGAAGAAGAAGAAGAAGAAGGAGCGGAGAACAAGAACAAGAAGAAGAAGAAGAAGAAGAGAGTGTGGCGATGGATGCGTCGAACAACGCGAGCGGGAGAAGGAGAGATCATGACGACGACGGAGAAGAAGAAGAAGAAGAAGAAGCGCCTTCCTTTCATCCACCACCACCAACAACAACAACAACGACAGCGCCATCATCGCCTGTGTCTCCTCCAGCAGCAGCATTTGCTGTTTCATCGAAGAACCGACGTTTCGTGGGCGACATCAAACTGCACGCCTCCCTGGTCTCGCTCGTCGAGCGGAGAGCGACGCCGAGGAAGAAACAACTGATTTTGACAACCTTTGACGAACGGTCGTACGTGTTCGCGTTACATCACGCGTTGAATGTGGAGAGGGTGTTACGGGAGAGCGAGTTTAGCGATAGTAGTAGTAGTCGTAGAGGAGGAGAAGAAGAAGAAGAAGAAGAAGAAGATATTGGCGGGTGGGTCGCGTTGACGTATAAGGAAGAGACATGCGTCGAGTTTGAACGGTTGTGGAAGTTGGCGCACGAGCACAATTATCGCGACGAAGACGTGGAACGAGGGAAGGAGAGACGGACGTTGAAGAGTGAGATTGGGTGCGTTTGGGATTCTCGGTTTAGCGGTCCAGACGGGACGGTATGGACGGCGTTGAATTATATTCACGAGAATTTGGTGAGAGCGGTGACGGAACACGGACACTTGTTGTGGATGGCAAGGTGGGATTTGATGGCAAGGATTGCGTTAAGAGGCGTTCAAGTGATTGGTTCCGATGCGGACGTGGTCTTTACGACGAACCCGTTCCCGTTTTTGACTGAAGGCGCGTTGGGAAAGTTTACTGTGATGATTGCGGAGGAAAGTCACGAAAGTGGCCACGCTCAGTGCGGGATGTCATTTTTAAACGGCCAGAAAATGAGAGCGGATGGACCGAGCGTGAAGTTGATCGCGGACGTGCCTTTTATTTTAAGACGCGTGATTGACGCGGCGAAAGACTTTCCGGATTTTAGGAGGAATTACCTGTACAGGAAGATTACGAGAGAGAAAGATATCGGCCACGGGGTGACCATCTTCTTCGATCAACATTTGTTCAAGGATTCTATAATCACGCACGCGAGAGGACATCGGTCGTTTACGTTTTTCTTTGGCGATGGAATCAACAACTGGGGTAACACGAAAGATTTCATGGATGCTGGGTTAGGAAGAGATCGTCAGCACAGTCACGGAACCGGCGGGTATAAATGGGAACGAGAGGTGATGAGCGAGGCGAGCGGGTACGACGAAATGCAACTCGAACGGTTCGGTATTTACTCTGACGACGTACAAAAGCATCACATTTTATGGACGCCGCTGACAAATAAACCATTAGGTAAGGAATCGATCGAAGACTTTAGTTCGTCTAATGTTGGTGAAGGTCCGGATGACTTTAAGAAGATGGTGTCGTATTTGAAGTCTTGGAAAGAGAAGAAGGAGAGAAACGAGCTCACGCAAGACGACGAGAAGAGAAAAGCGGAAGACGCGATTGGCGCCTTGGAACGATTGACGGTTGGCGCAACCGACGAAGAGATTGCAGAAGGCCCGTTCTTAGGTAGCAAAGGATACAATCCGTTGCCTCCAATGGATAATTTCGTGCCGAATGGTAATTTGCTCGCGCGATCGTACATCCTCGAGTTAGAACGCGAAATCCGAGAATCGCCACTTCCGAAACGGCACCCAAAAGGCAGAAAACCTTCGAATGACGAAGAAGTAGAGGAAGATGATCAAGAATTGTTCGCTTTCTTACCGCAGTGGCTCGTGCAAACGTGGCGTGTGGGTGCTCTCGGCACTTTTGTAGACCCGTCTAGATTACGGGACGCGAAGAAGGACGCGAGAGCGGTGGCGTTCCACGCGACCAACGCTTGGGATAAAGTAGGCACGTTAAAATCGATTGGGTTATGGGACGAGCGCGTGGATGTTGCTTTACGAGAAAACACCGCGCGTCACAAATTGGCACACAGACAACGCGTCAAAGCGGTCGCGTACGTACCTGAAATCGACTCGCAACCGCAAACCTTTTTACAATTTGACGTCAAAGAAGATTTCGTCCTCGCTGGCTTTTACGGTTTAGCGATGGTGGCAAAGAAAAGCGGTCGAGAAATGGTGGCGCCTCGACCACCGTGTGCATCTAAATGGATTCGATATTTCACCGATCAGAGAAGATGGTTGGAGAAACCGTACAAGTTCCGCAAGTGCACGCACCCGTTTTGCGACGAGTGGAAAATCGTCCCGGTGTTGCGCAAGAATTTCAACGAACACGAGGAACGCGAGGAAATGGATTTATCGAAGAAATATAGGTGCGAAATTCAAGGCGAGTCGATTATTGACGAAGACCCGGATCGGAACAAGAACAAAAGATTAGCCTGGGGGAACGCGTGTAAACATAGTCGCGACAATCCGAAAGGTTTAGCGCCTTCAGATTTGGATTTTTACATGAAAGTCTTCCCGGACGTAAAACCAAACGGCGGTGCGAAAAGTTTCGAATTGCAAATCCCATCCTCAGCGGTAAAAGATGAGAAATCAGGTATTTACTCGCTGACGGCGCAAGAGCTTTCTGATATGATTCGAACTGCGGACGAGAACGCAGACGTGTGGTACCTTTCGAAACCTATAGCGCCTGATTTTACGAGAAACGCGACGACGGTTGAGGACAACGACGCGAACACGATGATGCGATTCGATGCTTTGCATTATTGCACCGTTTAGATGATGATGAAAAATTGTTATGTATTTAGGAAGTAGTATTTTAGTCAGAATTAAAATCTGTCTGGTCGGTCTATATGTACAAAAAAATGATTCGTGTCGCGTCGTCGATGAATGTACGTTAAATCATATATTTCTCTCGCGCATTCGCGCACCGCCTTCCTCTTCTTATTTCTCTCTATACGTTCGCTTCTTCTCTTATAAATATTAATTATAATCATCCAAAAGGCAGGAGAACAGAACAGAGTTCCAAAATATGTGTCTTGAACATATTTACATCTTGTCGCTGACCTTGGCGCACAACAAAGCCATGCCGCCGCAAAACGCCGCGTTCGCGATCAACTGTTCCGGCTTAAAATCGTCCTTTTGCATGGCCATGATCGGCAACGCGGTACCCCACGCGACCGCGGCGCCTTGCATTTGTTGCTTCGTCGCGACTTTTCTCGACATCAACATCGTGATGCCGTTACCGACCAACGCTTGGCCCATCCACGCTTGCCACTTCGGCGAGGCTTCAACCGCGCCCTTCTTGTAATAGAAATCGTTCGCGAATTCCGGGGCGAGGAGCATTTGCGCGCCGTAGTTGCACTAATGTTTTAATAATTAATCGTCGTTCCATCAAAATCATCGTTTTTGTCATCACGACGGAAAGAGAGAGAGAGAGAGAGAGAGAGAGAGTACAAAAAATGTCAGCACACGTCAAACCCAAAGGGGTCGACAAAACGCAAAAAAAAGGAATAAATTCTCTTTCTCATAAAAACCATAATTACGATCGGAAATGCGCGTCCTTTCCGCTGCTCTCCTCAAATCGATTTTCTCGAACTTTATCCATAAACGATCGAAAACGAAAAAGTTCTTCGCGTTTGTATTTATTTATTTTAGTCGTTGGTCGTCAGAGAGCGCGCCGCCGCCGCCCGAGAAAGAGAGAGAGACAAAAAGAGGTTCGTTGGTTGGGGGAATTCGTTTTTAATCCATCGCGCGAAATCCACAAACACAAAACTCTTCTTTCGTCTCGAAAAACGACTCCTCCGAAAACGAAAACGAAAACGAAAGCAAAGTAGGAATAACAAGACGCACCATGCCGACGCCGGCAAGAGTCATGGTCGTTTCTGGTGATGGTAAAGATGGCATTTTTATTAGAGAGTAGTTTATAACGTGTGTGTAGTTGTGTGTGAATTTGTGAGCAACACGAGGTAAAAAAAGACGTGTCGAGATGAGTCACGATGACGTTATTCGAGTAGATATTTTCCGAGGCAACCCAAGGAGAAAAAAGACGCTTTTTCCTTCTTTTTCACTTTTTTTTGTTGCAGTCGAACAACACGCACTCGAACAAAAACAGAGAGAAATGTTGCATTTTTCGAACATTAAGAAGTGATATATTACGCACAGACAGACACGCATCATGTACGCGCGCGTTGCATAAAAATGACCCCGCGTTCTTCTTCTTCTCACTCCCGCTGCTCGTTCCTTTTCTCCCTCTTCTTTTTCTTCCTCTGCGTCTTCTTTCTTTTTGACCGACTTTTCGGTTTTGGATTGGTCGTTTCGGGAGGAGGAGGAGGAGGAGGAGGAATGAACGAGGAAACTGAAACTATGACGACGACGACGACGAAGAATCAAAGAAAAGGGGAAGAAGAAGAAGAAGACGGAAGAAATATGCTCGCATCCTCTCGAGCGTTTCCAGCGCCAGATTTCCTGAACGTCCTTTCCAGACGCGATTTATTCGACGATGTCGGTTGGTCCAACCAAGTGCCGATTAATGCGCTCACGGCATCTGGTCAGGAGGTTTGGCCCATCGGGTACGCGGATGTGTTCGGGAAACAGAAAAAGAAGAACAAAACGGGGAGAGTACGACGACCGGACGTGTTTCTCTCGAGTAAAAACGGCAAATTTGACAAAATAACATTGTACGAGCACGTGGCGTCAGACGACGGGAGAACGTTCGCGCCGTTCTTTTTCCGACGGAACCACGTCACGCATCCGTTTTCCGGATTGAAACCACCGAAAGCGAAGTGCGTTTCGCAAAATAAAGAGACGAAGGAGATATTTGGATTCTTCGTCGTGGAAGGGACTATTTTGGCGAGGAGCCGGTACGACGAGGCGAGCGGCGGGTTCGTCGGGAGGAAAGAGATACACGTGACTGGGATACGAGGGAATTGGAAGGAGATTGAGAACGTGGTGTGCGTGCCCGGGAGGACAGATTTTGTGTATTTATTGGTGAATGATTACAGGAAGGTGAAAGGGAGAGAGTTTGATCGAGAGCGAGCTAGAATCTTGTGGAAGTACGAGGCGCCGAGGTACGATCCCACGGACGGCGGTGGGGCACGCAACGAGGAGACGAATAGTAATAGAGGTAGTGTTAGTAGCAGTGGTAGCAGTAGAGATAGCAGCAGCAGCGATAATGATAATAATAGCGACGCAGATAACAACAACAAAGGAGACATTGAAACTTCAATTTGGAAATTGGAGGTTGGCGAAGCCGAAGACGCAAAGGACAGCGCGCGAGCGAAGAAAGCGAAAATGCCGCCGCCGTCCGCTTCGAGCGATGACGAAATCGATCGGTTACCGATTGTTTCTGCTTTTGGATTAGAAGATGGAAGTATACTTCTCGGCCACTCGGGTGGTGAAATTACGATGTATAGGAAGAATCCGAAAAGTACCAGCGAAGGTAACGAGAATGAGGATGATTTCATCGCGCACGAGCGCGTTTTAACCGCTCCCGGGAACGCGCCGTTGAATGCACATCCTACGCCAAACGCGGTGCCGATGCCGTATCCGTACGCGAGTGACCACGACGATGACAACAATAATAACGATGCAAACGATGGTAGCAAGAAGATGAGGATGACTTCGTCGTCCGTAATGCCGTTCGATCTCCTCGTCGGCGGCGTTGGAAGTTTGTACCATTACAAACGGTACGTCGCTTCTACTCCTTATTCTCGCATCAAAAAATCCGCAGCCTCTGGGTTGAGCACAGAAGCCACGAATACTAAAATGGTTTTCTATCCACCGCGCGTTTGTGGAGAAGAAGATGCGGATACGTTTGTTGCCTCTTTAGGTACTATATCTCTCGTTGATCTCGATAACGACGGTCGTGAAGATATAGTTTCTGGCAGCGCAGAAGGCGTCTTGTACGCGCTTAAAAATGTTGGCACGAATGCGCAACCGTCGTACATGCCTCCGAGCGCGATTGAGACGGAATCTGAAATACTGAGACTCGTTCCAGACGGTAGTAACAAAATATCTTTGCATGGACCGCGTGAGTCTCGATTTGGTTACACCACCGTCGCGACTTTCGATTGGAACCAGGACGGTAAATTTGACATTCTCGTGAATGATTTTTCCGGAGAGATGTCACTCTTGGAAAACGTCGGTAAACCGTCGGCGATGAAATTTGACGCGTTGAAGAAACTCTACCGAGAAATGGAAAGCGGTAAAAGAGAGGTTTTCAAAACAGAATGGCAAGTGAAACCGTTCGTCGGCACGATTGGGAAGAAAATCATCGTCGTCGCGCCGTGTCCAGACACGAGCATTTTGCTCGTTTTTGAAAAAATAGGCGACGCGTTGGTGAAGAAAATTGGCGCGTTGAAAATGAACGACGAAAAGGAAACGCGCATTTCCACGCACACGTTACGCGGTGGGGCGAGAGGACGTCTATCGATCGATATCGTTGATTTCGATGGGGACGATGTTTTGGACGTTTTGATTACGGCGCCGAAACACGCGAGCGTTCCGGATCCAGAGCACGGTTTGCCTCTACACGTCGGGCATTATCAAGCCGCGCTTCTGTTTCTGAAAGGTTCATCCGATATTAAAGGAGATACCGAGAGTGATATAAACACTGTGCGTTTCAACTTTCCGGAGATTGTCGAGTACAAAGGTGAGCCGATGTACGTGGGCAAATTGCAAGGTTCGGTCGTGGCGACGAGCGTCATTGGAACTTCGTTATCGGAAACGTCTAGTTCTCTACCTAATCTGATGGTCGTGTGCGACGCCGGGCGCGTGTATTGGTACGATCGCAAAGACCTGTCGACGCGTTCCATCAAATCGTTCGTTCAGGCGACTTCATCGAAAAAGAGCAATAGCAGTAACGATAAGAAAAAGAATAAGCCGGCGTCCCGAGAACTCGAACGGGGCTGGGCTGTTCAATTTTTATCCGGCACGGCTTCGCCGCAGTGTAAAGCGTTTGACGGCGGACTCGTCGACTTCTCCGCGCTCGCCTTTGATGCCGCGACGTATACTGGTAGTGGTAGTGGTAGTGATGGTTCTTTCGGAGATAGAAATACTGCGACCGCATCTACATTCTCGACGGTTTTACTCTTGCTTATCCTTTTCGCGTGCGTCGTCATCGCCGGCGTCGGCTGGTCGCGATTCTGGTTTTGGGCGCGAGGTCAAGTCGCTGCAAGATTTAACGTCAGTTTAGGAAGAACCGAACGCCGCGAGGTGTAATGATGAAATCATGTGGTTAAAATTGTAATCCTGTCGAGCGCTCGCTCTCACCTAAGTAGCTATGATATCTCTTTTACAAATCTACGATGAACTCTCTACTCGCTCACTTTTTCTTGTCTGCGAGACTTTCATCCATCACCACGTACTCTCTCGTCGACGAACCAAACTGCACGCAATCCGACCCTTTCAATCGGTAATACTTCTTCGCCTCGATGACTTTCCCATTCAATTTCGTCTTATTCGTGCTCCCGTTATCGTACAAATACCCAGCCACGTCATCTTTCGTCTCTCCGTACACGTCCGTCTTCCTCTGGTTCCGAAACTGCAACACCGCGTGTTGCTTCGAACAACTCGGATGGTCCGTCGGAATATCCACCGCGTCTCGATCCCGCCCGAAAATATACCTACTCTTGTTAGCTAAACTTATCGGTTTCTCAATCTCTTCGTCCCCTTTGAACGTGTACAACCGTAATCGCAATCCGTAGCGTTCAGGTGCGCACTTGTCCTCTGGTTCGTCGTAATCGATAAACGTCCCTCGTTCGTTCGCGTTCGCTTCTTGCCGTAAAAGAGACGAGAGTTCAAACGTTGGTTTTGCCTTTGGGAGTTCAGGAAGGTTTTCTGTTTCCGGAAACGCGTTCAGGTTGTTCCCGTTCGCGTCGACGCCAAACAACACTTTTGCTCGGGGTTTCTTCCTCTCGTTTGTATCGTCATCATCATCATCACCATCGTCCTCCTTCTCCTTCGCGTCGTCCTTTCCGTCGTTTCCAAAGACCGGCGGCGAATTTGGCGCTTCTTCTCCCCTTCTTCTTCTTCTCCTCCTCTCGTATTCTTCGTCGCTAGAACGACCGCTCAACTCCGCGTCGGAGTCAAAATGGTGTCTCCACCTCCTTCTGTTGTCCTCGGGAGGTGATGCGCGCGAGGCGCTGCGGCCAGGACGAGAGTCTTCTCCCATTCGATCAGTAGGGGAAAAAAAGTGAAGAGACGGACACTTGTTGTCTCCACTTTCAAGACCCCTCAAACATCCATTCATCGTCTCTGTATCATGTCTCCGTCTCCTTCCTCTGCTGGCGCTGCGAGTACCCAGAACGATGATGATCTAGAATTTGGCGGCGGGAAACCAAAGACGAGAACAACAACAATAACAAAAAGACGAAGACTCACATCGCTCAAAGCATCCATTCGCAATTCGCTTTCCAATCAACTGTCCATTTTCACGAGCAAGAAACACTTGCGCTTGAGGAAGCAAGGGGAGTTATTCACACAAATCGTGTTTCTAGTGTACGTGACGAGCTGCGTGATGCTCGTTGGTAAAGAGAACGTGGAGAATATAAGCGCGTGTGGGTATAATTCGGTCGTGCCTTGGTACGTGGGGATTCTGTTTTATGCCTCGGCGACGGCGAGCAACCACTCGTGTTTGTGGTACGTGGTTCGATCGGTGAGAGCGGATGAGAACACGAGACGAGCGACGATGAGGATGGTTTTTGGTATGATTTCTGTCGTGAGTTTGTATTTGACGATGTATTTTCCGAGGTGTTTTTGGCAGTGTCATCAGACGAGCGTCTGGATGTGGGCGATATCGACGAGCGCGTTGATGACGATGAGAGGGGAGGAGACGGAGGATGCGAAGAAAAGTAGCGAGACTAGAACGAAGAGTAGCAAAAACGGTAGCAAAGCAGATGCTCGCGAAGGTGGTGAAAACGAAGGCGACGACGACACCACCATTGCCGAGAACAACATCGGCTTAAAACTATTGGCGCAACATCACGCTCTGACGAAACCGCCGGTAAAAATGTACCTCTATCCTTTCCTGTGGTTCTCCGGTTTCCTCATCTGCGTCGCGTTATACTACGAAAACAACTACTACTTCTTCTTCGGAGAATCCATGGCGAGCATGGCGTACAGCGCGTGGGTCATGTCCAAGCACTTAGGCAGCACCGAAGGAGGAGGAGGAGCAGGAGGAGAAAAGAGCAGCGGTACGAGCGGTAGTAAACTATGGCCGCCGCGAAACTACGGCCTTCGCGAATACCTCTGCGACGCCTCCGTGGGATGTTTCTTATACTACCTCTGCGAGGTTATAAATCGCCCGCGAATGTGCCCGAGAGGTAAAATCTTCGCCGGACCTTCCTTGCTGCCATTTTTTATTTAATTTAGTCTTTCTAGCGTTCACGTTTATTAGTTGATTGATGATGCGCGTAAGAGCGCTTTGCACGAGAGAGTTTGTGGGGTGACACGTGGCAAAAACTTTCATCGTATCATCCAAAACACAAAATCAAATCTTCACATTCGAAACGCGTTTAGTCATCCTCCCTATTGTATTGTAAAATGTTTGCCTCGAAAGCGCAGCACTTGCGCGGTTCTGCCACCATTAAATCCGCAAATTCTCGACGCTCTTTCAAAGTCTCCGCTGTGTCGGTAAACACGGGCATTAAAAAAACCGATCTGAAAGACGGCAAGTTTGTCTTTGAGAGCGACACCAAAGGTCGAATCTTGATCCAAGAGTTCATGGGCGAACTCTACGCCATCAACAACAAGTGCCCGCATTTAGGTTTACCGCTTCAAGGAAAAACGCCGTTGCTTTCTGCCACGTGCACGAAAAACGGCGGCGTCGTGTGTTCCGTCCACGGTTCCGGTGCGTTGTTTTGCATTTCATTTTCCATTCATATCTTACTCATAAAACATCATCTCATCATCTTAATCAAAACGACAGAGTTCGATTTAAAAACGGGCGCCAATGTGGGCGAGTGGTGTCCTAAAGTTCCCACGTTGCCGGTGATTGGGAAACCCATGGCGGGTGAGCCGAAACCAGCCGAGGTGTACCCGGTGTCCGTGGACGAAAACTCCGGCGAGATTGTTTTAGAGTTGTAATAGTATTCGTTTTTCCCCCAAAAGCATCTTAAATCACCACAAAAAAACACATCAATATATCACGGCATAAACATCCCAGAAGAGCGCGCGTCCGTCTGCCCGTCTGTCTGAAACGCGCAGAGCAGAACACGGTAAAGTATGAGATCGACGAGCTTGGACGCTCCTTTATATTGGACCGCCCTCGTGGCCTTCTTTTCGTGCTTGGGATTTTTAGTCATGGTGCTTAAAAACAACTCGTCGTCCTCGTCTGTTTCAACTTCGGATGAGACGATGAGAATGAATGATCAATATCATCTGGGATCCTCCTCCGCGTCTTCACACACGCACCCTTTATCGGACGCATCTCGCCTCGCTCGAGATAAATTCGAACGAGGGCAGTGGCGATTCGAGGACCGGCCGAAACCGTTGTCCAAACCGCAAAGCGAAGAGGTGCGATTTTTAGGGTGGACGTTGTACGAGGAAAGCGGGAGGGACCACGCGAATAGGAAAATGCAACGGAGAGAAGAGATGGATTACGAAAGGAGGAATCGAGTCATCGGGGAGAGAGATGTGGACGTGGTGAGGAGCGAAGAGGATGAGGAGGAAGAGGAAGATGCGTTTGATGGAGATGGAGAGGAGGAAGACAGGCAGCGCGGAGGAGCGGAGACGAGGACGAGGACGAGCGCCGATCATCGAGAAGGAACGGACGAAGAGGAGGAGAATAGCGATTTTGGAGGAGAGAATAGTGGTGGAGAAAAGAAATGCGAAGCACAGACACCGTGCGGGGTGGCGTTCGTGAACAAGCGCGAGTGCGTGGATTTGTGTCGATCGAGTAGATTTGAACCAGAGTATATGCCGAAAGCGACGATGCGAGAGAAAAAAGATGCGTTTTATTTGAAGACGCACTTTGATTTTTTCCAAAGGAAAAGACGGAGTGGGTGCCCGAAGAACGGTTTAGATCACACGTTGGTCATTTATCACGCGCCGGAAAGAGTGTCGGTCGGGAAACACTTGGCGTCTGTGGCGAGCGGATTAGCCAGAGCATCGGCGTTTAATAAGACGTACGTTCCCGGAAGATTGAGCATGCGACAGTGGACGTCGGCGAAGAGGTGCGGATTGAACAGGAACGTGATGTGCTTTTTGAAACCAATCGGGAAATGTTTGTTGGACGCGAGAGATAAGGAAGGAAGACAGATTGGCGCGTCAATGGTTGGAACGAGCATGTTTGGCGCGAGTGGGTTGATTGATTTTAGCGTGTATAGAACGAAAAGAAGAGGAACGTTGATGTACCAAGCGGAAGCGTTGTCGTACGTGTTTGAACCGAACAAACAAGCAGAGGCGGTCATTCGAGCAGCTTTTCGAGACTCGATCCGGAAACAGGCGGAAACGATATTGCAGAGTAGTAACGGAGTTGGGTCGTTCATGGGAAACGGACAACAACAACAAGTCTTATCCGGAGAGGCTTTAGAACGCGACTCGGGACATCCGTTTGGGAAGTGCGTCGCGGTGCACGTTCGCCGATCCGGGTGCGTGAGAGACATCGAGAGTCACGAAGAGCCGAACCGTTTGGAAGGTTTGTGCGTCCCATCGAAAAAATACTTAGAAACCGCGAAAGAGTTCGCGAAAAAGTACAACTTACACTCCATTCTCCTCATCTCGGACGATTTAAATGTGGCTGAAAAATGCGCCTCCAACGCCGAATTGCCGTGCTTTTACACCACCTCCACGAAACGATTGTTACACGACGCCGAAAACGACGTCAACGACAACCTACCGAGTTTCAAAAAACGAAGAAGAAGAAACTTATTGTGGAAAGATTCCGGTAAAGACCGCGCCGTCTCTGCCGCTTTAGCTACGGTCATCGAACTCGAAGCCGCGCGAACCTGCGACGCATTCGTCGGTCAGTTTTCCTCCGGGTTCAGTCGATTGGCGTACATGTTGATGAGCGCGAGAATGGCCACGCCGGCACCCTATCGCAGCTTAGACGGCGTTCCTTTTAAATTAGAGTAATACTACTAAGAATACTACTACTAAGAATACTACTACTGCTACTACTCATAAATACGCAAAAGTCTCTCAAAACTCTTGTTTCGTCACATTTTCGCACATTTTTTATGTGGAGAAGTCGACTCCTAAATCGCATCTTCGTCCCTATCGCAACAACTACTACTCCTAATACTGTGACTACTCCTACTGCGACTCTTTCCATGATGGCGAACACCGCTGCGCCTTCTTCGTCGTCGTTTACGTCGTTATTATTATTCTCGTCGAAGGAAGGACGACGACATCACAATTGGAAAAGAGTGTCAGCCGCCACTCGATCGAATGTCTTCAACAACTTTATGGTGAAAGACAACAACGGCAGAGCCGCGTCGTCTCTGGCATCCTCCTCCTCTTCTTCTTTGAAAAAGGAAGAAGACGAAGACCAAGCGTTGCTGATGGCGTCTTTCGACGATTTATCCGCGGACGTGCGCGAGGCGTTGGAAAACTTAAACTTGCAGTCGCCGACGGAAATTCAATCCTTGGCTATTCCGTCCATCCGAGACAAGGGCGGAAACGTGTGCATTGCCTCTCACACCGGGTCAGGGAAAACGCTGGCGTATTTGTTACCCATTCTGGACGCGTTGAAAAGAGAAGAGATAGAAGCCGACGGTGATCGATTGGCGAAGAGTCGACGACCGAGAGCGTTAATCGTCTCGCCGACGAGGGAGTTGGCGGAGCAGATATTCGCGGTGACGAAGAGTTTGTCGCACTACGCGAAGGTGTCATCGAGGTTGATTTTGGGTGGGAGACCGTTCGCGTTGCAAAAAGATAATTTGGAAGCGCCGGTGGACGTCGTCGTTGGGACGCCGGGGAGACTCGTGAAACACTGCGAGGAGAAGAGTTTGTTTCTCGGGAGTTGTAAATTTGTCGTTTTGGACGAGGCGGATACGTTGTTCGAGGCTGGGTTCGGGGAAGACGTGGAAAGGTTGCTGAGACCGGTGAAAAATCGAAACAGAGGAGGTGATGACGGAGACGAGAGTAAAAAGAAATCAACCACCATCGTTCTCGTTTCGGCGACTATGCCGGATAGATTGAAGAAATTAATCGACACGTCTTTACCGGACGTGCAATACGTGAAGACGCAATCGTTACACAAATCTGCGCCTGGACTGAAGCATAACTTCGTAAACGTCCCTGGTTCCGAGGATAAGATGAAATTTTTGGAAGATATCGTGGTTCCAATGCACGAGAGAGGGAAACGCGTGATGGTCTTTTGCAACACGGTGTCTAGTTGCGTCGCGGTTGAGAAGACGATGGCGGAAAGAAACGTCAACACGGTTCAATACCACGGCGACATGAGCTCGGAAGAGCGCGTGGAGTCTATGAAAGCGTTCTGCGATGCGGATCCCGAGGACGATAATTTGATTTTAGTGTGCACAGATTTAGCAGCGAGAGGTTTGGATTTTGCCGGCGTTAAAGTCGACAACGTCGTGAACTTTGATTTCCCGTTGAATCCGGTGGATTACATCCATCGCTCGGGAAGAACCGCCCGAGCGGGTGCAAAAGGCATGGTCACAAACTTAATATCAAAAAGAGATAAAGTATTAGCGAACGAAATCGATGTTGCGGTTAGATTGGGGAGACCAATCGACGACGCGACGAGCTCGAAAGCCGTCGCGGAAATTCGAAAGATGAAATTAGTCGACGAACGCAGACGCGCAAAAGGCAAAGAAGTGGACACGAAGAAGAATTTTAAATCGAGCAATCGAGGGAGACGAGGGAGTTCGAGGTACGAAAGAAACGAAGATGCGCAAGAAGGGGGAGGTAGAGGAGGAGGAGGTAGAGGAGGAAGAGGAGGAGGTAGAGGAGGAGGAAGAGGAGGAGGCAAACCTCGAGGGAACGCCAAATTTTCCTCCAGTCGCTAAAAAAAAAATAGTAGTCGGTTAGTCGGGTCCGTTGTATTAAGATGCATTGTTTTTGTATTGAGAATAAGAATAGTAATGAGAATGAGAGCCAGCGCAACCCGCCCCGACGTCACATCGTGGTCATCGTTATAATCATCATCGATATTATTCGGGTATTTGTATCGTTTAATTCCGCGTGTGCGTTGGAATCGGATTCCGCAGCGGTGATTGTTGGTAAAACAATCCGGAAAAAATACAAATGAATAACGCAATCAACCCTTCCATGCTCGCATGTTTATCCCAAATCATGCAATTAATAATCACAGTCCCAATCTTACACATCGTTCCAACCACGGTAAAACTTGTCGCTGAAATCAACCCTCTCAACAAAAACTGCGAGTACGACATCAAAACCCCCGCGACGCACGACGCGCTCAACGCGAAAATCGAAGCCGTCGACCACTCAAAGTCGGTTAAAATCTCGTGCTCTCTCGTCACCACGCCTAACAAAAATACCGGCACTACCGCCAATAAGTTGGTGTAGTAACTTCTCCCCCACGGAGTCAGTTTGACGTTATCCACCGCAAACTTAATGTACACCTGATCAAACGCGAACACGACGAACCACGCCATCACCCACGTGTACGCCTTCACTTCAAAGTTCGAATCCGTAAACACGTACGCGATCGCGCCCATCAATATCGCCATCAGCGATAACCAACTTCGCATATTCGGTAACTGTCTCCCTAAAAAAACGTAATCCAAGAACGCGATCAAAATCGGCGTCGACGATCGAAACACGATGAACGTCTCCACGTTCGCGTATTGCAGCGTTTTCACGTTGGTATACAACGCCCCTAAAAACGCAATCGCGACTAACATGAACGGTTTCACTTTCTCCGCGATCAACGGGTCCGATTCCACCAATCCGCCTTCGTGCATTAACTTAATCGCCACCGCGGAGGTGAGCAACTGGCAGAACAAAACCACCGACGGTGCCGGTAAAAACGTCACCGCGAGTTTGTTTATGATGAGCATCATGGATGAACACGAGGCGTAGGCTATTATCCCGAACACAATCTTCGCGTATAACGCCGCCGCTTCTTTCTTCTCCAACTCGGAGGAAGAATTAGAAGACTCTTTCATGTTGTCTTGCTGATTTCCCGCGTGATTTTTCATCTCCATCGTGGTGGTAGAGGTGTGTTCTCGTCGTCGTTTATTATTATTATTGTGAGGCAGGCCGAGTGATAACAACGAGTGAGGAAGAGTTGTCTGTGCGACCCCACAGACAGAGAGAGTTTCAAATGCTCTCAATCGAGTCGAAACTACTGTGTCCACTTTACTCGCTCTTAAATTAATTGCTCTTTGTGTTGGTCTGTTCAAGAGACAAAACATTTATCTTCACTATTATTCTCGCGAGACGTGCACACGACGACGCGTTCAAAGAGTGCTGCACTTATACTACCGCGCAACACGGGAGAAGAAGAAGATAAAGCGCGCGATATCCCATCGTCGAGAGGAAATTTACAACAATGCGCAGAGAAGAAGTTCCGCGGATACAGTTTTAAAAGAGACATTCATATCCAATTGGGTATAACGACCGTTATCTGATACAGAGAGATACGAAAAGAATGAAATTCTTGGAAGACCGAGAGTTGGCGCAACTGAACAACTTCCTATCCCACGTGAACTTAGGCGACCACGAAGTCACCGGACAGTTGGAGAATTATTCGTGTACGTTTTATGAGTATTCATACTTTGTCTGCTTTGCGTTCGTAACCTTTGTTCGTCTTTTTTTATTCCTTTTTTCAGCTTCCACTTCGGAAAGGACGTGGGTACCCTTGATGAGACGAGAAACGCGCTGGGCACATTTTTTACTCACTCTCTCTCTCCATCATACTTACCACCGCTGCTTGCTCTCCTCCTTCTCTGAATACTACTATAAAACAGGCAAACTCGCGGGTCAAGATAAGAAAAACTTTGGCGCGATTGAAACCGACGTGGTGGAAGAGCTCAGCTCGTCGCCGAACTTGTACTCGACGTCGCCGGTTGGACCTTTGACGGATTCGCACTCGAGGAAGACGCTGATTTATTTAATCTTGACGTTAAATCAAGCGTATCCAGATCACGATTTCTCGAATTTGCGACCGAATAATTTTAGCAAAGAAGTTGGCGTTCCGGAGTGTAAAGAAGAAATCGATCAGATGTTGTACGACGTGGGTAAAGTGTACGATCAAACTCGGTTATACGGCGCGAGCGGCAGCGGAGGCAGTTTACCGTTTTCGGATGAACTGTGGAGGTGCATAAACAGCGCGATTGAGTTACAAGACGTGGACGTGTATTCTTACGCAGCCATAAACGACGGCGACCCGTTCGATGGCGACGGGAGTTTGTGGAATTTCAACTATTTCTTTTACAACAAGAAACTGAAACGGATCTTGTTCTTTTCGTGCGCGAGTAAAATCAAAAGAGACCAAAGCTTTTACGAAGACGAAGAGGAAAACGAACACGTCGGAGTGAGAATGCGTTCGTCTCAAATGACGCCGACGCCGCCGTTGAACTACTCGTCCAGAGGCTACGCGGCTTCTTTCGACGATTTGGCCATGGACGACATGCAGTGAAAGAGGCGAAGGAGAAGGAGATTTTTTTTAGTACTCAGCAGTGTGAACAAACAAATTCACTTCATTTTACTTGTATATTATCATCATTCAAAACACACACGCGCGCGCTCGGTTGTTGACAAAACAGCAATAGAAAAATATGGTGAAATGGCACGACGTGTGTGAAAACGTGAAATTGGCGCTAAAAAACGACGGGTTCGATCTCGTCGCTCCGTTTCGATTGAGCCAGTACAACGCGCTTTTTGATACTCACGATGCTAAAAATTCTTCCATTAAAATCACGGACGCCCCGGAAGATTGTTTATGCGTCGTCATCGGCAACACCAAACGATTGTGGCCGATATTCGAAGAGTATTACAAAGCGAACATCGGTAAAGAAGATTTAATGCCGCGAGAGGAGAAGAATCCGCTGGATTTCTACGTGAAGAAAAAAATCGACTCGATTTGTATCGCCGATTTTGTAACCGCGAGATATCAGACGGACAGTTCGTTGGCGATACAAAAAATGGCGAAGATTAGCGGGATGGCGATTTTACACGAGGCAACGCACATGTCCGTGAACAGAAAATACGGACCTTGGATAAGTTTAAGAGCGGTGGTGATTTTTCACTACGTGAAAGGACCGGAAACGCCTTTACCGGCGCACGAGGTGCCGACTTTAACGAGCGAGATGGAACGCGAGAGCAAAGAGGCGTTCGAGGAAGCGGCGGAGTATTATAGAAAGAATAGCGAAGGTTCTGGGAGTTTGGATAAGAGTAAAAGCGCGGAATTATGGATTAAAGTTCGAGATTGTTTGACCTCGGACGCGCAGAAGGAGTTTCGTTACGACGAGAGGCAAATGAAGTACCATTACGACATCGATCGGAATTTAGAGTATTTGGTGCCTCTGCAGATGGAGGAGGAGCCGGCGTCTTGAATCTAATATGTATACATCATGTATTTTTGCTATAGTATTGTTCTCTCTAACTATTCTTCTCCTTCTTCACCTGTTCCTCGTTTTTTGCCATCCATTCTTTCAATTTTCTACTTCTTTCTTGTTCCATCGGGTCGCTATCGGTATCGGACAGAATGTCGTAATCGTACTTTTCCATCTCCGGAGGTTCGTACCATTTCTGTCTATTCAGCCAAATCTCAAAGTCGCGTTCCCAAATCATTCTTCGACTCGGCGGCGTCTCTAACGAGACTCCATGCGGGCCTTCAACTTCCACGCCTTCTTTGCTGTGCGGTTGAAACCAGTAATTCAAAGCCATGTGGCCTTCGTACCCTTCTTTGGTTTGAAACACGTTCTTTTCGGAGGAAAACACTTCGTGGAACCATCCGGCGGGTAAGTACAACATCTCCCCAGCTTTGAGTTCGCACGTCAACTTTTTCGCCTGCTTGAACTTTGGAAACCGATCGAGGTTTGATCTATCCACCGTGCTAAAACTTTTCGGGAGAGGTTTTGACGCTCTTTTCTTTCCTCTTTCATATGTTTTTTGGCGCTTGTTGTTCGCGGTTTTATCCTTCTCTTCTTCTTCTTCTTCTTCTTCTTCTTCTTCTCCTTCATCCGAGTCTACGTAATCGTCCACGAACGTGTCTTCGTCAAACTCGAAATCTTCGTCGTCCTCCTCCTCCTCCTCCTCTTCCTCCTCCTTCTTCTCTTTTTCCTTTTTCACTTCACCTCTCTCTATCGCCCACTGCTTCTCCAACCTTTTTTGCTCTCTCTCCACTCTCTCTTTCGCCGCATCAAAATCCTTCCCGTAACTCGGCGTCTCGTCGTCGTAACAAATCATCCCGTTCTCGCACACGCGAGTCGCTCGTCCTTTCAAATACATCTTCTCGCACTCGCTCGGCGCGTACAACTCGAACCGCTTAAACCCTCTCGCTAGGACGTACAAGTTATCGTGGAAATCGTGATGTAAACCACTGCTCGTTTCTCCTCTCGTGCCTCTTCCCATCCACATATTCACGGTTGAAACTGCCGACCAGCCCATGAGTTTCGGTCGCAGCGGCACTTTACCTTCCCCGTCCAACGCGGTCAAATCCCGCTCGCGCTTTTCGTTGCTCCATTGCTTCCTTCTCAATTCATTCCCAAAGAGCATAAACGGGTTTACTAAACTCTTTAAAGGTACGGATAATATCTCCGGTCGTCCGTCGCGCTTATCGCACCGTTCGCCGTTGCTGGCGGAGAGATATTTCGAGTGGTCGCCTCGTTCAAACGCAGTCATGAAATCCGCGAATTGCATTCGCTCTCGAGTGCCTTTCCCGAATTCGCTTCTTCTTTCCTCCCCTTCTTCTTCTTTGTCTTCTTCAACATCGTCGTCATCTTCTTTAACCTCAACAATGACCGTCTCCGTTTCCTCTCGGCACTTCTCTCGCAAATACGCGTTCGACCAACTGGAGAGGCACTCAAATTCTGTCTCCTTAAACCCTCCGATGAGTTTACACGGCGTCCTCGTGTTGATAATTTCCTCTCGAAACGAATTTGGATTCTCTTCGCACTCTTTTAAGAGTACTTCTTTGACGAAATCCCGGTCCGGTTCTGGTTGCCATCCGGAGTAGCTGTTCGTTATTCTTGTTTTTGCTTCTTCAAACATTTTCGCCGTCGTCATCACTTTTACGAGAAGGAGGAGATTTCATTATTATGGCCACGGTCGAGTCGTTTCTTTTGCTCGCTTCATCATCTAGAGAGGAGATAAAACGCGGGCGCAGTAGTGGAGTAGTGTTTTATCACACAAAAGCGGTTAAATTTGTGGTGTTGTTTTCCCGAATTCATCCTTTTCGTCACTTGATTTACGCGGAAAAGTCACTGATTAACCTTATACTACTCTACACGCAAGACACACAAACGCACAGAATGACCGAGCGACGACTACACGACATGGCACCATCATCCTCTGCGGGGCCAGGTGATGATATGCACTGGGAACGCAACTTCATACACCAAATTAAAACCTTAAAGTCCGGGTCCAAAGACCAATTGGATTCGCTGACGGATTTAGCAATCAACGACGCTTCCAAAAGATACAAATCAATCGTCAACATCGTTTCAAAATACTCGCAAACGATGAAACCGAAATACAGGCCATCCATGATGTACGTGATTAGCTCGCTGGTTATGCACGAGAATGAAAAAATTGCGAGCTTATACCGACAGAGATTTGCGATTGAGATTTCAGTGTTGGTGGAAAAGATATGCGAGTGTCGGACGGAGCAGTTGGAGAGGGTGCGAAGGAACATCGAGCGATGGCGAGAGAAGGAGTGCTTCGAGAGCTTGGTTTTGGACGAGTGCGAATATCACGTGCAGAAATTTGAGGAGGCTGGAAAGGAGGCAGAGGAAGAGGAGAGGAGGAAGGAAGAGGACGGGTTGTTGGGGATGGAAAGGATCGAGACGCCGCCGCCGCCAGAGGAAGAGGAAGAGAAGAAGGTAGAAGAAGAGGGGGAGAAGCCAACGACGATATCGACCGTGAATAAGTGGCCAAAGTTGATGCCGGCATGGGGAAAGAACGTAAAACGGCAGCAGAAGCAACAACAACAACAACAACAACAACAACAACAGAAGAAACAGAATAAGAAACGGAATAGAGAGAAGTTTACGAACGGTAGTTTGAGGCAACAGCAACAGAACATGCAGCCGATGAATCAGCAACAGAAGCAACAATCGCAGCACGGGCAAGGTAAGCCAACCAAGAAGCAAAAGAGAAGAATGCAAAAGAAGAAACAGGGGGATAAGAACGATAGTAACAAAGAGCAGCGGCAGCAGGAAAAAGGAGGAGGAGGAGGAGGAGGAGAAAAAGGCGATCAGAAAAAATCAGTCATCGATAGGCTCACGTGAGATTTAGTGTAGCAGATGTGCATGCGTATGTCTCTCTCTTTTGTAAAGTAAATGTACCCAGTATGTTTCTATGTAATTTTGTTTTCTCTGAAAGCAATCGTGTTTTTGGAGCGACTGGGAGATCAATCGTGCTTAAGTAGAGACCTTAAGTATTCGAGGCATGTATAACGTTTGAGTCTTTTCGCTTCTGCACATGCTTCGGAAAGTATCTCTGCGCCTTCCTTCAACGTCATCTTCGCGTTTTCTACGACATATTGCACGCAATTGAGATGACCGTTTCTGGCAGCGTCAATGCACGCTTGTCCTAGGAATGGGTATCCTTTCGCTTCGAGAAGAGAATGGATGTACTTCAAGCACTCCAGAGAGCCACTTGCTGCGGCATTACGTTCCTCCATGTCTCCTTCGTCGTCAAAATATCTTTCACATATTTCCCGCTTCATTACTTCGACGATATACTTTAGCATTGCAAAGTTGCCATTTCTGGCCGCCTCGCCGATGTCATCAGCATAATCATCCTCTACTTCCCACATGCTAAATCCTCCTGGATCGGCGTGTTCTGCACCATGTTCAAATGCATATTGTAAGCAGTCAAAGTGGTTATAAAAAATCGCATACTCTGTCGTCAGCGATCCCCATTCCGCGCCCGATTGATGAGCGAGCTCCATCATCTCCCGGTTTCCCATTTTGGCACAGTGTGATCCAACACCTAACCAATCCTCGGAGATATCGTCCCAGTCATAATCTTGTGCAAACGATGCACCATTTGCGAGTGCGTAGCGCAGCATAGCCAAGTGATTGTTTTTAGCGGCGTATTCGCACGTGAAGGTCGACCACGGGGCACCATGCTCGAAACAGTACTGAACAATATCTAGCCATCCCATAGCGGCTGCATATTGCGTAACGCCATACCAAAACTCATCCCCGTCATCAAAAATTTCAGATCCCTCATCAAAATCGAAAAATGACCATGACGCCCCATTTTCGCATGCGTAGCGCAGACAATCTAATGATCCCGAAAACGCTGCACTTTCCATCACCCATAGCCCCCATGCACACCCTTTCTCTCGACAATACTTGAGACAATCGAGGTGACCGCCAAGAGCAGCAGCTTTGCATGATGTAAAACTAAGTAAATCCGGTTCGTCATCATCGCTCTCGCCTTCTGGCCAATCTAACTTCGCCTCTTCTTTAGCCCATTTGAGGAGTTCGAGGTGTCCTCGGCGAGCTGTGAAATCAAGGACATTGTCTCTATTTTGACAGTTACCAGAGCAGCCGCATTTCTCCTGGAACGCAAACTTCAAACATTCCAGTGAACCATTATCTGCGGCTGCGTTACAAGCACAAGCACCATGTCCCTTCATCTCGCAGACTTTGTTCCCTGTGTTTGGATTCTTCCTCGATCGTGCATACTTCAGCATCGCAATATCGCCTCGAGACGCCGCGTATGTACACACTCGGTAATCCCACTTCATAAATTTTCGACACCATCGAACGAACGACAAATTGCCACTCATTGCTACGCTGGCAAAAAAGTCCTCCTCGTTGCCATCGAAACGATTAAAAGCCCACCTTAAGCTCGCAACTGATGTCAACTCGCGTATTTGAAACTTTTTTTTCAGTTTCTCCATCGCATGCGCCTCTTTGACGACCTCCCTCGACGCTCGATTTACTTCTTTAAAACACTTCAAATCCTGACTCGTCAAACGTGGGATCACGTGCGTTACGAAGATATCCTTGCATTCCGTCACGAGCTTCCAAATTTCAAACGGATCTCCACTCCTCGCGGAGTCTCTCCAAAATCTCTTCTCCAAAGTGAGCGACAATTCCTTCGGCGACGCAATCGCCTCCAGAACACCGGCACACTTGCGCACTTCACCGGCACACTTGCGGGTGTTGATGCAGCGAGAATCGACCGCATAAGTACCGAAAAACGTCTGTTGACATACTTTGCAATAGTAGTACCCCTCCGCCGAGCGCTCTGCCCCCGACTCCTTCGAGGACATCGCGCCTCGCGCTCGTCTTTTTTTTTGTGAGGTACGACGTGTGAATTTCGAATTCAAAAATATGCGAAGACAAAAACTATGAAACAATTCAATTCTAATTCCTACAAACACCTACTATATATTATATACTCAAAAATACTACGATATGTGTCTTATCTTCAAAAGACAGTAACCATTTTTGGTTCGAGTGGCCATTTACTTTTATGATACATTGCACATTTACGCGCCGCCGCTAGTTTCTAAGAGAATGTTCTCGACGTATTTGTCTCGTTCCGATGAACTTTGTAACTGACCCCACTCATCGAAGAGAATAACGCCGAGACGCAAACCTAAGCGTTCTTTTAAGAGGAAGTTACGCATGGCCGTGGAACCGAGTAAAGTTCTGTGACCGGTCGAGGCGGAGATGGCGAAGTGGTGCGGACCGTCAACTTCTAGGACGATGTCCTTGGTGAGATTTGCGTTCGGTGATAGTGTTTTGCGGTGACCGAGGAGGAAATTCTCAACAGCGGCGCTTTCGATGAAGAAATCGGGGCGCATCAACCCATCTTCAAGTTCACGTTCTTCAAAAAACTGAACGTTGAGTCGTCTGAGAGAGTCTTCGACTTGTTGCTGTAACTTTGACGTTTGCGAATCTTTGCGCTTTTGTAAAATCCACTGCTTTTTGGCAACTTTCTCGAAATCTCCCGGCATAGCCTCCTTCGCCGCGATTTGTAAAGAAGTGCCTTTCAAGAGGAGAATGGACGCGTAGCACGCACCCAAGCCTTTCTTATCGAGCGAATCAGCGCGAATACCACCGTTGGGTAAGATTATTTTTTCGCAGAAATTATTCAAGGCAGTCTCGACGACAGCTTTTCCCTCGGATGTGGTTGCAACGCAGGCGTAGAGTAACGAAAGCGACCAAAAAGTCATCCACATCGAGACGGGTGTCCAAAACGAAGCCGCTTTTTTCGTAGGTGGTGTCGTCAACTTGAGTAAAAGATCAGCAGACGGTAATTTACCGAGCGTTGCGTGCGCCCAGATGAGCAACGACGATCCTTCCTGAAAGTCTCGAAAATTGAGTCCGTCCGAGGAAGGATTGAGCCATGCGGCTTCAATCTTTTCCAGCGTTTCGTCGCTCGGGATGTACTCGAGTTTCGTAAACGACCACATGATCTGTGAAGCAACGGTTGGACGAAGCGATTGCGCCGAACTTTCGCTCTGAATGATTTTTTCGCACTTATCGATGAGCATCATTCCAGGATTAAATTTATTCTTTGCGAAAGAATTGAGAAGTGGCGCTATGTGCACGTTGGCGTCAAAGCCACCATTTTTGGCCAACTCCTCAGCTCTGCTCACGGCGTAGGCAAGGTATCTAGTTGGGTTATACGTCTCGTTGTTGTAGTTCTTTTTCTTCTTCTCCTCTACGCTATTTTGCGCGTTCCCTAAACTGTACGTGAAATATACCAAATCTAACTCGTTAAGCGCATCCAGATTATCAATCGCGTAGTCTTCGCACTGCTCTAGAAACTCAACTGGGATTTTCGCGCGCGATTTAATCGCAGCCCAAAGCAAATTCGTGTAGTCTCGCGTTTCAAATTGTGCGAGTACGTTGGCATCTGTCGTGCACGCCCGAAAAATACTTTGCAAAGCTCGTATGGCGACATCAAATGAAGACGAGCGCAGGCGCTCTTCGTCCTCGCTCGGCGTAGAATTCTGGATTTTCTGCACTTCTCCAATATCTCCAATATCGATTCCAACATTCTCAAGTAGACTATCGTGCCCCTTGTACCAATTTGACTTATCTCGCGAGAATACAATCCTAGTAATCGCATTCGCACACTGCGCCAACTGTTTTGGCTTGAACACCTGTGGCGTTTTGATGATTTCGTCAAATATCGGATCCAACGCTTCCATCAATGCCCTGTCGGTATCTTCTTCGCTCTCTCTTTTGCTCGCGCCATCGCCGCTATCAGTAGTACCGCTGCTACTAGTACTACTCGCTAACCCAACGAGCATTGCGACGACGTGTCCATATTCGCGCGTCCCCATCTTTCCCTCGTTCTTTTTATAGCTCATATCCCTCGCCGCTTTCCTCGCCAATTCAACCACGAAATCAGCGTAAAAACCACTACTCACCGCACCGCTCGCTGAGACCAATCTCGCTGCATTTTCTAAGTGCATCTCTTTCTCAAATACTTCTGGTTCTAGCAAACGCTCTTTTATGCTCTTCCAATACTTGTTACGATTCTTTGCGGAAATGTCCACGCCGTATCGCGTCAACCCCCACGTCGCAACGGCGATATCCCCGGCGCTACACTCACTAATCTTCTTTATGACGATAGACTCGATGGCATTTCTCAAATGTTCGGGTATGACTGTTTTTCCTACGCTTGCATACGCCCACACTATACTCGCGCAAGATTTCGGGGGCATGTATTCCGGAAATATCTTTTCAAACAAGAGCGTGCGTTGCTCTTTGCACACGCGCTCTAATCCATTCTCCAAACTCACCCAGACCGATTCAAACCCACCATTTTCCACAAACGCTACCTTCCCTTGCTTCATTCTCGCTATGCTCCATAATATCGTCGATACAATCCTCGAGCTGTTCGAGAAACCATCTTTTTCGCACCGCGACAACACTTTCTCCCGAAACGCCTCCGACGTCATCAGTCGCTCAATCGCGAGCGCGTTCCATCCGCCTAAATCATCATCACCATCATCGCCATCATCCGTCTTAGTCTTCTTCTTCTTCTTCGAGTTACACTTCCTCCCTAAAAGAGAAAATATGGTAGATACGTTCACATCGGACAGCGATACGTCTTCCTCTTCCAAAATCTTTCCAATCTGCTCCGCCGAAGCGCATTCCAAAATACGCGCGTTCAGCGCTGTAAACATCGCCCTTTCCTTTTGGCTCAATTCTGGCTTCCGTTTCGTCGGTGCGTTTTTCGCTCTCCTCCTCTTTATCGGCGCACCAAAAGCTAATGGTTTCACCGCTTGCAGCTCGATCTTATTCTTCTTCTTTTCATCCTCCTCCTCGTTCTCATGCGCTCGTGGTATTAAAGCCCAGGTCGGAGCTGCTCCTCCGCGACGACGATGTTGTTTTCTCGTTCCAAGAATTCCCCTAATGCTACTCTCAGAACATCCACTCTTTCGATGATGAATATACGAAGACGAACAAGAAGGCGATGATAAAATCAGCGTCGTCATAGTGTCTTCCCCTTTTGAACTCGATGATGTATTATCTCTCGCTCTTTTTTACTCCCTCAACCATCGCAGTAGCAGTGGTAATACTACTAAAGATAATGGAAGAAGTTTGACTTTTTCCAGTAAAGGAAGACCTGTCACCTCATTCCAATCAGAGCGCAACAAAGACACACACAAATATAAAACCATGAACGCGAACGCGCCGGCGTTCGTTCCTTGGGGTGGTGGTAGCAGGAAGGAAGTCGAAGAAGAAGAAAAAGAAGAACGAGGGGGTGGTTCGACGACGACAACCTCGCAGAATAGGCTCGGGAAAGTTGAATCATCATCATCATCGTCCGCTTTTAGCATCCACGCTCCTCCTCCTCCTCCGATGGCACCACCACCACCACCGCCGCCACCACGGTCTCCTCCTCCTCCTTCTCTGGTAAATAATAATAACGAATCGATTTCGACGACAACATCGACGCTCTTTTCACCGTCGCCGCCAAGGAAGTTAAGTCAAGACGTCCTGACGAAATCTGGGAGTTATTCACGTGATGATGATGAGAGCGAGGAGAGCAGCAGCCGCGCGGGGAGAATGATGACACCGACGAAGAAGAAAGAAGATGCGAACGCGATACCAAAGTACGATTTGGAGAAGCACTTTAAAACGGTGTTACCGTTAGGTCCTCCTCTGAAAAGAGAAGAGGACGAGGCGACTGGCGCGCTCGATAAACTCGGCGTCGAGGAAGGTCGATTGCCGAACGGTTTGCGATACTTCGTCGGTCAGTGTAAGAAACCGGAAAAGCGAGCGGCTTTAGCATTAGCCGTAGACGTTGGATCTGTGTTTGAGAACGAGGAAGAGCGAGGCGTGGCGCACATTGTTGAGCACTTGGCGTTTCGCGCGACGACGTCGTACGAAACGTTTCAGATTGTGAATTTCTTGGAATCGGTCGGCGCCGCGTTTGGGGCGTGTCAAAACGCGTACACGAGTTCAGACGAGACGGTGTTTGAGTTGACCGTACCTATCGACGATATGAACGTACTGGAGGAGTCGTTGAAGATATTTAGCGAGTTTGCGAGGGGAGTGCGGATTTCCGACGAAGACGTCGATAACGAACGAGGTGCGGTGTTAGAAGAATGGAGATCGGGAAGAGACGCGAGAGGGAGAGCAGCGCAAGCGTATTGGGAAGCGTTGTGTGAAGGGAGCTTATACGCTGATCGCTCACCGATTGGCACGGAAGAGGTTATTCGAAAAGCGCCCGGAGAAATCTTTCGTAACTTTTACCACAAGTGGTACAGACCGGAGAACATGGCAGTTATCGTCACCGGCGATTTCGAGGACGTAGGCGTGGTGAAGGAGAAAATTATCAGATTGTTTTCCCCGCTAGCGCCGGCTGAGCACGTTCCTGCGCCGCCGAAATTTATTCGACCGACATTTCCAGAACACGCAAAACCGCGCGTGTGCTGTCACGTAGATCGCGAATTATCGAACACGGTAGTCAACGCAACCTTTCACGTGGAACAAAAACCAATCGCGACTCCGGAAGATTTTTTCAAACAAACTGTTCAAGAATGTTACCAATTGTGTTTGGATAATCGATTGTACAAACTGATGAGACGACCGAAACCAAACTTTTTTAGCGCCGGCATCGCTTCTGAACATTTGTCGCGAACGAGCGCTTTGTTATCCGTACAAATGACGTGCGAAGCGAGCAAGGTGAAAGACGCACTCGAGAGCGTCTTGACTGAAGTCTCGAGAGCGCGCTTGTTTGGATTCAGCGCGCAGGAATTGCGCATCGCCAAGTTAAATCAAATAGCGGATATGGAACAGTTGTATGTGGAAAGAGATCAAACGTATTGCACGGACGCTCGCGATGAGTTGGTGCAACACTTCTTACGCGGCGACATGGTCATCGGTGCAGGATTAGAAGCGTCTCTGGCTATCGCTTGCATAGAAAAAGTCACCTTGGAGGATGTCTTTCAATACGCGCAAGAAGTGAGCGTGTCAAAAAGCTGCATGATTCGATTACAGGAAGGTAGGAAGAAAACAAATGAAGACGATTTACGGGAAGCAGTGAATCGAGTGGCGGAAAAGGAGCGACGCGGAGAAATTGAAGAAAACTCGGAAACGTTCGTCGTTCCTGAGCGTTTGATGGCGGATCCGCAACCGCTGAAAGAAGGCGAGTCGGCGATAGCATCCACGCGGACGCATTCAATTTCAGACGTAACCGAAGTTGTTCTGAAGAACGGCATAAAAATAGCGTTGAAAAGCACGAACTTTTTGGACGACCAAGTCTTGATGCGCGTCGTCGCCAGAGGTGGATTATCGGAAGTCCCAAAAGAAAAATATAAGGACGCGATCTTCGCGGGTACTGTTGCTCGCGAATTGGGCGTATTTGGATACAGACCGGAAGTTTTCTCCGACGCCATGGCGGGGAAAAGAGTCGACGTTGTTCCAAATATAGGTACGTATAAGAGATCCATCGTTGGCGAAACGTCGCCAGATCACATCGATGTGCTTTTGCAGTGTACGCACCTGATCTTCTCCAACAATGTGGAAAATCAGTGCAACGAGGACGATTTGGAAGTTTTGCGCGAAATACAAAGAGAGCTGGTGAAGAATGCAAAGAGAGACCCGATGAAAGTATTTGCAGAAATCAAGCGCGCTTTGACGTACGGCAACTCGTATCTTTCAGAACCTATCACGCTCAAAACACTCGCGAAAATGGACGCGGAGAAAGCGTGTAGATACTTCAACGAGTGTTTCGTGGACCCTTCGCATTTTACGATGGTTCTCGTCGGCGCGTTCGATATAGAAAAGATTTTGCCTTTATTGGAAAAGTACATAGGTTCTATTCCGCGCCCGATAGATTCGAAAGAGAAACTCTCTCGAGTCACACCGGCACCGTTTGAGTTTCCTAAGAAAACAGTCAGTAAACGGGTGCGATTGAAAATGATTGAAAATCAAGGCGTGGCGAGTTTAACGTTTCCGGTGATGATTGAAAATCCAGACGCGAAGTTAAAGCAAGCTGCGATCGCAAAAGGTGAGGACTTCAACGGTCCAACTTTAGCCGGCTCTCAGGTGATAGTTCGAAGCAAGTTTCTCACGGTGATTTCTGCCGCCATCATCGAGCGCCGCTTACTCGCTCGCCTGCGATTCGAACGAGGCGAAATATACAGTTGTGCCGCCAACACCTCGTTCGCGTACCAAGACCCGAACGCAGCGAACGGCGAATCTTACAGAGGCGATATAATGGTTGTGTTCGCGTGCGACCCGAAAAGCGGAGAAAAACTCTCCAAAGTAGCCCTGGAAGAGATTGAACAGTTAATTAGCGAAGGACCGACCGAGGAAGACTGCCAAACTGCGAAGGAAGTCGAACTGAGATCCATCCAAGAACACAAAGAGGAAAACTCTTTCTGGGTCAGCTACGTGGACGCCATGTTCACGTCTCAACTCTTACCGGTCTTGAACGGCGACATCGACAAAATGTATGTAAACACGGAACAAATCCGCGGCGACGTTTTAGAAACACTCTCGCCAACCATCATTCGCGAACATCTGGCGAAAACCTTAGCCGTCGAGCGCAGAGTCAACGTCGTTTTAATTCCCCAAAGACCTTTGTTCTTACGACTGATTGCCCCTAATATGGACGATATTAAAGGATTCTTTGAGTGGCCGGAGACGTTCGGCGAAGCCTGCGGTAAACTCGCCTTGTTAGGAGGCGTTGCCGGCGCCTATTTCGCGTACGCTAAATCCAAGGAGAATAAAAAGGACAAATAGGTAATAATAATAATGTCCTCACATAATAATAACTCTTCATCAACGATCAATCATCCCACATGTCCTCCTCATCTGCATTCGCAAGCGCCGTCCGTAACTGCGACGAGTGCTCCTCGTCTTCTCCGGAAAGATTTCAAGAGTTTCTCGACCACCTCGTGGACGCGTATCATCGACATCACCTTGCGTCAACTTTGACGAATTGGAAAACAGGAAAATTGATGGCTCGATTGCACTCGAAACTGTTCGGTGATGGTGAGGACGACCGCAAACCACGAGAAGGAGGAAAGAGCCACAAAACAGTCTCAGACGAGGAGGAAAAAAAACTCGAAAGATTGATCGAGCAATTGGCGACGGATGCAATCTTGATTTTGAAAAAAGCAGTTGGCCAGGATTGGACGGCGGATGCCTTGGCAGAGAAGTTATTGAAGGAATACGAGTGCGGCGCGGAGTTGGCGAGTTCTATGCACGAGATTTTTTCGAAAGATAAAGATAAGTTACAGAGGAGTTTCGCGAGAGGCACGTTTGGAATGGTGAAGAGATTAGAGTCCGCGTGTTGGAGAACGCAGGTTAGTTTGTATGATAGTAAAACTAGTAAAAATAATACGGCGACGAACACGGATAAAGGAGACGAAGTGACCGCGGTGTTGGAGCTTCGCATGGAAAAGAACGACACGACGTCGATAGAGTTTAAGAAAGAGGAATTGTTTACGTTTTTCAAGGAGTTGGAAACGATTCAGATGAAAATAGATGACCTTAGTTAGTTTTTATGTACCAGTTGGTACTATAGTAGCGCATCACAAAATCTCAAGCGAGAGAGAAAACAAACGAATCGATTCGTTCAAATCAAATCTCTCTCTCAATAGTCCATCACGGGAGATTTTAAACCAGCGCCATCGTCTTTGACTTCAACTCCTCCAGTTTCGTTATCGAAGTCGTCTCCGGTAACTTCATCCATGGTATCGCCATCTTCTTCTCTGTTCTTCTCTTCTTCGTCCTCTTCTTCGTCCTCGGAGTCGGGATTGTCGTTCTTCTTATCGTCGTCGTCTCCCGTCTTTGTCATGCCTAAACCACTTCGACTGCGCTTCATCTTTTCTTTTTTGGACAAATAAGCGAACAAAGCTGGCGCTTCTTTTTCGGTTATGCCAAAATTCGTCATGAATTCAGAATATTTCGTTCGAAGATCGTCCATGGTGAATGGCGATTGAGAACCAGCGCCAGGTTTGCGAAGCGCCAACGCGATGGTTTCTTTGCTCTCTGCTGGCTTCTCCTCCGTCGCTCCCGGTGGTAACGGCTCGCATTCCCACGTGTAATTTTTGCTCGCTTCTCTCTTCTTTCGCTGCACCCTGCGCGTTTTTTTCGTCGCGATGAGTACCTTATCGACAGCTTTGCCTAATTCTTCCGCTGACATTTTATTTCGTCTCGATTTTTTCGACGCTTCCGCTAGAATGTCCAATATTTTTTCGTGGATATCGTACGAACCAATGGAAGCTTTCGTCAAAGCAATGCCGACGCAAGCTCGCCACACCTGATTTGAAGAGCTGAAAGGAATCATAGGGTTTTGCGAACCATTCGTTTCCTTCTTCTTCTTCTTCCTCTTGCCTTTTGTTTTGTATTGAGGGAGGTTCACACTACACATACCGCGCACTCGCGTAGCGAGCATGAGATAGGTGTCTTTGTCATCAACCACGTCGATGTCTTTGGATGCTTTTGCGACGGATTCAAACATTAATCTCGCCGCTTTGCAGGAGATTTTATCCGGAGCTTTCAAGCAAATTATTCCGTACATGAGCGCAAACTTGCGAATTGCCGGTGACTCTGTAATCATCTCCGCCAGTTTTTCAATCTTTTCTTCCAAATCCTCGTCGTCGTCCTCATCGTCGGAAGCTTCGTCGGAAGCTTCGTCGGAGCCATTATCATCCGCATCGTCGACCTCCTTCGCCTCTTCATCGTCTGACTCATCTTCGTCGTCGGAATCTTCCGAGAGCATTTTTTCAATCATTAAATCGGCGAGCATCGGGAAAAATGTTCCTAAAATCTCAGGAGGTACCGCGGATACCACAGCCATATCACCTTTTTGCAACAATTCTCTTGAATTAAGCGCTAAACAAACAAATTTTGCCAACTTTTTCAATCTCGTATCGGTTTTAGGTTGTCGTTCGTCTTTCACCACGAATTGTAACGTGCGCATGGTCTCGTGTAAAAGCAAGTGAAACACCGGAGGATCTCGTAAAATCATTCCCATGTCCCCTAAAATCGTTTCCGCTGGTTCCACCACATCCTCAATCTTTTGAACGCGAGAAACCGCCGATGCGCCTCCGTCTGATTCCGAAACGGTTGGTTTCGCGGCAGCACCAAACGTGAACTTTACTTTTAATTTCTTCTTTGGCGGTTGCCCCTTGCCTTTATTCTTCACGTCGTTCCTCGAGGCTAACTCCGCAGAGTCTAGAATGTTCCCCATTTCTAATAATCTTCTATTATCTAAGTACCTGTCGCGAACGCAGGCATCCATGAGCCACGCGAGTCTGTGTGAGGGATCAATTTCACACAATTCTTGCACCTCGTCGTCGTGAAATGCCATGAGAAATTGCGAGCGTAACGCGCACGTGGAAGGATCCCCGGTATTGGCATACCTCGTCCGGATCTCTCGGACGACGGCATTATACAGCGTGATGTTATCGCCGACAACCTTACGTAAACGATGAATTGCTGGAGATTTCCCCCGCAATATTCGCCTTGGTTGCACGTCCTTGTTGTCGACTACGTCCGCGACAGCTGCGGCGGCAGCGCTCGTTGTCTTCGCCCCTGCCGTCGTCGTCGCTTTCTTACTCGCCTCTTTCCTTGCTTGCATTGCATTCGCTTTACTACTCTTCTTGCTATTCGCTATCTTCGACGCCCCTACTGCTGTCGCTACTTGTTTTCCGCGCGATTGTCTTCCTGTGCCACCCAAGTCTTCCTCGGACTCTTTCCTCGGCGCGCTCCAATCCTCCTCGGGGACTAACGGCGCCAACTGCACGTCCTCGATGGACGAGTGTCTCCTCAAAACCTCCTTCTCCTCTCCGTACGAATCTAAAACGCTCGACAAATTTTTCCTCAGCGTCCCCTTATCCATCGCCCACACCTGTCTCTGCACTTTCAACGAGCACTGCCTAAAAATACTCAAATCCCTCGATATCAGTTTCAAATAGTTCGCCGGCACCGGACTCAATCTTTCGAGAATAGTCAACGGGATCCGTTTCAATTCCTCGATGCCGATAAACGGGAACGAGGCTTGCAATAAACTCAATAAATTTCCTTGCGGTGCTATTTTAATCCTAGTCAGTAATTCTTCCGACGCGTCGTCCAAGATGTTTTTATACGCCAGCGGTCGCGAAATCTCCAACTGATCCAACAAGCCGAGGTATTGTTCGCATCCGGAGGCATTTTTTAACGCGCACGAGGATTGGACTTTTTGCACCGCCGCTTCGACCTGTTATCGTCATAAAAAGAAGAAGATGAAGAAGAAGAAATCAGAATTTATTACGCTTATCATCATCGTACCAACGCAAGAGAGAGAAAGAGAGAGCAAAGAGAGAGACAACACGATTGAAAATCCGGGGAAATGGGGAAATGAAATCTAAAACGCTCTCGTTTATAACGTGTCACACACCTGCGCGCTCGTGCTCAGCGTCGTCGCCACGAAATCCTGCCCTTCCCCTCCGACGATCGCGGAGTATAAAGAGAGAGGCGTGTCCCTCCCTTCGGTTTCTTCTTTCGAGTTGTTCATGTTATTCTCGTTCTTGTTTTTGTTCTTGTTTTTGTTCGTCATGATGATGTGTCTGTCTCCGAGGGGGCGAAAGAAGTAGGGGATTCGTCTCGCACGCTTCAAAGAAAAGAATGCGTCACACACACACACGCACATAAACGCACGCCTCACAGATTTAAAATAATGAGCGGCGGTTTTGTCTGAAATAGAAGAAAGTATTCTCTTCATTACATCGTTTTTGCCCGATGAGTAGCAACAACAACAGCGCGAAAGCCGCGGGACGGGCCAAGGTACGCGCATATGTTTCTCTCTCTTTTTTTTCCCACAAACGTCTCTTCTTTTGATGGATGTAATTATTAACGAGTTTTGTTGTGTTCACTTCTTATCATAACAACGGTGCAGTTGGACGCGTACAGAAAGAAGAAAGCGGCGAAGAAGGAGAAGAAGGACGTTTCTTCAATCTCTGGTTTGAATTTTGCGAAGAACGAGGACCACCAAAACGCGTTAGGGGAAAGGGTGGCGTCGAAACCACCATTTTTAGTTGCAGATGGTGATGAACCAAAAAGTGATGACTCGATGAAAATGACTTTTACGACGACGCCGACGACAAACGAAGAAGAAGAAGAAACAGCGAATACGACCGAAACGTTTGCATTTACGATGGCACCAGATGCGGTAAGATATAGTAATGGTAATACTAAGGGTGAAGAAGACATTGTCGCGCACGCATCGCCGATGCAACCTGCCGCTCCAGCTGAACAACCGCGACGCGGAATGGAGGAAGAAGAAGAAGAAGGAGGCGTTGCGGCGTTTATGTCCCCGCCTCCGCCTCGATTTTCTTTCGACGAGAGTTACAATGCGGCTGGGGGTAGTATGATGGAAGAAGAGGCGACGCCGCCGGTAAAGATGAATATGCGTGGCTTCGAAGAGCAAGAGGACGCTGACATTGATAGAAAGAAGATGTCGTCGTTGGATGAAAGTTTCGATCCAGAAGAGTACGTGAATCGATTCGTGACTCCGGAGAAGAAAATGGCTCCACCGACGAAGCAGAAGAAAGCCACGATTGACGTGCCGATGGACGAGTTAGAAGCGATTTTCCGCCCGACGAAGAAGAAGGATGGGTACGACGACGCCGACGACGTGCCGTACTCTTTTTCCAAGTTTTTGGAGAGGGAGAAGAATAAAAATGAAGAACAACGGCTCTCGAGTTTTGAGAGGGGAATTTTAGAATCCAAACGGAGGAAGGAACAAATGGGAGGAGAGGCTTCGATTTCAGATATGCTCGGCAGAGGTTCAACGCTGACACCGTTTGGTGGTATTAGTACGGGTAACGGAATGTCCAAGCTCGAGCAAGACGAAATCACCTCGTTGCAAAACATGATTGACGATTTGACGACTGAAAAATTAAGTCTCAAGCGCGGGATGGATAAAAACCAAAAGATCATCGAAAGTTTGATGGAAGAAAACGAATCGTTAACGAGCGCGTTCAACAATGCGAAGAATAGAAGTACGGCGTTGGAAAACGAATTGAACAAGCTTTCGAGCGAGATGATGTTACACTCGAGCGTTCAACAGAGCATCTCAAACGACAGAGACGCTTCAAGGCGAGGGTATATCGAAACTCGAGAACGCGCGAACGAGTTAGCGAGAGAAGTAGTCGAATTGGAGGAAGTTGTTTTAGAATACAAGTCAAAGTTATTCTTGTACGAGAACACGCAAACGGATGCGTTGGAGCGATCGAAAGAGTTAGAGCGAGCTTTGTATGTAGCAAACGAGGATCGGGTATACTATCAAAATCTCGCGGAAGCTATGAACGAGGAGAGAAGGGAAATGCAAAGACGCGTTGGACAATCGAACGCGATCCAAGCGCTGATTGAAAGTGGAGACGTTCCCATCGTTGAAATGTTACAGAGCTGGTTGAAGCAGGTGCAAGCTAAACCCGTATCTCAGGAGCAAAACGTGTCTTCGTCTTTACGCTCGGCAGAAGCAGAACAACAAAACGAGTTTCTCGAAATGTCCACGTCCGAAGCAGATTTTGTGTGCGAGACGAGAACGAGCGAAGCAGTCGCGACAACAAAAGAACTTATAGATGCTTTAACTCGAATGGCGAGTGGCGATACGGGTGGTAGTAGCAATAATAATCCCGATGAGAGCGCCGCTACTTCAGACGGAGAGGACGACGACGACGAAGATGAGAATGGAGAAGAGGACGGAGTTGTTATCGACGAGGCGCAAATTCGGCTCATCACTTCGATTCACGAGTTACTCGCGGAAATGGAAAAAGAAACTGCAATCTTTCGTGTGAAGTTGAAAGATGCCGAGCGACGAGAGATGGGTTTACGGGCTGCAAATGCAGCGTTAGAATCTCGCCTCGCAAGATCTGCGCCGCAAGCAAAGACGATGAATACGAACACAAAGGAATCCGAAGGGAGAGATGACGTCATAGCTGCGATGCGAAGGATAAACGCAGGGTCTGCAGAGCCTACTCCTAGAACGCGAGAGAATGATAGTAGTGGTGGGTTTAGATTTAGAACCGGGTTAGTACCGGATGACGATTAGATACTTTTAGTCGATAGTTTTAGCGACATGTTTGCATTGTTATTTTTGGTAGCGCGTGACGATTTATTTCTAATTCAGTGTCCATTCACTCTTTATTTGAAGACTTCCCAACCTGAGACGACGACAGCTGCTCAGGTGGTCCACAGTTTTCGAATATTCTAATTTCACCGCTGTAACCAGCGGTAACTATTATTTGTCCGAGACCAGCGGCTTTGCGAAAGCTCGCTTCGCACGTTTTTTTGGCCTCGGCGATTTCCAAAGCCCATTTCGACGCTTGAGCTTTTATGCTATTTGACGAAGACGCCGGAGTATCCTTTTTATCGTCTTTTTTCTCGTTTCCCTCGGAGTTCATTCGCAACTGTTTTACTTGTTCACTCAATTCTTTCGCCGCTAGTATTCGCAAGCTCTCAATCTCCTCTTGATCGGACTTTCTTCTCGATACGTAAGCGCTCTTTTCATTTTCTGGCATTCGCGCCATGATGACTTCTTCTGGGGCGAATACAGCCGTCGTAACGATGTCGGTTTGTGCGGCGAAAGTTTCGTACGTCGCGTGTTTGTCTTTTTTATACCCGCCATGAAATGCGCTCGGGATGAAAGTATTCACCGTCGGCCAAACAAAAAGGTACTCAGTTTCGGAACCGCAAATTATAAAGTCACCGCGTTCGCTAAACGTCGCTTTGATTTGCGAATTCTTATTCTTATGCCCTTTATACTTTGTCTTCAACTGGTAACCGTCATAAATTCTTAACCGCGAGTCGTTCGATGCGACGAGTAACTTGCGATCGTCACCGGGAAAGAATTGTAAGCCGGTAACCTTTTTGCCCATCGGATTTCTTTGCCGGCGATTTTGAATGTCGAGCAAAGTGAGATACTCAAACTTGAAGCCGACGGTTTGGTAAAAATGACACTTCCCCCGATATGATCCGGCGACTACGCATTTACCATCGCTTTGAAAACACGCCGCTGTAACCATTTCTCCAATATCCACCCAGTCAACGACTCTGTGATCGGGAATGTTCCATAATCTCAACTTACCGTCTAAACTCCCAGAGACAAAGTATTTATCATTCACCGGGTTGAAATCAATCGCAGTTACGAAATCTTGGTGCGCGAAAATTCTCAAGCATTCATTCATAGTCGTGTACCACAATCGAACGGTTTTATCCATGCTCGAAGAAAGCAACCAATCCGTGTGCGACCAGCACAGATCTAACACGTCCCCTTTGTGACCGACGTATGCGCGCAACGGAACGTCTTTGAACATCGATTCTCCACGCTTTTTGAACGAACACGTTTTGATCTCGCCGTCTTCGTGGTAATTTTCCGACTCGTCTGCATTTTCCGGCGCTTCTGATTTCATGCACTGAATAGTCCACACGCGAACAATTCTATCTTGACCAGCTGTGGCTAAGAACTTGCCAGTTCGCGAAAACTTCATGCACCAGACGGCGCCTTCGTGGCCTTTGACGCTTTGAATCACTTTAACTTTTGAGAAATCTTTGAACCCTTTCCTATTCACGTGCACTTTGAGGTACTGACCAACTTCTTCGCAACCAGGTTTGACTATAGTTTGAGCGTGGTGTGAGCTATTCTCTTCCTCTTGCGCTCTTCTCTCCTGTTTGCGATCCTCGAGCGAATGCTGCAACTGCGACTTGGTCTCTACGATTTTCTCCGCCGCGATTTTACTCACCTCCTTCGTTTTATTCCAAGCCTCGGTCGATCGTTTCTTCAACCACCGGCCGGGATTCCTAGGTTTCGTCGTCGATTTTTTATCACCGACGACGTCCGCTGTTGTGCTACTCGTTCCTTTCTTCTTCGTCTTACCGTCGTCTTCGCTTTGCTCTCCTCCTTCTTCTTTCATCGACAGCCGTTCTCTCCTCTCGACTTCGTTCAAAATCGGCGACGTCACCGCTTCAATAGCTACGTTCCGTTCCATTTCCACCACAGACATGACTGTCCCAGTCGTTAAGTCTGTCACTGTCGGTGCATTTTCCCTGTCTTCGCTCCTCCTCTCGCCGCCGCCGCTTTTTTCTTTCTTCTTCTTGTGCAACAAAGCGTTCGCCGCTTCCTCTCCGACTAAATATTCCGCCCCGGTGTCTAAATTCTTTAGCGTAAACTTCGTGGGATCTCGCAACTCCGCTTCTATCCCTCTCGGCGTCCCGCCTCCACTCACGCTTTCATCCATATCTGAATTCAAAATATCGTTGTTCGGGTTCGTCGGGTCGGTTTGTACGCTCGGCGCCTTCAAGTCTTCCGGGTCTAACGAGTTTTCGTCCGCGCACGATTGGCCCATCGCGCTCAACTGTCGATCTAAAACTTCCGCCAAGTGTCTGTCCGACCCAGAAAATTGCGATAAGGAATCTCTCGGTTCGTAATAATCGCTCTCTTCGCCGTCAAACTCTTTATTGTTTTCTGCCGATGTAATATTTCGTGCCGCGCATTCGTCTCCGACCGACGCAAAATCTTCATCTTCGTCTGAACTCGAGTGGTCCGAGTACGTGTGATTCGAGCCTGTAAAAATCGATCGCGTTTCCGTCGTGTTCGACGCCGTTTTCTCTTCGCTGTTGTTGTCTTCTTCTTCTCTTCTTTCGTGCTGGTCGTTTGTATCGTTTTGATTGTTTTCGTGAGTATTCATCGTTTCTCTTTCCCTCTCTGAAATGATGTTGACTGCCTCAGCGTTTTTCTCTTCCGGGTGCCTCTCCAACGTCCAACGTTATTAAAAATTCTCTCGTATTCTTTTCTTTTGTCTCTTCTTCTTCTTGTTGTTGTTCAGAGAGAAAGAAAGAAAGCCCCGTCGAAAACCACCACTCGCAATAATAAAAGTCTCTCTCTGTCTGTCTCTCTCCTTCTCTCTCTTTCTCTCCGCGTTCACCCCGCGTTCCCCTTCCACCACTGCTTTTGGCACTCGAATGAAGTGAAGACGCACGACGTGAAAAAATTTTGATTTTTCGTTTTTTTTTTTGTTTGTGTCGTCCTTTTTTTGTCCTCACTTTTCTCTTCTTTTCGTCTCAAAATTCAAACACCTGTTTGTGTACAGACAACAACATCGAATAAGAATGGCGTCGAAGAGAGCGACGGGAGGGAAGTACGAGTACCTCTCCCTGGCGGAGTTGTATCAAATCGAGGAGAAAACGAACGTGAAAACGCAACGCGCGCACGTATACGGCATCGTCGCGGAGAAATATCAACCTCAAATCACGAGAAGTGGTGATACGTATTTAAAACTCAAACTGTTCGACGAATCGTTAAACTCGGATTATAACGGGGACGAGATGAAGCCGAGGAAAGGGATGAAACGAGTGAATCCACCGTTTATTGAAATCGCGTGCTTCGCGAATAAGAAGGAAGATTTACCGATATTAGCGCAGGTTGGAGATGTGATTCGATTTCATCGGTTGGAGGTGTCGTTTTACCGACCGAATAGTAGAAATAACCAACACTACGGAGGAGGAAGAGAGGAAGGGACGATACAGTTCGTCGCGAAAATAGGCCAGTTTACGAACGGGAACGCGTATTCGAAAACGCACTTCGTTCTGTTTAGCGGCGAACCGGCGCAGATTGTGGATGCAGATAGTGCGAAGCAGAGATCGTCCAATGATATAACGTTTACGGACGAGGATCAACAAAGGATTGAAAATTTAATCGCGTGGAAGAACACGCCGGAATGTTTGGGAATGCCAAAGATTGCGTATTTAGGGAAGTACGACAGAAGGATTCAAGATATTCAGCGAGAAAGAAATTACGATTTGCACGTGAAGATATTAGACGTTGGGTACAGAGACGGGTATCCGGAAGTGATTTTCGTTTGGGACGGTTCTGATGCGGTGCCGATGAGTTTATCGACGCCGGATTTTCCGCAGCTCGTGGACGATACGAACCAAGCGGAGGCGCTCGGGCCCATGTATTGGCTTCCAATAGATCAAGACATCAATCCAACGCAAGATGTCATCGAACGAGGCCAGGATTTCCCGCCGTCGACGAGACGAATGCTCGAAGAAATGGGAGACGCCGTATCCTACGGCTCGGCGTTTCCGGTGTACATTCGAGGCTTTGATTTTAGCGACGAGATGCCAAAGAAAGGGCAGTGGGTGAAATTAAGAAATCTTACCGCGGGTGTTCACGGAGCGCAGTTAAACGGCGCTTTCTTCGCAAATTCAAAATGGATGGTTGAAGCGAAAGGCCATCCGACGTGGTTGGACCAAGTTCAGTTTCGTCAAAAGGCTAATATCGTAGCGAATTGGGCGCCAAACGTAGGCGTGGATGCACCAAACGTTACCATGATTATGCATCCGCAAGTGAAATGGGATACGATTCGATCCGCGCTTTTAAAAGAGGCACCGAATAGACACAGATTATACGTTCGAGCGCAAAAGTTCTGGCCGGAAGACGAGAAGGAGTGGTGCGTGAAAAATCCAGTCACGAACGAATGGGAGTACGTTTTCAAAATATTAGTCGAAGACGCGACGGGCGTTTTGCGCGTGACGGTATCGCCAGAGGAAGGTAAGTACTTCTTGAGAGGGTTGCCCCCGTGCGATTTGAGCGCGAATAGGGCGACGTTGCACCAGCTGAGAACTAGAAAACATACGCTCTTGAATGGGAGCAACGGCACGGATAACTGGATCCAAATATGTGTTCGACAGTACTTACCGGCGCGCAAACGAACGCGAGGTAATGAAAAGCGAACGTGGGAGTTATTCGGTACCGCCATGGTTCGCGAAAAATTGTAAAAATACGAATAGCAAACAAGTTTTAGAAAACGAATCGGAACGAGGCGCCTCTCGCCTGTATAAAAGGACAAGTATATTACATCACACGTTTACTATTCTTATTTGAGAAAGTCTGTGACTTTTTCCAACCAACTCGTATACTCTTTCTGTTCTTTATCTATTCTCTTCTCGACGATGTAATCCGCCAACGCCGCGTTTATTCCTCTCTCTTCTAAATACGATAAAAAAGCATCCTGGACGCCTTTATCCAGGTCCTCAAAATGCGGCCCGGGATAGTTGTTGTCGTCAAACTCTTCGTCAAATAAAATACCCTCGCCTTCTGCATCATCATCACCACCACCGGTTCCTCCTTCTCCTCCTCCTCCTTCGTTCCATTCGAAACCTTCGTATTGAACGTGTTGAATCTCAATCAACTCGCCATCCGTGACGCAAAAAAATTCCAACTGTTTCCCGCTTCCAGTCTTCGAAACAGTCACAGAAAACTCCTCCTCGATATCCTCGTCGCCTAAACCTTCGTCGATGACATCGTCCACGCCGTTATCGTCGTCTCGTCCGTACTCCGTTTCCATCGGATCGTCCGAGGCGGAAAAGTGCACCAAAATCTCCTCGTCTTCGCCAAATTCCTTGGACAAGTACACGTCGCAATCCCCTTCTCTTTCGCTCAGCGTCCACCCATCCGGTGGTCCACCTTTCGCCGTTTCCGACTGTTCGTACGATTCTGCCTCGTGTTTAATCTCCGCTCTCAAAATCGCCGACAATCGCGCGCTCTCAGACGAAGAAGACAAAGAAGAGGTGGTCGTTACGACGCCTTCACTTTCCTCGGACGACGACGACGAACCAGCATCCGCACTGAACGATCTCCTTCCTAAAAATCTTCCTCTTCCGCCAATACTAACACCACCACGCTCCTCTCCTCTTCTTTGATTCTTCCGTAATTGGTATTGTTTCGCGTCGTCGTCGTTTCCCTTTTCCTCGAAACTCGCGGAAGAAGAAGTTTTACAAGAAGAAGAAGAAGAAGAAGAAGAAAAAGTACTCCTCTGATGCGCCGGCAAAAATGCAAAATTCCCAAAACGCCGATGATGATGATGATTTTGAAGAAGAAGCGCTGTTGTTGTTCTCGCAAAACCACCGCTGAGACTATTAGTAGTATTCGCAAACGCTGCTGCTCCCACGCATCGAGCAGCCGCCGAACACGACGTCGTCGTCGTCTTTTTAGAAGGAGAAGACAATCTCAGCAATCTCGCAGCAAACATATTTGATTTTAGTTAAAAGAGAGAGAAAAGAGTGAAGAGAATTTTCCGATCAAAAAGGGCAAACGAAAAGAGGAAAAAAGAACAAAAAAAGCGAAGAAAAAGACACGAGTGCTTTTATTTTTCATCAAGTTCGTTAGTTTTGTGTGTGACTCTTCTTTTTTCTCTTCTGCTTGTAGAGACGAGGAGAACGAGAACGAGAACGAGAACGATGACGACGACGAGAGCAGCAGCGGCGGCGTTATTTTGTGCCAACACTAGGAATAGGAGCAGTAAAAGCGGTGTGAAAAGCTTTTTGTTTTTTGGGGGAAAGAAGAGGAGCAGCTTTTGCGGGAAACATCATCACTCTCGTTTTCGATATCTTTCAAAATCTTCGTATTCTTCTCTCGGGACGGAGGAAGGATGGATGCGAGGTAAACGACGCAAGGACAACAACAACGACGAGAACAATAATTCGTCGTCGTCCTTAGATGCAATCGTAGTCGTAGCCGGTGGATTTACTCCAGATAATTTGTGGCTTCCCGAGTGGGTCCTGGAGCGTTTGGACTATTGCGCAGAGGCGCATAAAAAAGCGAACGAGAAAGCGTACATATGCATAGCCGGATCGGCGACGCCGCATAAACCACCTCCGTTACAAAAAGGAGGATTTATTTATCACGAATCGACGATGATGGCAGAATATTTAATCGATACGCACGACGTCCATCCCGGGAAGATTTTGAAGGATACGTCGAGCATGGATACCATCGGTAACGCGTATTTTACCAGGTACGTGCACGCTATTCCGAGGGGGTGGAAAAACGTAGAGGTGGTGACGTCTAAGTTTCACATGCGACGAGTGAAAGCGGCGTTTGAGTGGGTGTGGGGGATGCCTTTAGAAGGGAATGGTGATGAGGACACGCAAATCCGATTCGTTTCGACGAGAGATTCGGGATTGTCCAAGGAAACTTTAATAGCCAGAGAGGAGAGGGAAATCGAATCCGAGAAGCAGTTGAGAGAAAATGCGAAAATGTACGACACGCCGGATAAATTCGCCGAGTGGATGTTTACGACGCACAAGTGTTACGCGGTCACGCGTCAGCACGAGATTGGAGATTTTGAGGCGGTTAAGAAGGAGCTCGGCTCAAACGCGGAAAAGTTAGGATATTAGTGGAAGTTGTAGCAAAAAATTGTACTTTAATGACGTTGTGTTTGTTTTATTGATATTACTTTTACAATTTGCCTTCGCCCGCCATGAGTTTGTCTAGAATCGAATTCATTTCCTTCTGCTCGTTCCTAGCTTCCATTTTTCCAAGCACTGTCATGACTTCGTCGCGCGTGAATCCCATGGACGCGAATTCGCCGACTATGACGTCCAAAGGGATGTCTTCGTTTTGGACTTGAGGCGGCGACGGAGGAGGAGGAGATGGATACGAGCTCGCGAGAACTTGGGGAGGAGGAGGAGGAGATGGGTGATACGTTCCGTACGGATCGTGCTGCACGTGTGAAGGCGGAGGTGGATGGCCGTGGTGTGGAGGTGGCGATGAAGGACCGCCGTGATGCGGCGGCGGAGGCGACCGATGAGGATGAGGATGAAGATGATGGTCGATGCCCGGGTAATGGGCGGCGGACTCCCCCGAGGGAGACCCGCTTCTCTCGTGCGGAGGAGGAGGAGGATGCGGATGCGGAGGACCGCCTCTTCCTCCTCTCGCGAATGACGGCGGACCGTAAGGATCCTGGTGGTGCTGATGATGCGCGTGAGGAGGAGGAGGATGGTGCGGAGGGGGATTATGCGGAGGATAATGCGGAGGATGATGCGCGCCTTCAGGCGTCGGCGGTCTTCTACTTCGCCCGCTCCCTGCTCTGAGAACGATATTCTCTTTAATCTCCTCTTCAATCTTCTCTTCTTCTTCTTCCTCTTCTTCCTCCTCTTCTGACGAATCAACTACCGCGAACAAATTCGCGCTCGTTATCGGTTCTTTCCCGTTTTCTTTCCTCGCTTGTCCGACGATGAATCCGTGCAGAGCGTTTTCCACCCGCGCGACTTCCTTCGCATTTCTCAACGCAACTAACTCTAACGCCTCCAAGCGTTCGAGAATTTTGCCTAAAGTTGTCAAGATGACTTTCGTTTCCGTGCTGAAAGACTCGATGGTTGCGTTTACTTTCGCATCATCATCATCATCGTTCTTCTTCTTCTTTTGATCCTCATCCGTTTTTGTGGACGACGGGGCTTTCGATTCGGGGATGCCCTTTACTCCGTCGTTCATCGTCATCGTTTTCTTCTCCTCTTCTCCAAACGACGTAAACGACGACGATTCCAACGTGGTCGACGACGGTTTCATCATCATCGATTTCATCATCGCCTCGGTAGTGGTTTTTTTCCCTGAATTCAGCGCGTTTTTCTCCACGCCGATTTTGAAATCGAACGGGTCGTCGTCCTCCATTCTTATATTCTTCTTTTAAGGAGATCTTTTTCTTCTTCTTTTACGACAAAAGGACGGGCGAGAGGATGAGAGAGAAGACGAGAGTTTTCGTATTCTTTGAGTCGTGGGAACGACGAAGAATGTTTTTTTTTGAGGTGCCTTTGATTTTTGCGAAAAGAAACAGACCAAAACAATAATCACAAGCGACATGATACTATCATTACTCTCGTATACAAATACACTATTACATTCTTTGCCCTTACGTTTCGATGGACCCCCACTCGTTCTCTTTGGTTCTCGTGCAATCGACGTACCTCGTATCGTTTCTCGCCGCGGCTTCGACCGCTCTCAATTCCATCGCTCTCTTCTCCCTGAGGACAGCGGCTTCGCCTTTGAGCGTCGTCGCGGCTACGGAGGAGAGAAGACTGGCTAATCCGGAAACTTGGAAGGCGACCCGGTAGGTTCCGAACGCATCGAATAAGATCCCGCTGACGTACGGACCGAAGAAACCGGCGACGCAAAAACCGGTGAAGATGCGACCGTAGGCTCGGGCAAAGTCACCGTCGCCGGCGACCCGTCGGACTTCGCAAGGCACGGCGGTTTGTAAAATGCCGTAAGATAATCCAGTCGCGAGTAACGCGAATCGAATTGCCGAGAGTGGCATGATGACAGAGCCGATGATGGCACTACTGGTGCTGCTCGCCCAAAACATAGCTGCGGCGGTGATTAACGGAGCGAATATTAAAACCGATTTTGCTTTGAAGCGATCGCAAAGTGACCCTCCTATGATTCTTCCGGCAGTTGTCGCCAAAGAGACGTACATGACGCCAGCGGCAACGTTCGCGGAAACGGTGGCGTCCCCTCTAGACAGTAACAACACCGCAGCTTGCGAAATGACTGAGATTCCTGCAAAACATCCCAGGGTGTTTACGAACCACATCTTGATCGTGTGCGGACGCAAATCGGTCAATCTTCGCAAGGTTTCTAAATCCGTCACCGCCAACTTATTTCTTCGTCGTAAGCCGAGAGGAATATCTATGGATGCTTTGTGAAAACACAGCGACGCTACGGTACCTAAAACGGCAATCGCGTAAGACAAGTTCCTCAACGCAACGTCCGGGCCGTAAAAATCCAGCTTCTTTTCAATCAACGGCGCGTACACGAAAGCGCCAAAGGCTCTCGCCGAGGTGACTAGTCCAGTCCCTAACCCTTGTCCAAACGGTGCAAACGAGGACATTTGCTGCGATAACCCGTACCCGAGACCACACGCGATGCCAAATAGACCGGCAAACCCGATATATAAAGGAAAAATCGACATCGCGGTCGAACAAAACGACGCCATGAACACGCCACTCGTCGCCAATATAGTCGCTAAAATACACATCGTTCTCGGCCGAATCCTCGATATCAACGAGGGCACTATGAACGACAGAGACAGCGTAAAAAACAACGTCGCCAACGAAAATATCGCCGACAACTGCGCCCTCCCGACATTCAACGAGAACTCTAAAGGCACCAAAAACAACGACCAACAGTAAAACGCGCCCAAGGATATTTGCAATATCAGCGCGCCAAAGTACCCGAACCGTTTCCTCTTTCTCTCCTCTTCTCTTTTCTTCTCGTCCCCGTTTTCCTCCTCCTCTTCCTCCTCGCTTTCTTCATCGAACGATCGGTCCCAAATTCCAGACATAAACCGCAGAGGTTCCGGTAATCGTTTCTTCGTAAGAATTTTTCCTCCTCTGCTCATTAAAACGCCTTGCGTCCGGTGTTGTCCTTTTTTCGTTTTGTTCTTCATCACCTCTCTTTTGCTGCTTTTTCCTCCTCTGTTTTTGTTGTTGTTCTGTTGTGTATTCCCAACTCCTCCTCCTCTGCTTCCTCCTCCTCTGCTTCCTCCTCTGCTTCCTCCTCCTCCTCCTGCGCCATCGATGGACGACGCCGACACCGGGGCGTGTTGTTGTCGTCGCTTTCCTCTAAAAGTTCCTCTTTCTAATGCGTTCGAAGAAATACTCATCCACCCTCTCGTCGTCGCGTTTAATAAATTGCTCTCTCCTTTCCCGTTTGCGCTTCTTGCCGCCGTCGTCGTCGACGCTTTTTCGTTTAAACTTTTTTTCCACAACCGATGATAACGACGACGACGACGAGAAGACGTAGAAGACGCGCAAGACGCACAAGACGTGGACGCAAAAACAACGCGAGAAGATGTTCGAACAGTAGCGGCACTACCGGCGCTGTTGCCAATCGTCGTCATCACCGCGCGTCCTCCTCCAAAAGGCCGGGATGGTGGGTTAAGAAGCAACATATCTGCTCTTTTTGTGTTGCGTGGAAACACAAAAAAAGCGAAGCCGGGTCGAAAAATGGTGATCCCTAAACCCTCTTCTCTCTGCGTTCTCTTATCAATTGCACGCCCTTTTTTGCATCATCATCATCAAAGAGAGAGAGAGCGACGAGAGCTATTTGTTGTCGCATAAACACGCGCAAACACACCCTCCTCTTCTCAAACTCCCTGGCTGCTCTCCCTTTTTCCTTCAATTTGAAGAGACAACAGAAGATTGAAAATCGATATCCGATCTTTGTGAATTGCTGAATTTTGTGTTTTTGTTAACCTCAATTGAGTTTTAGAGGCGAGCGCTTTTCTCCCTTTTGTCTTCCACCCAGAAAAAAAAAGGGCAGCAGACGTTCGATATAGTATAATTCGACGTGCCTCTCGGCGGCGCTGGGGGAACCCACCACCCTCGGTTGAGCGCGAGACACACGGACACACACACAGACACACACAGAGAGAGAGAGAGAGGAAGCGATTTATGGCTGCTTCGATGAGGTCCGGGAGAAGTACCACCCAAAGTTCTGCTGGCGGTGGGGGGCCTAGGAATACGACCACAGAGGACGAGGAGGAGAGAAAAAAGAAGGTGAATATCGCGGAACCGACGCCTTGGATTAAACGAAAGGTGGAATATTTTGGTCCGTTTCGATTAAACATTAAACAGTTTCTGAAACTCGCGACGCCAGACGCGCGAGCGACGGAAGATGGGATTTGGGGGTACACTCTCGTGTTGAGGACGCCTTCGACTTCGAAAGACCAACCGGCGCACGAGACAGTTCTGCGGATATATGAAGAGTCCACAGAAGTCGAAGAAGACGAAGAATGCATACACTGCGATTGCTGTAAATGTATCGGGTGGCATCATCACCCGGTGAACAAAAAACAGTGGCACTTCATCGTCCACACGGATTTTAAAACGAGAGGAAAACCAGAGTTGGCCGGGAAAAGAGTCTGTCAGTTGTGTTGCTGCGCCGTGCCGAAAGGTGAAAGAGTGTGTACGGTGTGTGGAGAAATCGATAAAGAATGTTCGATTGTCGATCATCAGACGCATTTGTTGCACGGATTACTTCACGGAAATGGGTGTGGACACTTAAAACGTATCAACGGACGAGAGGCGGGATCGATGGTGTTGAGCGGATCGCAATTGATGGGTTTGTGGGAGAATATTTGCTACACGTTGAGAGCGAGAGAGGTTTCCGTGGAGGACGTTTCGCAGAAATACGGAGTTGAGTATCGATTGTTGAACCCCGCGAGTAGTGGGAACACGTGGTACGGGACGTACGGGTACGTGTTTGGTAAAGGTAGCTTTGGAAATACGGTGACTTCGCATAAACGAGCAGGTGCTGATTTTCGAACGTTCCCGTTGAAAAACTTAAGAAGCGATTTTGTCATGACTGGAGGCGAGGACGATCCAATGGTGCACTTAATCGATAAATACGTCAATATTCTTACGCTCGAAGCAGAAAAGAAGACGGGCGACGAGGATGAGGAGCAAGAAGATGATGAACTCGAGATTCCAAAAACTTTAGGCGATTTAGTCAAAGCTTTGCTCCGATTGCAAAGAAATATTCGCAGAGAAGTAAAAGAAGGCATCAGGCCGTTCGAAACGTTAGCAACGCACGGCGTAGGCGCCGTGTTGGCCGGAATTTCAGATGTTGCCGAGAATAGACCTCAAACGAACCAAACGACTCCCCGGCGTCACTCTTCTCATCATCATCATCATCATCATCATCAACAAGAAACAAAAAATGGAGCAGGGGGCGGGGCGAGATCCAACAAGAAACGCGCTTATCCGGAAATTAAGAACGAGGAAGAGTTCATAGAAGTAGCAGTAAAAGAAGAAGAAGAAGAAGCAGAAGAAGAAGAAATTAAACGAGAGGAAACGGTGCACCACGACTCGGTCTTTGCTTCGGCGGCGAAGAAACTAAAAATGGCTGGAACCGGTCTAGCTTCTGCGTTTGCGCGAACGCTCAGATCACCAACTTCAATAGTACAGCATAACGGTCACCAAGAGCAACAGAAACAACAAATGCCTATGGTCAAGCAAGCACCTCTTCCAACCGAACCAATGGTCGAGTGGAAACGAGGTCGCTCGAGTAATCCGAATCCGGCGGCGCAGACGAGATGGACGCTCGCTCGCGTCAATGTCGCGGCGAATGCATGCGTGATGGTTTTGGCGGATAATAAAGGCTTCTGGTTAGGTAGACAAGACGTTCGAAACCTTGCGCGTCTGAAAGGTGTTGGAGATACGGGACTTTTGGATCACGTCTTAAAGACGATTGCGGATCATCCTGTCATTATGGACGGTAAAAACGGAGCGAAGGATGCAAGAGCGAAAGTGCGAAGACGGAATAACCCGATAAATTCTCAGTTAGAGTATCAGTTGGAGATGCCGAACTCGACGATATCGCCAAATTCGCCTACTTATACGGCTCCGCTCGACTTTATGAACCCATACGCGAACGCGCCAGTTGAACCAGTTATGGTAGGGAAATCTCCATTGAATAACATTCGCGTACTGCGCAACGGAACGACGTCAAGAGGAGCGACTCGCCAACAACCAGTAAGAAATCAAAGAGAAACGCGTTCTGCAACGGCAGTGTTAGCGCCTCCGTCTTCGATGAAAGTGGAACGAAAAAGTCAACAAAAACTGCCGACGATAGCTCCGGTGACGCCACAAATTCGTTCGAATCCAAACGCGAAAGCCATCTCAGAGCTTACTGCGTACGACGTCGATAAGGATTTGAGAGCGGTTTATCGAGACTGTCTGGAAAGCTACAAACCAGCACGAGTTCAGATCGGGAATAAGATTAGAGTTACGTGTAAAGGTGCACATCTCACAAATGCAGCTCGAGTATTGTTGGATACGAAACAATTTGTCAAAACATACATAGATATCGACGACTTGTTGCACTTGAGCGTGCCTGCGAATGTCAAAAATCTTAAACCGACTCGCGTACTCGTTACTGCGATCATCGATAGATCAAATTCAGGACCAAAAGTCTCTGGTTTAGGTGGTGCAATTATGGGTAAGAATCGGCGGAAGCTTGGCGTCGAGTCTAAGCCACCGCCAGAGATTGTTCTGCTTCCGGTTCCGTGCACGTTGGGCGAGTTGAAAAAAGAAGCGACGAAAGCGTTTGCGGATTTATACGTTATCCTCTCAAAATTCAAAGTCACCGCGATTAAAGGGTACGAAAACCTTCCAGACTCGACGAGATTGAACAAGAATTCGTTGCAGTACGCGCACGCCGAAGTTATGGGTGAAGGCGCGGACTTAGAGAGCGAATACCGTTACCAAGGCGGACTCGATCAGTGGGTCGTGAACTGCCATTGTGGAACGAACGACGACGATGGGGAGCGAATGATTGCGTGCGACCGGTGCGAGATTTGGATGCACACGAGATGCGTGGGCATTGAAGATGAAGCGAAGACGCCGAAACGATTCACGTGTCACGAATGCGAAGGGATTTCGATCGAAGACTTTTTAGAAGCGAGGAAGCCAAAAGTCAAAGCTGGACGACCGGCGCCAAAAGCTAGAGGATAGTTGTATAATTTCGAAACACAAAAAATGTAATTTGTATTCTTTCTTAAAACGCTCGCTTTACTAATTGATTTCACTCTCATTCTTTCTCTTTTAAAGATGTTAATTACTCGTTCCAGCGACCCTTTTGCTGCTCTTCCGTCGGCCCTTGTTGCGCCTTTGCGAAACTTGTCGGCAACATCGCAAACTTTTGCATCTTTGGTACGTACGCTCTTTGCGTGAAGTTGTCGTATCCGTTCGCCTCGATGGCATCTAAAATATCTCTGTATACGTCCAGCGCGGACCATACCGGCCATCTCGCGTCTTTATTCAAACAGTTTACGCCGGCTTCCGCGGAAGCAAAGCACTCTCGCGCCCTCGCGATTTGAAACTTCATAAACTTCACCCAGCGTTCGTCCACTTTCCCGTTTTGTACCAATCCCGTCAACACTTCACCTTCGGTGATGCCAAACTTAGCCAAATCTTCCAAGGGAACGTAAATGCGATTACGCTCTCTCGCATCTTCTCCAACATCTCTGAGAATGTTCGTCAACTGGTTCGCTAATCCCAACGATAACGCCGCTTTATACACCGACTGTAAGTCGCCTTTATAGTTTTCATCCACGCCCATAATCGGCATGGACATCAAGCCAACAGTACCAGCCACGCGATAGCAATACTCGTACAACTCATCGAACGTTTCGTACCGTGGTTTTACCAAATCCATTCTCATACCATCAACCATATCTCGAAACGGTTGGATATCAACCGGAAACTTACTCACGGTATCCGCCAACGTCGCATCGATAACGTCCATCGGTTTCCCGGCAAAAATATTCTCCAAGCGCTCCTCCCATCTATCCAAAGCCTCTGGCGTAATGTGCGACGCGTTCGGCCCGTCTACTAACTCGTCCGTACGTCTGCACCAGACGTAAATCGCCCAAATTGCCCGTTGTTTCTCCGGCGTCATCAATTTTGTTCCTAGATAAAACGTCTTCGCGTACTCTGCGGTGACTTCTCGGCAACGCTCAAACGCTGGATCTAATATAGACGGCACGACGTTCACTTTCGGAGCCAACTGGCCGCTCTCCTGTCTTTTCACGCACGCTTCTAAGGCGAATAGTTCAACCTCTTTCCCATTCGATCGAACGACATCTTCCGGTCGTCTTTGGAACGTTTGTTCTTGTTGCGATGGCTCAGCCACGGCGTCGCGCGTCGTTGAAGCCTTCCCTCCTCTGCCTCGCGATCTCGGAAATGGCATCGCGATTGTCTTTCTCGACGATGAAGAAGTACTCGCTTGAGTAAAATTGACCGTCGACGACGTTCGCGTCATCCCTTGTTGAAGACAAACGCCGTGCATTTTTGTTTTCTATCTAAGCGTACGCCTAAGTGTGACTCGTTAAAGCGTTGCTTTAAAAGTGGTATAATCAATCCGAACGGAAAGATGAAGCGCGCGCTTAAACAACAACGATCAAAAGTGTGTACGAATCGATATCGAAGACGTGTATTTGCGACAAATATATTCTCTGCGATGCAAATGTGTGCTCGACAATCGATGAATCAGATCGCGACGAGTAAGTAGTGCACACGTTCCCGTTAGCGCGTGGAAAAATTTTTTGTGGAGTAAAAGCGGCCGTCTCGAGGCGTAAAAAGAAGATAAAGCTCAGCAGTTAGCGGTTAGAAATCGCTTCTCGCTTCGCTTCGCCTCGAGAAAAAAAACAAAAAACTGGTGTGTGGATAAACAACAATAATAACAAAGGGAGGAGGAAGATGATAATAATAATAATAATTTAAATAATACATGTTTATGCGGCTGCTATATTCGTCGATACGTTTTCAGGAGCGTGTTTTCACTCTCCAATACTTCTCGTCCTTGGCGTGCGACTTAAAGCTCTTTTGTCACGGTCAGGATGGCATTTTTACGCCGACGGTTCGTTTCGGTCGGTGACTAAAATCAAGTGATAGCCAAATTGCGTCTTCACCGGACCTTGCAATTCCATCAAAGGCGCTTCAAACACCACCGTATCGAATTCTTTAACCATTTGACCGGGCTTAAACTCCCCGAGATCCCCGCCTTTAGATTTTGAAGGGCACGTGGAGTACGCGGACGCCTCTTTCGCGAACCGGTCCAGTAACGTGCTTTGAGGCCCTTCCAACAAACGCTCTTTCAACGAGACCGCTAAGGACTCATCCGCGACTAAAATATGCGAGGCAGAGGCTCTGGGTCCGGGTAATACGAACGAGCCAAAAGATTTGAAGAGGGAGACGCCGATAGCTGCCACAGTCAGTCCAATAACAGAATACGTCGCCAACGCGCTCGCCGCTTCGGCAACTTCAGCGATCATTTCTGGGTTACTACTCTGCGCAGTTGCCGCGTGCGCGTCCAAGCACGTAATGAACGACGCCGCTAATGAACCGATTTTCACACCGGCATTTTTCAACGACGAGGAGGAGAACGAGGAGGAAGTTGACGTTGATGATGAGGCTGGTGCGTACTCAACTTCTACAGATGATTCTTTCGCGAATGCAAAGACGGGGCCAACTCGTCGTCTCCACGCGTGGTTGTTCGTATTCTTCTTCGCCTTAAAGATGCTACTGATGATCTTCTTTCGCTGCTTTTGCGCGCTCGTCGTCGTCGTTTGGGTGTGCGAGGAGAGTAATACTAAACCAGATGAAGTTGACATATTCTTCGTAGCAGTAGAGAGAAGAGAGATATTAATAAAAATGAGGGGAAGAAGATACGGAGGAGACCGAGGAGAGAAAGATGAGAAAAAGAGGAGAAAAAAATACACGGACGAAGAGTGATTAAAGTATTAGTATTATATTTTATTCGCATCATTGTTTTAAGTCATCGTTGTCGTGGCGAGAAGGACGAGGACGGAAACGACGCAGGAGACGAGCACTCGGCGCGTCGAAGAAGAACTCGCAGACGACGACGGCGACGAGAGTTTTTCCTCCTCTTCTTTTCCTCCTTCTTCTGAAGAAGGAGGTCCGTTTGTTTTCGCAACAACTGAAGCGTCGTCTTGTTGGTCGTCACCACCACCGTCGTCGGGCGAGGAGGAAGATGAAGGCGATAACGAAGGCATCGTTTCGTTTCGTAACCATTCCGTGGGTAATCCTGGAAATGGAGGCGGGAACGTGACGTTATTCAGAATGTCTGTGGCCAAGTTGCCGGAGGTAAAATCGCAGCTTTGAAGCGCAATGAAAGCGAGCAGTGTTGCTCCGTTTTCTAACAATTGTGGAAGATTTTCCAATAAACATCGCTCGATGGGCAGCGCGTTGATTTCCTCGACGGAGTAGCCGCCGTCGACTATTTTCTGTACGATGGTTAACGGGCAACTGGTGCAGAGATTTCGGTCGTTCGGATCGCTGCAAGTTTCGTTGATGCCTGTGAAATCGAGGCGCTCGATATCGAGCGGGCACGCCTGTAGCAACGTTTGCGCCTTCGCTCCTCTCGTGAAAGATGCGATGGAGAAATAGAAGAAGAAGCCAAGTTGCAATAATAGTCGCATTGTAATTGTATGTATTCTAGCGTGAACGAAATGGTGTGTACTGTACGCTTTACTCTTTACTCTCTCCTTCCCTTTTTTTATTTTTTGATCTCTCGTATTCTCGAACCCAAATCCAGCCTCGAAACGCTCATTGAAATCGGCGATACATGAATATCGCAGAAGCCATGTAGACTCCAATTACGATGCACAAAGCGACCAAATCTCTTCCAATATTTGCTGGATCTACTCCTACGACGTTTAGATATGTTTGCCCGCTCACAGTCACGGCGACGTCTGTCCCATCGAAGTCGGCATCGAACACGTATTTCCCGTCGTTCATTTCGCTTGCTAGCATTCCGCCCCACGCGTAGAAAAAAGCTGAAAACCAACGAATCCATCTACAAAATCCTGGCAAGGTGGGAATATTTATGAGGAACCCGCCGAAAAGACTTGAAAGCAGAATGCAAACTATTCCAACCAGCGTTGCGATCGCCGTGGATGCGCAGAGCGTCTGGATAAAACTCATTAATGCCGTAGATGTCGCTGAAAATAACAACGCGAAACTCAAAAAGACAAAGAAGGCGCCAGGATCCACGCGTAAGCCCATCAGCCAGTAGTAACTTATTGAAGTTAGAACGACCGACGTCCAACGCAAAACGACTATCTCAACGATCATCTTTGAAAGATAGTACGTTTCGGCTCTGTAGTACCCCGCTCTTTTCTCTCGCAGGAAGACGTTTCTCGACGAGAGAAAGGCATCGCAACACGATACGCTCGAAAGAGCGAAAAAAAAGAGGACGAAAAATATGCTGCCCATCCGATTTTGGAAGCCGCGAAGATTCTTTTGCACGTCCAAATAGAGCAAGCCGATGAGAATTCCAACCAAAATAGCGGTGACCGAGTCCGTAATGAAGCGAGAGATGTTCCGTTTCACCTCTAAAAACTCTCGCCAACAGAGGACGGATAGCTCCGTCACGAACGAGCGCTCGCTTTTTTCGTAAAAGTCGTGCGAGGATTGATTATCAACGACAAAAAGAGTTTCGTTGGTTTCCGATGAGCTGCTGTCTTGTTCTGTGTCTCCTTTTCCTTGAAATTCTGTTGTTTTGAGAAGAAGTTGTTTGGACATTCTTTCGTCGCTCGCTATTTCCAACAACCACTCCGGTAACGAAAAAGTTTTTGGACACGGCATTTGTAAGGACTCTAATAAATCGAGAGAAACAGAGCCAAAATGTAAACGATCACCAGTCGAAGAAAGTAACAAAACAGTATCAATTTGTTCGCAAAGAGATCTCGCCGATGGTGCGTGGATAGTACATAATACGGCACGTCCACGAGAAGCGATACTTTTTAGCAGTTCCAATATCGTATCTGCAGTTTTCGAATCGAGGCCAGACGTCGGCTCATCTAGGATGAGTAAGTCGCTATCAATAACCATCTCCATCGCGATGGATAGCCTTTTTCGCTGACCGCCGCTTAAATCAGATACACGAGTATTTCGCACGTCGACAAGGCAGAGTTCGTCAAGAAGTGCGTTTACTTTATTCTCCTTCGTTTGTTTTGAAACATACCACGGAAGGCGCAAAGAAGCTGCGTATAAAATTGATTCGCTCGTCGTCAAGAATTTGAGCAGGTAATCGGAATGTTGCGGCACGTAGCCAATTCTATTTTTACCGGCAAAGTGAGCGTTTCCAGAGAGATTAATTTTGTTCAAATCGATGTCGACGTGGAAACCAGTGGCAGAAATTAAAGATTTCACCAAAGTGGTCTTTCCAGATCCAGAAGGTCCCATAACTGCACACACAGATCCCTCACAAACTATCCCGGATATACCACTTATTATGGTTCGTCGGGCGGCAGATATTTTTGCTCCTCCTCCTCCTCCTCCTCCACCACCACCTCTGTTGGTTTTCAATTGACAAGTAATGTTTCGAAACGATAGAATTTCGCGAACTGGTCGCGCAGCAACTGGCACGTTTCTCTCTGCATCGTGATTTCTTTGCACATACAGGGCGTTGAGCTTCTGTCTTTTCTTGTCTCGATGTAGCGCGAACAGAATAATTCCAGCAAAGCAAACGACAATAACGGCCATTGATACAGACAGGCCGACGATATCAACACCCTTTTTCTTCTTCTTTTCTGCCGCATCTACCGCGTCTCCTTTCTCAACGACGGGCGCAAAGGCACTTTGAACCGCCCTTCCAATATCTCCCTCTTCTTCGGGAAAAGTAACGTTCTCGTACATGGAGGCGTCTCGCGGGCAGGCTGAAACTTTCAAAAACGAATCGATCGTCGCTCCGTTTGCCAACAACGTCGACAGATTCTCCGTCGCGCACGTATCTAATGGCAACGCGTTCAATTCTTCCCTCGTGTACCCCGCGTCTACGATCGCTTGACCGAGAAACGCGATGCATTTCGCGCACAACTCTGCGATGGAAGTTTAAACATGTAAGAAAAGAGATATAAAAAAAGTACCCGGATCGTCGGCGTTACAAGCGTTTCCTAACCCGCTCAGATCGATTTTCGCAATGTCCAGAGGACATTTTCCCTCCTCTTCTTGCGCGTTTGAACACGATGGAAGAAGAAGGAAAGAAACGAGGAGGAGGAATAAGTAGAAGAGGAAGAGAAGACGATGCGACTGTCGTCGTCTCAACGTCATCGGTCGCGTGTTTTTGTTTGAAGAAAAGGTCTGTTTTTTTTTCTCTTGATTTCTTTCGCGTATTTTGTGGTCTCTCTTGATCTCGAAAAAGAGCACATCAATTTCTTCTTCAAAATTATAATAATCGTGTGCGCGTGCATTGGACACACACACACAAACACAAACACACACACATCTCTCGCGCTCTTTTCGGTAAAAGAATTCATTCATTCGCATCTTCGAGAAACGTGAGAAGAATAATGACCACCAACGAAGGAGACGTGGACGACGGCGGGTTAGCTGAAGCTGCAGCAGCCGCCGCACCGACGAATCAACAAAATCGAGAAGACGATTCCCAACAACCAAATTCGAACGAAGACCACGGCGGCAGACAAGAAGAAAAGAAAGGTCCGCCGGATATTTCCAATTTGCACTCGGTGAAAATCGATAACTTATCGTTTGATCTGACCCAAGAGGAAATTACGGACATGTTTGCGTCGTACGGCGAGATTGGAGATGTGTATGTGCCCAGAAACCATCACACCCAACGAATGCGTGGGTTTGCTTTTGTTCGATATGTGGAAAAACAATCCGCGGACGCGGCTATTGACGCGATGCACGAGAAAGAGATTGCAGGAAGAATTATTCGCGTTGGGATGGCAGAAGAGAAGAAACCAGATACGAGAGGGCCGTATCACTCCAGAGATAGGGGAGGATACCATCGCGGCGGCGGCGACCGAGGAGGTGGATATAGAAGAGACGACTATAATCGAGGAGGCGGGTATAGGAGAGACGACTATAATCGAGGAGGAGGAGGAGGAGGAGGAGACCGGTATCATGATCGAAGGAACGACAGTGGCCACGACAGACGAGATGGAGGATATTCTCGCGGAGGAGGGAGAGATTACGATGACCGCCGAGGCGGGTATGGGGGCCGGTATGAAGACCGACGAGCTGGAGCGGGTTACGACGATAGACGAGCTGGAGCAGGTCATGACGATCGAAGAAGATACGACGATAAAAGAGGCTACGATGATAAAAGACGCTATGATGATAGAAGAGGCTACGACGATAGAAGAAGTTCCTACCCCGAAGATAGAAGGGGAGGAGACGGCGGGAACAGATACGAAGACCGACGAGCTCCTCAGTAAAAAAAAAAGAGAGAACTCGGTATCCAACTTGAAAATTCAACACAAATCTACTATTAATACTACTTTTATTACACACGGCTACATGTAATTCATCTTGCTATTTTCGCTCATACTATTACTATTTTCCAAACTTTTTCATCAAATCTTGGATGGAGGCTTCCTCTTTCTGTGGCACCGTGGGAGGCGCGTTTGTTGTAATATTTGTTCCGGAAGGAAAAGCGCTTTGCTTCTTCTTCTTTTTTTTGTTACTCATTGTCGGTCTCGGGACGTTAACAGCTCCCGCGCTCATCTCACTTCCGACATTGGCTTTCTTCGTAACTTTAACGCCATGACTTGGGGCAACCATGCGCGTCGGACCGGCTTGGATTGTCAACATGCCGTCTTCGTCTTCGACCACTTTGCCTTTAAAGTTGTTTTTCAAAATTTGGACTGAGTCTCCTATTTGAGCGAGTTTACTTGGCTCGTTATCCCAGACGTCGTAATCTTCACCAGAAACTCTTCTGCTGCCATCGCTCGAAGAAGCATTACTTTTGCCGTTTCCTAGGAGAGCGTCGAATTCTCGAGCGGCTCTCGAAGGCGAAGTGGGCTTCTTTTTCACTCCAGCGAAAGTTTGAGTAGAGCTCGTCTTCACCGACGAAGTCGAAGATGACGACTTCTCCAGCTCGTTCAATTTAGCTTCCGCGACAATAAATCCTGCAGCGACCGTTACGATTTCGCCAGAAACTTTCGTCACCTTCCCGGCTAAACCGCTCGCTTTCAAAATGACTTGGTCTCCAACCGCGGGCATTTCAGTACACTCTTGATGAGTTTTTTCTGCGCCTGCTTCTCCATTCGTGGCGGCTGCTTTGCGCTCTTTAGCTAAACGAATTTCACGCTCTCGATCTGATTCTCCGGCGGCACTTTTCGCAATCATCGACTTTTTCGTATTCGCCGAAAGTTCTTGTCGTTTCAATCGCTCTTCGCCTTGGATGCGAATTTTAGCCTCCCTCGAGATTCTTACGATGGTTGTCGCCTGCTTCATCGCTACGTCCTCCTTCACTCGTAAGACCTTTTGCTCAGCGTTTCGTGCTTGTGGGATGCGCTTTTCTACATCTTTCAGCATTTGCATAGCTTTTGCAACGGCTTTATCTGCATCTTTTCGCGCGCCTTCGAGTTCTGCGATGACATCGTCCAGCGTTGCGAAACTTTGTCCCATGACCTCCTTCGCCGAGTTGATGACATCTTCGTCTAACTTGTTTCTCTGCGCAATCTGTAAAGCTCTTGAACGACCAGGAACAGACCATAAGAGCCTATACGTTGGACGTAATTCAGCTTCATCGAATTCTACCGCGGCATTCTCAAAAGCACCGGAATCTTTGTGTTCGTACTTCAACGCTTTCAAACTGCCTTGATGGGTAGTCGCAAACGCCAACGAAACGCCGAGTCGACGAGGAAGTAATCCCGCCAAAGCTTTTAAGAACGCGCGAGCTATCGCAGCACCTTCTAAAGGCGATGTGCCTGTCCCGACCTCGTCGATCAAAACTAAAGATTGAGGGGTAGCACGCTTCAAAATAGCTTTCTGCGTCGTCAAGCGCGCTGAGAATGTACTCAAATTCGTGAGTAAATCTTGGTCGTCTCCAATGTCGCATAAAACGTAGTCAAACCAAGGCAAGTGCGCTCTTTCCGCGGGTACAAACATACCAGCTCTTGCCATTAATGCACTCAATCCGAGAGCTTTCATCGCCGCCGTTTTACCACCCGTATTCGGACCAGTAATGACGACGCATTTTGTTCTCGCCTCCACGAAAACGTCCACCGGCACCGGTCCTTTCACCCTGAAAGGATTCGAGTCGCTTGAGTTTTCGTTTTTGCTGTCGTAAAGCCAATCAAAGTTGTCGTCGAAATCGAATTCATCTTGAGAATTCAATTCGTTCTGGAGTTTCTTACTCTTTTTTTTCTTCGATTCTCTCGTGGCGATTTTAAATCTTGGTTGCAAACTCGCATCGTCTTCTTCTTTCCTTCTTTCCCTTTCAGCTGCCTCGCGACGTTTATCTTTCGCAGCTTTCACCGCTTGCGACGCCAGCACTGGCTGACGGAGTCCGGGAAGGTAGACTTTTGATTTCGCAATTTCGAGTTCGGCTTGAACGAATGCATTCTTCGTGCTTAAAATTTCTTCTTCGTCGTCGTCCTCACCCTCCTCACCTTCTCCGTCGTTCATTTCATTCCTCGCCATTTCCTCTCTCAATATTTCCTCGATGGCGTCTTCTAAATCAGATTCTCTTGCAAACGTCGGACGCACCGAATTCAACGCTTGTCCATGACGACATCGCGCCGCAATAACGTCTAAATCAATCGTCAATTCCAAACACCGTAAAATCTCCTCGGCGACTTCCATGATGACTCTCGATAATTCTCTTTTAATACCATCAATCGCTGACTCCTCGTCGTCCTTTGCTTTTGCCAATTCTGTGTTCAAATTAACCACTGATGGAGGTTCAATCAGAGTTAATCCACTTTGCGTGCCTAAAACGAGCGCATTCTTGGGAGCACTCTCTGGCGAAACCGCTAAACACATGCGTCCTCGAAACGAAACCGCACTCCCCGGCATCCTTGATAACAACTCTTTCAACTGCGTTTCTTTACCGGACAGATGCGCTCGCGCCCTGCGTAATTCGGGACTCGCGTTATCTTTGAACGATCCAGTGTCATCAACTTTTGATTTAATGATATCCGCCACCTCAGAAAATGTTTCCATTTGTACCGCAATATTTCTCAGCGGCATCATTGCTCTCGGTACCTCAATCTCGCCCGTCTCGTCGTCTTCGTGGGAGACATTTTCGATGGAAAGTTTCAATCGCCGCGCGTTTTCTAAAAAGTTTGCCACTGCCATCAATTCATCTCCACCCAATGGTGCTCCTTGCGACGCTTTGTGCACGCTTCTCCTCGTCTCGATTGTGAGCATCCCGCCAAAATCCAACGAAACGCCCGCGACGGATTCCATGTACATCGCTGATTCTGTTTCATCCAGAAGCAACTCCGACATTTCCTGCGAATACACTTCCGAAATCAAACTCTCGCCTTCACTTGACGACAATCGCGCTTTCCCTAAAGCCGTGGAAGTAAACTCGCTGACGAACGATAAGAGTTCGAACCATCCAACTCGGTCTAAAGAATCATACTCCAAGTCTTCTTCTATCGTTTCGATTTCCTCTCGGGTCGGGCCCCAACCTCTTTCATTGCCCGCGCTTTCCACCGTAACAGCGTTCACCACGGTATCCTCTGATGATGATGACGATGATGATAATAGTTTTGATAAACGCGTTCTTATTTTCGTTTTTCCTCTTCTTCTTCTTCTTTCTCTTTGCGCGGCAGTGATTGATGATGTCGTCGCATTCGTCGTTATCTGAACGTTGTTGTCGCGACGACGACGAAGACGATGAAGATGAAGCGAAGGCGACGAAGAGGACAAAGAGGACGAAAGCAGCGCTCGTCGTCGTCGTCCGCTACACGAGGCGCGAGAAGCACCAGCCTGACGATAATGAATACTACTACTAATCGTCGTCGTCGTCGTCATTGTATGTAGGTAAAAAATGACGTTTCTGGCGCCATTGAGAAGCGCACGAGGAGGAGCCAAAATACGTTGTTGTGATGTCGTCCCCGCGAGACGCGAATAATCCTCTGAGGAATACAAACGTCCACTATCAGAGACCGAATAATAATAATAGTAATGCGAACAACCCGACGACGACGACGACATCGACGAGTGGAGACGACAACAACACGACAAAATCTCCTTCTTCTTCTTCGTACGGGGGGTTGTTGAAAAACGCCACCGTTTCTCACGTGGACAAAGACGGGCGCAAACGGGCGATGCCTGTCGTCGTCGCACCCGTCAGCGCGGGGACCCACGCGTCCTCTTCTTCAAAGCAACAACAGAAAGTGGGCAAAGTGCAGTTAGCGCCTGGATATTCTCAGATGGATTGGATGCGATTAACAAAGACCAAAAACAACAACTTGAACGGTTTGGGAGGAGGGAAGAAAATAAATGTCTCGAAAAGAGTGATTACTTTAGAAGAAATCGCACAACACAACACCGAAGAAGACGCTTGGATTGGATTTCGGGGGAAAGTGTACAATTTAACGCCGTATATTCACTTCCACCCGGGCGGGGCGAAGATTTTATTGCAAGCGTTTGGGACCGACTGCACCGCGTTGTTCGATAAGTTTCACAAATACGTCAACGGAGAGTTTATGATGCGGGAATGTCAAGTCGGCGTGATGCCAGGATTTGTACATCAGGACGAGGACGAGGAGGACGAGGAGGACTTTTAGAGGAGATAGAGATAGTATACGCGTGTAGGTTTAGGATGTTCAGGTATTAGGATTGTAAACGAAGAAGGTGATTTCTCGAATGCTTTTTTCCTCTCTCGTCAAACTTTACTCGTACTCTTCTTCTACGCGGTTTTAAACTACGAGGTAGGTGATGACAATTATTTTACACTATATATAAACTTCCTTCTTCTACCAAAACCCGGGTCGCGAGCCTTTTGGCACGTATTTCTCGTCGTGAATTTCTTTCGTGTACTCTTCTATCCGCGGTAAATCACTCTTGTCTTCTTGGTCGCCTGCGATGTAGGCAAAGGCTAACAGAATATTCTTTTCCCCCTGTTCAACTGGGATTTTCTCATCGTTTTCGTCGGTCAATAACTCCACCTCAATCACGCTTCTTTTGTACAAACCCGACGCTATGTTTTCTAAAATGTCTAACTCTGCTAATTTTTCTTCGTTTACGGTGTATACTTCGCCTCTCACGGCCGTGTTCGAGGAAGACACGTCTCCTTCTTCGTTTTGAATGAGATATGGAAATCCATAGCTTGAAAGCAAAAGAGAAAACTTGAATGCTTTTGACGTCTCTCCGACGCCGATAAATTTGCCGCTGTTTACGCCTTCTGCAAGTATTTTATGATTGAACATCTCTCGTTTGAGCGTGCCGTAGACGAATACGTTGGAATGTGCCGTGTTCGGGATGGACATAATTTTATTCCTCGACAGAGGGCGGAACTTCTTTTTATGGAGCTTGGGTGCTCTACTTTTACTTTTTTACAAGAATCTTCTAAACAATCCGACAGACTCGCAGCTACTGCCCTTAAAACCGGTATAGTTGTTGGTTTCACTTCCAGTGTTGTAACTACTGTTGGTGTTGTCATCATTTAAGTTGCTCTCGCTTCTACACGAACTCCCCATCTCGCTACTAAACTCCAACTCCTCTTCCTCCAGCGTCCACCCTCGGACTCGCATTGGCCAACTGTAATTCGTATTCGTGCCACCATATAGAGGCGGCAATATCTCCGGACGACAAAAAACGGGGTCCTTAAGTAAATCTTTCGGATCTTGCGACAATATGAGAAAGTGCTTCGCCATCGGGCCTGGAAAAGCATACGGCTTCACCGCCCTTAATAAAAACTTCATGAAATACAATGGTCTCAATAAGCAAATCTTATGGACTTTGCACGGCAAGAAGCGGCTAGACATCAAAAGGTTCGATCGCGTAATCCGTAACGAAAAGTTTTCCAACGATAACCCACCCATATCGCAAACATCTATGAACCCATTCTTTTGCGTCATCGGATAGTTCTTTAGCGTCCTCATGGTAACGTAATGAAACATTTTTGTAATCTGCAACGCGTCCGAATTGAGCCCAGTTCTTATCTGGTTATACTGCATAACGCGCATGCATCTACCTTTAGCGTCGCAGTTCTCAAAAACATGTACTATCCCAGACTCTACCATTTCTCGTAGCTCCGAATCATTCGTCAAACTCTGCTTGAACGATAATGCGCCGAATATTTCCACGTAAAACTCAAAATAATTCTGCATTCGAGGTATCGCCGTCTTCATGTCGCAATCCGTAGCTCTCAACAGAGATGTTATCACCAACTCCACTAACTCTGGATTCTGCCTTCGTTCCTCTTCAAACATTCGCAAGCAAAAATCGAATCTTTTCTGGCCAATTTCTGATTCGAACAAAACTACGTTTCCCTTCGCAGCTCTCTCTTGAAGCGCCTCTTCGGAGTTTTGTTCCGAGAACGAGTGATCGGGTCTGATGAATTTCCAAGAGAACGCAGGAATGGAGAACGGAGCCCTTGGGTCCCATCGGTTATCGAACTCTAACGATTTTCGTAGCATCATCTTTTATCACGCGCGTTTGTTTCTTCTTCTGATTATTATTAAACTCTCTTTGTTTTATACCCGTACTTTCTTTCTGATTCGATAATTCGATTAGAATTGATGTATAATACTAAGCGTGGAATAACGGCGACTCTTATTGTGTGTCGTCCTTTTACTGCGCAAAATTTTGTTAGTAATCCATCGATTTATTATATGTACGCGTCTGTCTGTCTGTCTGTCTGTTTGATTTCCAAGTGAGCCGTGTGATAACGCACAAAAAATCTGACGAGGATGGGATGTTTGAATCAAAGAAGGAAGGATACTGGACATTCTGACGCAAGGAGGAAAATCTAAACCAACAATTAATTGTATTTTGTTTGGGAGGATGCGGTTTTGGAACGAGCGCCGGGAGCTCGAAAGATCATGGTGCAGATTCCAAGTAGTATTTGTATCATACACTACTTCACGCGCTATTTCTACTCTCTAATTCTTCATCATAGCTTCGCGATACGGCGGGGCTATTGGAGGCATGACGGGCTCGCTAAACTCGTATCTGCCGTCCTTCGATTCTTCGTTGAGCGAATACGATTGGTCGGCATCGTAACCGCTCAAATCTCCGCAGGCGACGAACGGAACCGCTATTGTTCGTTCGAAATCGTCCGGTAATCTCTCTTTGCCGTCTTGTGTGAGCCCCCATCTAAACTTCTTTTCTAAAACGTCTCTTAAATCGTTCGGTTGGAAATTTTTCGGAGGCGAATAGTTCTCGCACACCACGAACGCTTCTATGCTTGAATTCCGACTCGATTTCGGTTTCGCGCACGTCACCTTCGGAAAGAAGCACTTCAACTGGTTATACAGCAACCCGATATCTTTCCCGCGGAATATTTTCGCCACGTACGTCCCTCCTTCCTTTAACACGTGCGCGCACACTTTCAAACCGGCTAAAATTAACTGCGCTTGCATGAACTCGTCTAAATCGTGCAATCCAGTCACGTCTGGCGCGCCATCGCCGACGATTAAATCTGCTTTCTCGCCTTCAAATTCAGATATTATTTGTCTCATGCAATCGACGTTGGTAATGTCCCCTTGAATGCAGACGACACCTTCGATGGGCGCCATGGGTTGTAAATCAACCGCAACGATTTTCGGCGGCTTATTGGTCGTATTCACATCTTCTTCTCTCTTTTCTCTTTCGTTCAGCGTGGGTAAATACAATTTCCTGCTCAACACTTGCGACCAGCTCCCAGGCGCGGCGCACAAGTCCACCACGTTTTTCACGTTCTCTTTAAACAGGTGAAAACTCTCGTCTATTTGTATCAACTTAAATGCCGACCGCGCTCTCCATCCTTCCTCTTTCGCTTTTCTGTAGTATATGTCTCTCTTGTCTTTCGATGATTTGCCCATTCTTTTTATTAACTAAATGGAGAAAATCATAAAAAAGTGACTTCTCTTGTGTGAAGCAAATCGCCAAAATCAGAGCCGCCACCTAATAAGTGCGCAGACAGACGCCTCACAAACACTACTATTTAGTAGTAAGAATAATATCAACAACAAGAAGAAGAAGAATGAGGAAGAAAGTGGACTCTCGAATTCGAACGCTCGTGGAAAATGGAGTGAAACTGAACGAGCGAACTTTATTCGTCGTCGTCGGGGACAACGCGAGAGAACAAATCGTCAACATTCATTACATGCTTTCCAAAGCCATCGTGAAAGCGCGACCGAGCGTGTTGTGGTGTTACAAGAAAGATTTATACCTGAGTTCGAACAAAAGAAAACGACAGAAACAAGTGAAAATGATGCAAAACAGCGGGGCGATGGACGAAGAGAACGAAGATCCGTTCAACTTGTTCGTTTCGAGCACGCAGATTCGATACTGTTATTACCACGAGACACAAAAAGTACTCGGGAATACGTTCGGGATGGCAGTTTTACAAGATTTTGAAGCGTTGACGCCGAACTTGTTGGCGAGAACGATTGAAACCGTCGAAGGAGGCGGGATTATCGTTTTATTGTTGTCGAATTTAGAGTCTTTGACGCAATTGTACACGATGTCGATGGACGTGCACGCGAGATTTAGAACCGAGTCTCACGATAAAGTAGTCCCGAGATTTAACGAACGGTTCATTTTGTCTTTGGGAGCGTGTCAAACGTGCGCAATTATGGACGATGAGTTGAATATTTTGCCGATTTCTTCGCACATTAGATCGATCGCGCCGGTGACGAGCGAGCAAGCAGCACAGGAACACGCGGATTTAACGGATTTGAAAGAATCCTTGAAAGAAACCGAGCCGGCTGGGCCTTTAGTCTCGCAGTGTAGAACATTAGACCAAGCGAAAGCAGTGGTGACATTTTTGGATGCCGCGAGCGAAAAAACGTTGCGTTCGACCGTGGCGTTGACTGCGGCGAGAGGTCGAGGGAAATCTGCCGCTATGGGTATTGCCATTGCCGGCGCAGTCGCCATGGGATACTCGAACATTTTCGTCACTTCGCCGTCGCCGGAGAACTTGAAGACATTTTTCGAATTTGTATTGAAAGGTTTCGATAAGCTTGGCTATAAAGAACATTTGGATTACGATTTAGTGGAATCGTCAAACCCGGCGTTTGGAAAATCAATCGTTCGAATTAACGTCACGAGGAACCATCGACAGACGATTCAGTATATATTACCTCAGCACCACGAAAGAGCGGCGACGGCGGAGTTGTTGGTGATTGATGAAGCTGCGGCGATTCCTTTGCCGACGGTGAAAGCATTATTGGGGCCGTATTTAGTCTTTTTGTGCTCGACGATTAATGGCTACGAAGGTACTGGGAGAGCGTTGTCGATTAAGTTAATTGGGAATTTAAGACGGGAAGCTTCGTCGAGTTCTTCCGGGCAACAAGGCAGGCACGGAAAGAATAACAAACATAATAACAACAATAGCAATAAAGGAGAAGGAGGAGGTAGTGGTCGGTTGCTGCGAGAAGTGCAACTCTCGGAGCCTTGCAGATACGCTCCAGGAGATCGAATCGAGTCGTGGTTGAATCAACTCCTCTGTTTAGACGCCGCTGATGCTTTACCACCGCTCATTAATACGATCCCACCGCCATCAGCGTGCGAGTTGTACGAAGTCTCCAGGGATACTTTGTTCTCCGCGCACAAAGCTTCGGAGCAGTTCCTTAAACGCATGATGGCTTTGTACGTTTCATCGCATTATAAGAATACACCAGACGATTTACAGTTGATGTCGGACGCACCAGCACACAGATTGTACGTGTTATTAGCACCTGTCAACGAGCAATCAAACGCGTTGCCGGAGATTTTGTGCGTCTTGCAAATTGCACTCGAAGGTGCCATCTCGAAAGTGTCGGCGAGAGCGTCGTTAGCAGCTGGTAGCGCACCTTCAGGTGATTTGATTCCATGGACAATCTCTGGGCAATTTCAAGACGACGCATTTCCTGGTTTAACTGGAGCGAGAATAGTTCGGATTGCGGTCCACCCAGATTTGCCGAGGCAAGGATACGGCACGAGAGCACTCGAATTACTACACGAATATTACGAAGGAAAACTCATCGATATGCGCGAAAATATGGATATTGGTAAGAAAAATAAAGATAAAAACGATGGAGAAAATGGGCACAACAAAATGAACGGTGGATTAAGTAGCGAAACCGTAAAACCGAGAGAAGATTTACCGCCGCTTTTAGTGAATCTAGCCGAACGGGAACGCGAGCGAGTGCACTGGACCGGAACGGCGTTCGGTTTGACCTCTGAGCTCTATCGATTTTGGTCAAAATCAGGGTATGAACCAGTCTACGTGCGTCAAGTGCCGTCGGATATAACTGGGGAACACTCGTGCGTAATGCTTCGCGTGTGCAATGCGAACGACGACAACGACGACGACGCTCCGGAAGGGGAGTGGCTCGCACCATTTTCGGACGATTTCAGAGTCCGATTCCGTTCATTGCTCGGAGCACCTTTTCGAGAACTTCCACCTTCGTTGGCACTATCCGTGTTAAACCCGCAGGTTCAATACGACGATAATGATAAGCAAAGCGGAGCAGGAAGAGACGCGGTTATTCGAACCGATAACGAAATTTTATCGCCGCACGATTTACGACGTTTGGAGAAATACTCGAGTTCCTTGGTAGATCATCACGTCATTACGGATCTTGTTCCACCGATAACGCGAGCATACTTTGCTAAGAGAATACCAGTGACGCTATCGTACGCGCAAGCAGCGATATTGTTAGGCATGGGGTTACAACAACGAACGTTGGACGATAGCTCGAAACAGTTGGATTTGCCTCCACAACAAGTGATGGCGCTGTTTAACAAAGCTATGCGGAGAATATACGGGGCATTAAAATTGGGACGAGTCAAGGAAATAGAAGCAGCGCTTCCGAGTTACGTCATGCCAAACTTAACACCGCACGCTATTGGTGTCGATGAAGATTTGCAAGAAGGGTACGTCTCTTTTTTTATTATATTTATTTGTTTCGCGTTTCGCGTTCTGCATCGAGATTTCAAAACGGAGGTGATGGATTAAACTTTAAGGGATTTATCTGAAACACACGCTTGGCGGCGCCACCATGTATTTGGGGTTATAAGTCGTCGAGTTACCATGTGGCTAAATATAAAGCTCAACAGATCTGATCCGTTTGATTTCATTTCTATGCTTTCTCTCTTCTTATTCGTTTCGCGAGCGAGAGAGTACTAACTAACGAATCGTAAAAATTCTTTCATACACACACACACATACAACAGGGCGGATAAAGTGAGCAACGAAGTTCGTAAAAAGCAACAAGAACTACTCCAGGAAACCGAGCTTCAACGTTACGCCATCGCTGGTACGGACCGAGAGTGGGCCGCCGCCATCGACGCCAAGAGCGCTCGCGGCGACGGTAAAATCCTCTCCGTGCACAGACAAAAAGACTCGATGAAAGACATCCCGTGGGACGCGAAGAAGAAAGAGAAGAGCAGTAAAGACGGCGACGACGATAAGGATAAGAAGAAGGATAAGAAGAAAGATAAAAAGCATCATCATCACAAGTCGAGCAAGAAGAGATTGAAAGGAACGTAAAGTCAGAGAGAGAGAGAGAAATTTTACAGGCTTTGAGAGAGAGGTCTCAAACCTAAATTTTTCACCTGAATGTTAGAAGGAGAGTCCTTATTATAAATCAACACACTCTCTCTCCCCAAAAAATAAATATCTCTCTACCCATTTATCCATCTCCCAACGATGAACGCGTCTCCCTTAGCGGTCTTTTTCACCGCGGTGGTGTTCACATCCTCTTCGTCGACGACGTCCACCTCCTCCACTTCTTCCTCCTCTTCCTCTTTCTCTTCCTCTTGGTCGCGATATGGAAACAACAACAACAGAGCGATGATAATGATGCCTTCTTTTGCTTTTGTGAACGCGTATTCACCTCATCAATATTCATCATCGAATCGACAGAGCACAAAGAAAAGACGCGCGATGCCGTGTCGCACGCACGCGCTTCTCAAAGAAGGCGGTAATCCGAACGATTTTTACGACATTCACAAAATCGCCGGTGATGGTAGATGTTTGTTTCGTTCGTTAGTCGTGAGTAAAGGTATAGAAGATGAGAACGCTCGATTGAGCGCAGAGCGAGAAGTGTTAGAGGCGGATACATTGAGAGAACAAACGATTAATGAGTTAATGAAAAGAAGAGAGGAATTAGAATGGATCGTCGAAGGTGATTTTGAGGAGTACTGCGCGAACATGCGATATCCTGGAGCATGGGGAGGTGAACCAGAAATCTTAGTCGCAACGCATGTTTTGCAACGCCCAATCGAGGTGCACATGGCCATGGCCGGGGAGCCACTTCGTTCGATTGGTATCTACGGTAACGAAGATTATGGAACCACGAAAGATTCTAAAACGAAATTAATGCTTTTATTCCACGGACAGGGACATTATGAAGCTTTGAGTAAGTGTTTGAACGAGTGAAAAAATAATGTAGAGGAGAGTTTTAGAGAGACCTCCACTTTTAGGCTTTTTAGGTGAATCGCGCAGGCGAGGATGATACACGTCACGCGCCAATTCTATTCTACATTCTCTGAATTCCCTCTACTATTTGCTCTATTATCTTTGCCACGTACTATCGTCTTTGCAAGGTTTGCAAAATAACGTCTGCGTGTACGTCATGTCTTTCTCTTCAACCTTTGCACAGCACGACCTCGAACAAGTACCGACGACTTCGTTACCTAACATGTAAATTGGATTCTTTTTACACTCGCCTCGGTTCGCCCAGTTCGCGCATTCCTGGTGAAGATCTTTGCAATCTGGTTTCCTCCAAGTCGCCGTATCGAAAGGTCTTTCGTGTATCCACATTGTCGCCGTCCACTTCGTCCCCCCTAACGTCGGGCAACTTGCGTGCATGGAATTATTGTCCGTAATCCCGGCTTCGCTAAAACTGAAAAACAAAATAGCGTCCCCGACTTTTGGTTTCACCGCAAATCCTTTACCACTCCTGTATCCACAATCGGAAAACTGATCTTTTGTTCTCTCGATTCTCTCTTTCACTTTCCCTAACGGATTTCCAAGCACAAAACTCGTCTCTCCGCCTTCCGTCGGTTCGTGGAGAAACATCAGAATAGTCGCTATGCGCTTTCCGCCATTTTCAGAGATCAAACCATCCGTGTGGTCCGAATACTTTTGCCCGTCTCGGTATCTCAGCAATTGCATTTGCTCTTGGTGTGCCACGGGAATCCCACTAAACACCGCGCACCGGTCTTCAATCTTCTCTAAAACTTCGTCGTACTTTTTCGGTATGAACGTCCCAAAAGACGTCCGAATATCGGAAACGCGTCCGGTTTGTCCACCAACGACCGTCGACCGCGTCACTCTCGGTTCGCCTAAATCCACCAAATGTTTCGCCTCTTCTTTGCTCAGAAAGTTGTGATATAAAAACGCTCTCGGGTCCCAACTCAAAGCCTCGATCCACGGTTTTGAACTGTTCGTTTCTTCTTGCGTGTTGACTTCACCGAGCCAACCGATGAGACGTTCGTTTCTCGTCGCATCGTAGGCGTTCGTGGAGAATAACAGAAAAGATGAAGACGACAACAAGAGCAGCAGCGGCAGCACGAAAAAGGAAAAGGACAGGTGAAGAGATTTTGTTGCCGTCGTCGATGTTGTCATCATTGTGTGTGTGTGTGTGTGTGTGGAGAGTGGGGAAATTGATGAGCTCTTTCTCTTTTTTTTGGTTTATCGAAAACAAGCAAACAACTCCAAACTGCTTTCTTGTTTGTTCCACACAACCTTTTCCCGATAAAAAACACTGTCGTCAAATTAACACAACATCGCGTCATCATGGTGAGTACAAATTTCCTATCTTCTTCTTTTTCTTCTTCTTACTATTCTTGGAGCCATTATTCGCTGTTAGTATTGATCATCGTGTGCTCAGTCAGCGCGCGAGTTTTTTTCTCATCATCATCATCCACCAGCCGCCGCCGGAAACTGACAAATTTGCTCTTCTTGAATGCGCACACACACACACACACGACAGGTTGGTACGCGCCGTTCTTCTCGATTGAGCGGAGGTGGGGATAAGGATTTAGCCGAATTACCCTTAACTCCGGTTTCGAAGCGGAAAACACCGACGAAGAAAAAGGCTGAAGCTGCAATATCGAATAAAGTTGAGGACGGGAAGAAAAAAGAAGCAGAGGAAAAGAACAAGAAGAAGAAGAGCGACGGTGATGCTAAAACTCCATCATCGAAGGACGAGAAGAAGAAAAATGCAGATGCGAAGAAGCCACTGCCGGCGACGAATGAAAAACAGTCCTCCAAGAAAGGAAAGGATGCTTCTTCGAAAGAGAAAACGGTGACGCCAACGCCGACTATGGGCGAAATCGCGGCAAAGGAGAAAAGGAAGCTCGATGAAATTCAACAGTCTCGACAACAACAGCAACAGCAACAACACGAACATCATCACAGCAAGAAGAAGGTGAAAAGGCAGCAAACCCCAGAACAGATTGAGAGGGGACTGGAGAAGAAGAAAAAGAAGAAGTCCAAGAAAGCGCGAAAAAGAGAACGCGAAGCGCTCGCCACCAAGGAAGCTGGCCAGGACGGCAACGTAGCTAAGAAAGCTAAGATTATTCCTTCGACAGAAACAGCAGTGAACGGTACAACAAAGTGGTCTTTTGGTGACTGGACGTGCAGAAAATGCGGTGCGCACAACTATCGGAAGCAAAAAGATAAATGCTTCCGATGTTCTTACCCAAAGGCGATAGAGACCAACATGAAGCAAGGTAACCACGGGGCGAGAGAATACTTGAATGGAAAGTTAAAGGAGGACATAAACTGGACGTTTTTAAATCAGGAACACGAATGGTGCGTAAGGAATGCATCGTTTGACCCTTTAATGAAGGATGAAGTCTATGATTTGTTTCTGAAATATCTGGAGAAGATGGAGGCAAAGCATCGCGACAGAGTGAGAGACGGGGCGAATGCAGTCATCGAACGAATGAAGCGAGCTCTCTCTGTGTTGGAAAAATTTCCAACGCACGAGGAGGAAATAGATGCTAAAAGAGCTCTCTTTACTGAGGGGATAGGTGCCCCTGATGGAGAGAAGAAGAAAAAGAAAAAGAAGCGCAACCGGAAGAAAAAGAAGAAACACACAGATGAAGAAGCGCCTGAAAAATCAGCTTTGGGTGGAGAAGAAAAAGAAAAAGAAGAAGCACAGAAGTAGTTTTTCTATATCGAATACTCTTAGGTTAGTATTCAATATCCAACGAACAGTATTCTTAATGATTCCTAACGTAATATTTCTGCATCTATATGTTATTATTCTCTTGAAGCGGCTCTCTCGCATCTGCTCCACGACCAAAAAAAGTCGCAGCTTTCCGAAAGACGTAATTCAAAGGCGTCGCGAAACCGACGCTATTTTCCTTCAATAATGTCCTCTCAGGCGTTTCGGGCGTATAGTCTGGATCGTCATTTTCAGTCGATTCTATTTCCTCTTCACCGTCGCTATCTTCGGCGGAAGAAATATACTGTTGAGATGCAGGAGATTTTTCCGTGCCCACAAATTTGCGACGCTGAGGAGTAGTGTCTTCCAATGCTGGGACATCTTTATACAACTCCTCGTTAATCATCACTTCTTCTTCTTCTCCTCCTCCTCTTCTAGAATCTTTTTCTGTTTTACCATTAACATGTGTGTCCAGAGAGCTATGCGTTTCATTTGCAGAAACATCCTCGATTTTCAGAGATTTTTTCTCCGCCTTGACAGCAGCGTTGAAAACAAGCTGGAGCAGCTGCCGAGCTTCACCGAGAGCTCTAACGCCAGCCCAACGCCGTGCTACACCGCCAGTTTTGTCTTCTATTTCATCCGCTCGCGTGACTTTTTCGTTGATTTCAGCGATTAATTCGTTCGATACAGTCGTGTCTCCCTTCGCTCGAAGTGCGTAGAGTTCGTCAAGTTTCTCACGCATTGCTAGTCGGGTAGCAGCGGTTTTAATTTCCGCATCGACCCATTTGCGACGAGTGCTCAATGACGCAGATTTGATTAAATCATTTGCAGGAGCATTTGTGTTGTTCTTCCGTATCGGAGATCGGACGTTAGCTAAACTGGAGGCCGTGTGTGATTGTATTCTTCCTTTCATCTGAAGGTCGTTTAATCTTTTCTTCACAGCCTGCGCTTCTTCCGTTCGTCTTTTCAACACCAACGACTGCTTTTCGGACTGGTTCTTGAACTTTTGAGCTTCGCGCTGCATTTTCAATCCTTCTTTCTTTGCCTGCATCAGCGCTTTTTCGGTTTCTCGCTGTTTTGCTATGCGCTCCTTTGTCTTTTCTTCCATCTTTCGAACCAACTCGACGCGAGACCGTTTCAGCTGCAAAATATCGTTTTTCAGCTGCTTTTGCATCATATCAGATTGCTCTTTCGCCCGAAGCGTCTCTTTATGCGACTTCAACTGCTTTTGTAATCCTTGAAGCTTCATCTCCAATTCTTTTAACTTCCCACCTTGCTCTTTCTCGACTCTTTTCTGCAACACTTGACCACCGGTAGATTTCGCTTTCAGAACCGCTTGATGAACGCGCTCTCGCTCCTCCACAAGCAACTTTCTTTCATTTTCAACTTCTTCTACTAACTCTTCGTAACGTTTTCGCAACTCGTCCGCGCTGCTGTTTGTTCCAGCTTTCTTTGCGAGTTCTAACATCCGCTTCTCTTTCATCCGCAAAGTCTTTTCAACAGAGTCAAGCTCGTTTTGATTTTGCTCTTCCTCGTCGTAGTCGTTGTCGATGTCCTCCTCCTCTTCCTCCTCTCCCTCCTCGTCGACGCGCTCTGAGATGCATTGTGTTTTGTATTCTTCATCCTCGCTTTCTAAATTGCGTTTTACCTGTCGTCTCAAAATCTTCACTTCCGCTCGCAGTGCTTGAATGGTCGCGTTGTACCCACGGAAAATTCCAGTATCGTCGTCCTCGGCTTCTTTGCTTATACAACCTGCTGTCGTTGGATCGATACCTCCAGCTTTCTCCAAAGCCACTCTCAGGGCATCTCTTTCAGTAATTGCCAGTAACTCTTTCTCCGATGCTTCTTGCTGAGCTTCTTCGGCAAAGGCGAGTTCTGCTTTTAACCTTCGAACTTCTCTTTCCGACGCGGCGAGTTTCCCAGAAAGTTCATCAGAAACTACAACTACTTCGTCCTCTTTTACTTCGCCATCGCCACCTTTTGCTTTATTCAAAGCTTGCGTTAACGCGATAACTTGCGACCGCATCGCTGCAAGTTGTGCTTTACACCGGGAAAGTTCAGCTGTCGACGCTTCTTCTTTATTCTCACGCACCATATTTTTAATATTGCGAGCACGGTTCGCGTATTTCAAAGTATTGAGTGTTTCTTCAGCATTTGAATCTGCTGGAGACGCGCAAGCAATAAAGACAGTTTGCGAATTCCCTCCCAATGAGTCTTGCAACACGCGTGTTAACTTCGAGTCTCGGTATGGGACGTGTCCATTCGCGGCTCGACGCGTGTCATCGCCCAAAGCCGAAATCACGTTTCCGAGCGCTAATAGTCCTTTATTAATATCGATACCCTCTTGTAACCTCTTTCCTTCTGCTTTCGTTCGCTTTTGCCTTTCAGACCCAGCAAGATCGACCAAGTGCAACTTTGCCAACGTGACTTCGCTCGACGACTCCGGTGATGTGCTCCTTCGTTCGAGATAGATTGTGAAAATTGCGTGACTTCGGCTCGACGTCTTGTTCATGTTCGTCGAACCAGTCGCTCGCGTTTTCGCTCCTGACGAAAGCAACTCGGCCATTTCGCTTTCATCTTTCACCTCAATTTCGCTCGCTCCATTTAAGCATATCCCTCCGTTGGCATTCTCACGTAACGTGATGACAGTTTGTACCAGTTTCTTTGAGGCCGTCGACGAAGAGGAGAGTAAATCCCGAATCTCTTCCTTATGAATCTCTACGAAGCCAACGCGAATGGAAATCGTATCTGTACTTCCACTCTCTGTAATTTTATCCTTCTCCTCGAACAAGGCTCTAACGACTCTGGGCACGACCCCAAACGTAGCCCCCGCGCTCGTTCCCATCGTATACGTCTTCCCGCTTCCGGTTTGCCCATACGCCAATACCGTACCATTCAAACCGTTAAGTAAACCAGAAACAAGCGGTTCAACGCAGTTATCGTATAATTTCTTTTCAGACTTCTTATCTTCTCCGCTATACACGTGGTCGTACGTGAACGTGTGGTCGGATGTTGCGCAGGATATGCTTTGCTTCTCTTCGTCCGCGAATATCGCAATGTCGTTACCGTCCACGAGTTCTTCCTCAAGCATTGGTCGGACCATCACCGCAACTTTTACTGACATGACTTTTTCTTCTTCTTCATTATGTTCTCCTTGTTTTTCCTCCTCTGCTGGTTCTCGCATCTTCGCGTGGTTCGTGGCAGCAGTCATTTTGCCTTCTTCTTCTGTGGTACCAGAATCTTCCTTCTCATCATCGGGCGATGTTGATGATGATGATGATGATGTCAAAAGGACATCTTCTCTTCCCCCCCGCATTTATTTTTTGGAGGAGAATGTTTTGTGAGGAAATTTAAGGAGAACAAAAAAGGGGGTGCTTTGCATATTATTCCTTCTCGTACACGAAAACTTTGTGATGATGATGATGATACACAGTTGTACAAAACAAAAATCTAAAACGGATGATTTCTCTTTCTATCTACAGATGATGATGATGATGATGTGAACACATCATCACTCCTCTTTTTCCTCGGCCGTTTTCTCCACCACGTTCGGATCAGCTAAGTCAAAATTCTTCCTCGCTTCTTTCAAATACTCGTTCATTTCCATCAACTCCTCGACTCTTCTCAATTTTTTCTCGTCGTTTCTAATCACGTACAACAAGTCTTCGTTGGAAAAGCGACCGCCTCTTCTTTCCGCGCACTCCATGGCTTGATGCGCGACGTTGGTGATGAAGTCTACCATTAAATCTTCAACTAAAGCGACGGTTTCGTTGTTCGGGTCGCGAACGTCGCCGAAACCGTACATCATATATCTCAAGTCTCTCGCAAACATCCCTCGTTTCCTCTTCGCTCCCATCCCTCCTCTGGCGTCGTATTCTTGCTCGTCTCCGTCCTTCTCCGCTTGCTTTTCTGCTTTTTCTTTCGCCTTCATCTTCGCCGTCATCTTTTTACCTCCTCCTCCTCCTCCTCCTCCTCCTCCTCCTTTCTCCAACTCTTGTTCATCCACCTCCTCTTCGCCTTTCCGTAATATCGGTCTAGGCACCACCGTTATCAAATCTCTCCTCGCCTTAGGCTGTTTCGGTTTTGGAGGCGGCGCGTTCGGGTCTCTCGGTTTCCTAGGGCCGTACGGGCCTCGTTTCTTCTGAGGTTCGTTCCCATCACCCCCAGCCACGCCTTTCAAACTCTCCGTCGCTGCTTTCAACATTCTTCTTCTTAAAATTAATTCTTCTTCTTCCTCTTCTTCTTTTTCCTCTCTATATAACCACCAACCGATGCTTCCTCTTCTAAAAACGAATCTTAACTTACTCGTTGTATTTCACCCCAAAGCGCAAAGTCGCGAGGTGAGGGCGGTTTTTCTTTGTGTTTGTAAAGTTTTTAATAATGTAAAAAAAGTGTGGGGGATCGGTTTTTTTACAGAAGAGTTCTATTTTTCTCTGCCGCCACATCCAAACATCTTCCTCATTTTCTCTGCTGGGTAAACTCTATAAACGCATCATCTCTTTTTTTCTCGAGAAAGATGACTATGGAAACAGACAATGCGGAGGAGAATAAAGATGAGGCGATGGTGAGAATCCCAGACCATCTCCTTCTTTCTTCTTCTCAAACTTCTAATAAAATAATGAAAGAGAACGATGTCGTTTTACTTCACATGAACAACAGCCGGTGGCAATTTGTGAACTTGAAACCGAAGAAAACGTGCGCGGTCGGGAAACATAAGAACGTGAAATTAGACCCGCTCTTGAATTCTATTCCCTTTGGTTCTTTGTTTGAAGTCGATCAGAAAGGGGTATTAGAACACGTCGGCGTGGAGATGTTGGAAGAGGATGAAATACACGCACAAATTCCAGTCGAAGACGAGAGGTCGAATAAAGCCTACGACGACTTGAACGGGAAGGCGCAAAAGTTGAGCGATAAAGAGATACAAAGAATGCAACAGTCTGGAGTTTCCGGACAGGCCATCGTGGATGAGCTCGTTGCAAATTCAGCGACGTTTAGCCAAAAAACCGCGTTCGCGCAGGAAAAGTACAAGATGAAAAAAATGAAGAAACACTTGACGAAAATCATCGCGCGGTGGCCGTCGCCGAGGTACGTCTGCGAGGCGTATTTTTACAAGTCACCACAAATTACGAATAGCTTAAGATTTGATATACTAGGATTGATGATGAATTTAGGGAACGTTATGGCAAATTCGCAGCCGCTGATCGTGGAGGATTGCGGAGGGGTCATAGTTGGAGCGGCGGCGACAAGAATGGGAGGGAAAGGCGTCGCGTGCGCCGGGTACGTAGGGGAGCATCCGAGTTCGATGGAAACAATTAAACAGATGAATTTAACAGACGAAGAAAGAAGCGTGATTATGACTATAAGTTTGAGAGAGTTGGCGAAAGAAAAGAAAAGATGGGAGGAGGAACTCGAGAATGGTTTGGAATTGAAAGAAAGAGAGGAAGATGGGAAAGATGGAAAAGATGCCACTGCGAACAACAAAAACAATAATAACAATAATAATAATAATAATAACAACAACAATGGTAACGATAGCATTCCGAGCAAGAAAAAGCATTCAAAAGCTACAAAAGCAGACGTGGAGTATTTTGTCAGACAGGAAAAGTTCACCTCTTTGATACTCGCGCACCCGCAGTTGGATCCGAAAACAACCCTACCACAATTATTGGAGTTTTGCGCAAACTCAACGCCTTTCATCGTGTGGAGCATGACCCTCCAGCCTTTAGCCGATGCCATGCATGTTTTGCGAAAAAGAGGTCTTGCTGTTTCAATGACTATCTCTGAGCCATTTCTGAGGGATCATCAAGTGTTGCCAGGGAGAACGCATCCGGTTATGACGACCGAGGCAAACAGCGGCGGGTACATCTTAAGCGGCACGCACGTGCGAAAGAATAAGAACAACAATAGCAGAATAAGCGATGTCAAAGCGACTGGAGAAGAAAAAGTAGAAGTAAATATAGAAAAAAAGAGAAACGGCGACGATGGAGATGATGATGATGATAGCGAGAACAGAGAGAGTAAAAAGCCTCGACGCGAATGAAGTTTTTTGTATTTAGTTTTTTAGGTGATTAAATATTGTCAATAAAAAAAATTGTTCTTCCCCCATAAAAGAAGCACGCAAAAGAAGGAGATTCACACTTGCTTAAAGTGAGTATGGTTTTCCTTCGCGACAACGTTTCGCTTCAGAAGCTTAAACAGCAACATAAAAGCGCGGACGATGATCTCGTTGACGACGAACACTCCGCGTTAGAGTTCGCAATTACTGTCGGGAAAAACGAAGGATTAGACGTCCAATTCGTCGAGAAGAAAAAGAATAAGAATAATAACAACAACGATGGCGAAATGGAATGGTGGGTGACCAAATGCATCTGCCGCGTAGAAAATACGGGCGAAACTATCGAGTTAAAAATGGAGGAGTCTGCGACGATCGCCATGTTGAAGATGAAACTCAGAACGGAGATGAATAAAAAGGCAAAGAAGATTTACTCCTCCTCCTCCTCTTTAACAACCTCTACGACTTTTACGAAGAGAAACGATTTCACCGGTGCTAGTACCGCTTCGACGATGAAGGGGATGAATGCAAGGAATGGTGAGAGAAACGTAAGCGGAGAGCAGCAGCAGAATGCGAACGAACCGAGAAGAATAGTCTTGGGTGGAGGGGTGCCTTCCGTTTCGTTAGCTGGCCAGAATACAAACATGACGAGAACGAACGTGGATAGCATGAAGGAGGACGACTTTAGAGGATTTGATGACGACGATGATGGTGGTGAGTATGAAGATTTAAGAAGAGATATGAGCAGAAACAACCAACAACAGCAGCTAGAGAAGAATACAACGAGTAATAAGAAGAATGAAAATGTTTTCTTGCGAGATTTGAGCGAGTTCGCTAACGAGCTGGTGGAAGTTGTCGCTCCAAAGCCAAAGGACCAGCCGATTCATCACGATAAAATGGGAGAAAATAAGAGCAATAGTACGAGCAAGAGCAACAAGAACAATATAAATGAACTAGAAACGATGGGAAGTTGGGAAAAAGTTGACGAATGGCAGGCGTGGGGAGAAATCGGACAAGTTCAAGTAAAGCACAGAACAACAACAACAACAACAACAACGCCAACAGCGGCAATTCAAACCCCGAACGTCACAATAAACGTAAAGAAGGTAGGAAGAGGAAAGATAGAACCGATGAAGCTGAACGCGACAAAAGTCTCTCAATCGAGGAAAAAGATGAACTGGTCGTCTTTGTCGTCGCTCTCTTTCGTATCTAACATCCAGGACTCTTTTACAAATATGGCGGCAATGTCGACAAAATACAGCACGATGGTCGCAGAGCTCGCTCCTGGCTTCGCATCACACTCGCTTTCTGCTCACATTATGATTTTTGTCACCGTTGCTGCAATACTCGTGAAGTTGATGGGTTTTACTTTTTGGTTACTGTGCGTTGTCCTCGTCTGTTACGCTCGAGTGCGATCAGAAGAGAATTTGAGAGCTCTCGCGGAGAAAAAAGCGCTGGATCTACAATCGAAATTAGCAAAAGTTCAGGATGATTTGGAGCAGTTACAATTTGCAACAGCAACCGTCGCTGCCAATACGGCCTCTCGAGGCGGTAGTCTTTCGAGCGGATCCGCAAGCGTGCTCAACAATGGGCAAGCTGTAGCGGACGTTTTATGGATGAACTCGACGATAGCAGCGTGTTGGGATGGTTTCCTTCGAAATTGGCTCTCTTCGCTGGCTGGAAACTTACTTTCGGACAAGCTCTCCACCGCAAAACCATCAGTTCTCGAATCTATTCATTTAGCTTCGTTTGAAATGAATCACAAGCCGCCGAGCTGCCGAAACGTGAAAGTCCTTCGCTCGAGGAAAGTTTTTGAAGGCGTTATGTTGGAGTTAGGCGTGGAGCTCTCAGATATTGCATTCAATATGACTATTCATTCAAAGCTCGCGCAATTGAAGATTCCGTTGAAACTCGCAGTTGAACTCGATGCGACCAATCTATTATTACGCACGAGCGTTCTGCTCATCGATAAACCACCGTACGCGGGTTTGCTGAAAACATCATTCGCGGATTTACCAGAGACGAAACTCAAGATCATCCCTGAAGGCGTAAGCGGAAGAATGGGTAATATCGCTGAACTTCCAGGGGTTGATGTATGGATTAAGAACTCGATACAGGATGCGCTAGTTGAGAATCTTCTCGAGCCAAATTCATACACGTGGAACATCGAAGAGTTTTTCCAAATGTATTATAAATAAAATAGCATTAGTTTAGAACCGCGCGTAAATACTGTAAACTAAATGTACAACATGCTAAACATAGCTAAAGAAATTATTGCTACTGCTCTGAGACTAGATGTGCAGACTAAAAACATTCCTCTATTCGCCTATCTCCGCGTGAACCACCAAAACACGAATATGAAGAAGGTGATGAAGAACATTCCTCCGTAAACGATGATTGCATCCATCCGTTGCCGTCTATCGATAACTTTCAACACAGATTGAGAAACGCCTAAAGTATCTAACACGCTCAACACTTTTCTTCGCGCGGATTTTAATCTATCCTTTTGTTCGTGCAAACTTCCTAAAATGTTCGCCCCCGAGTCTAACAAGTCGTCCACCATCTGACCGCTTCGGCGCATAGACATTCCCGCGGAAGCTTCGGCATCGTAACTCGAACCCATATTCAACGTCACGTCGCCACCTCCGTTATTCATGTTCCCTCCACCGCTTATTCTTCGCATCAACTCCTCTCTCTCTTGTTCCTCTTGCATTCTCCTCGATTCTCGCGAACCGAACCGGTCCAACGCTACTCGAAACTGGTCGCACTCCTCGGAAATTTGACTCACTTTCCTTTTCCACGTGTCTCTTTTCGATGGATTCTCCTTCACGATTAACACTCGAAACTGCGATTCCATCTGTTGGGAGATTCGAGTCATCTCTTGCAGCTTGTTCCTCTGCTCTCGAGCTTCTTGTAAAGTCGCGTTTCCTCCGTGCCCTTTGCCTTCCAAACGTTCCAAACGAATTAATCCTTCCTGTAATTCGAACGATATTCGTCGAGCGACGGAGTATAAATCCGAGAGCGAAGAAGAAGAGGAGGAAGAAGAAACCGGTGGTTGCGTTGGTTGGGAGAGTGGCGGTGATTGTGGTGGTGGTCTGTCTCCTCCCACGCCTACTCCCATTGCCGGATGATGATGATGATGGTGCGAGTGCATAATTTTTGAAGGCAACCAATCAAGAGACCCCTCCCCGGACTGGACGAAAAGAGAAAATGGCTGAAACCTAAATAGCTCGTAATTTTCTTCTCCCCTCCTTTTCTCCAAAAGAAAAGTCCTCCTCCTCTCTACTCCTCTTCCTCTCTTTTGTTGTTTGATACACGAAAAGAAGAAGAAAAGCTTCGTTACAGCAGCACGCACGACACAGATCTCCCCAGTAGTGACTTCGAGTCCTATAGAGCATTCATAGCGCGCAGAGCATCATCCCAAGAAGAAGAAGAAGAAGAAGAAGAAGAAAATGGTGTTTCGCATCCCGCAAGAACAGAGACAAGATTTGATCGATAGAATGACCGATAACTTGAGCGCGATTGGGTTTCACTGCTTCGGCGATAGCATCGCAAACGCTCGAGAAGTGTGCGAAAACATCGAGAAGAAAGCTTTCGGCGTGGCTGATGTTGCATCGACGACGACGGTGGAAGTTCATCACAAAGAAGGTGTTTCTGGGGATCGACCGATGAAGGAGTCCATGTCCTTATACATCTCCAAAGCAGCGGAGTTGATGAAGGAGGAGTGCTTGAGACGAGCTGACAGCGCCGATAGTAAAGGCGGTGGGGCGTCAACCTCAGAAGTAGTGTCGTCAAAAGCGGTGCAAGATAAAGACCATTTTGATGTCGCTCTAGATTCTACGGACAGGGAGTTTTACACCGGTCCGAGAGCGGAAGAAGTGCTCGCGCCGTTGTTGCAACCAAACGCCTCGTTCAAGTTTGTGCGATTATCGACGAAGAGTTGGGGGATTGATGCCGCTAAAGTTGCCAAGAAAGCGTTTGAAAACTTGAAGGGTACTTTGGAAGTCGTTGATTTAGCGGATACGATTGCAGGAAGACCAGAGGTGGAAGCTTTGAAGGCGATGGAAATCATGTGCGAAGGTCTCTCTGTGTGTAAGCTGAAGGAGGTAGACTTATCGGACAATGCCTTTGGTGAAAAAGGCGTTCGAGCATGTGCTAAACTGTTGCAATCGCAATCAACTTTAGAAGGTATTTCTTTTTTAAACAATGGCATCTCTGAACAAGCTGCGAGAGCGATTTCGGAATTGTTAGCCTCGCCGGCGACGCTGAAAAAGTACCACTTGGATAAGAACATGACGGGAGACGAAGGAACCGTCCACGTCGCCGCTGTTTTAGAAAAAGCGACGGGAATAGAAGATTTCAAGATGGCAGGTTCGAGATTTACGAGCGATGGCGCGCTGATGCTTGCAAAGGCTCTGTTACATGGAAGCTCGTTGAAAAAATTGAACCTGACCGATAACAACGTCAATGAAGAAGGTGGCGAGGCATTTCTTGAAGTTTTTAAGAAGCACTCCAAGCTGGAATATTTGAATCTCGAAGCGACAGCGCTTGGCGAGGAAATTACTGGAAAGGTTACCCAAGTTGTCGCCGAACATTGTCCCGACCTCGAAACGTTGATATTATCTGCGAACGACATCCTTAGAGAAGGGGTAGATTCTGTCGCTGAAGGCATCGCAAAGATGAAGAAACTAAAAGTCTTGAAAATCACGGATAACGAGTTAGGAGATGCCGGTGTGGCAAAAATATGCGTCGCACTACAAACCTCCGCTGCTAAACTCGAAGAGCTGGACGTCTCGTGCAACGAAATTTCTAAGTCTGGTGCCGAAGCGGTTTCAAAATTAGCTGCGACTAGTCTGAAATCAACCATCAAGAAAGTTAACTTGGATCAAAACTGGATTCAAGAAGACGCTATTGAAAGCATTCAGAAAATATTTGCTGACGCGGGATTAGATTCTGTGCTGCAGGCGCTCGAAGATAACGACCCGGACGGAGAACCAGATGAAGATGAGGCAGATGAAGTTGCGAATTTGATAGCGAAGTTAATGGTTTGAAAATTTAGGAAAAACTACGATATATATCTCTGATCGTTATCAAGTTTACTAATATTGTCGTTGTAATTGTTGTTGTTGTTATTTCTTCCCAGTCTCAAAAGATTGTTGTTGCGTACTAGACAAACCGGCGCGTTGAAGTTCAACGCTTCCATCGATTGGTATGTATACGACCTCTTCCAATACCTTCGTATTCTCTGAAAATATGATAATGAACTTCTTTCTCTACTATCGCCAAGTTCACGAACAATGACAAAGTCTGCTTCGAATTGATTGACTGCGTCTGATATTTGCTCGCGCCTCTCTTTATTTATCGTCGCCATATGTTCACGTCTAGTGGCGAGGTGTAAAATCAAAGACGTCAGTGGTACAGTCTCTTTCGGTCTTTCGATGAGAAAGCCTCGGAGTTTATCTTCACAAACAGAAATATCCGACAGTTTTCGATTAAACTCTGTCATAGAACGAAAGAATGTGATGAGTTTAACACGGTCTGTTGGACGCAGAATATATTTGAGCGCGTACTCCACGATTGAGACGTCTTCGAAAACGCTTTCTTTCGATGAAATATCGATCACTATTATTACGGTTCGTACATTTTCAGCGAAGTCCGATAATCCAAGATAAGCGCTTGAAACCGAATCGGACGCGAGCATGGTCAAGTTCGAGTAATCTATCATATCCACCACAATCGTGCTGATTGGACAGAATCGTGCCATATAGTTTGATAACGTTTGTTTTTTAGCGCTAAAAATACTGGTTTCACTCGGACTGCCATCGAGTGTTCCGTTCATTCGACCGAGAACAAGAAAGGTGGATGAATAATCGATTTCATCGACCAGCTCTGTCGCGAGGTAGTGGAGAATCGCCTCGCCAATATCTCTCGATGTTTCAAGGACGCATACTTCAAACTTCCGCTCTGATCCATCCAACATTGCCGGGGTTACGAGGTCTGCAAGTTCTAACTTTTGATGATGGAGATCTAGGATGATAGGCGATCTATATTCGAAAAGCGAAATGTTAATAGACGGTTTCATGACGTGTAAGAAAATGATTCTATCATTTTCTTGAATAAAGTTGACGTTACTCCAACGGACGGCCGCTTCGGTATATACATTTCCACGCAAACCAATGAGAAAGATGATGGTACGCGTGGTCATTTTTTGTATCGAGTGACGAGTATCGCGTATTTTTTTCAAGACGAAGAGGGTGGTGGATCCGAGACAAAGAAAAATTCTTGGAAGCTACTGCTATTAGAATTTGTTGTGTTTGTATTGACAATGATGAATGAACTCTCACATCAATCCAAAATTTTTCTTCGATCTCGCCTCCAATCGCGCTCGAGCAGCCTCGCGAGCATCCAACGCTTTTTGCTCCTCTGTACTCACACCCGTGGCTTTCTTCTTTTTCTTCACTTCCGCTCCGGTATCTTTCGCATCCTTGGAACGCGCATTAAAAGTTGCACCTCCAGCAGCTTCGTACGCCCTCTTTCGCCCGGCGTTTGTTTTTGCTTTTGCCGCTTCGTACGCAGGATGATTTGATCCGTAACCTAAATTGAAATTGCTCGTAGTTATGTTGATGTGCATTTTGTTTTGTTTCCTCTTTAGTTCGAACGCTTCCTCGACCGAAGTCGGTTTTAACTTTTTTGCGGCTTGCGACATTACTCCCACAGGAGCGACTTTCTGCGATAATCCTGCCGCTGCAATTGCAGCCGCTCCTGCTTTTTGCGCCTCGCTGTATGCATTGTTATTGTTGCTATTGTTATTGTTATTATCGTTGCTATTTATTGGTTTTGTATGACCCGATGCGGCGGTCGGAGAAACGCCAACCGGTTGAGTAGTCGCTAGATGGTGTTCAGGAGGTGTTGGCGCAGAAGGTGCGTTTTCTGGACAGTTTTTCGACCATTTCTTGGTTATGTTATCGAAAAACATTCTACTCTTTGGATCAAAGTACGTTGAACTCATCCCGTGCCAGTAATACTTCGTGCGCTCATCCCAAACCCAGTCTCCGTATTTTTGTTTTAATCTGAACTCCATCTCCTCTTTTGCTCTCAATTCAACTGTAATTTCTTCCTCTAAAGCTTTCCTTTGATATTCTCCTTGCACTCGCGCTCGCTCGTGATTGCCCATCGGTCGGCTCGCATTTGCGCCTCCAATATCCTTTTCCGCAAAGGCATGCATCGCCTGATTCTCTATGTCTTGAATCTGTCTCTTCAAACTGTCGTCGTCCGACTTTTTCTTCGCCGTCTTGTTCGCGATGTCCTTCATCTTCCTGTCCATCGCGTCTTTATGCTTTTGTGAACGCTCGTGCGTTCGTTTCTGAGAGGCTTGGACAAAACATTTACACAGCGCGCACCAGTTTGCTGCGGATTGAGCGGAGATGCTGTATCTCTGGTTAGGAGCACCCATTCTTGATTGCTTCCGCGTGAATGAAGAGAATATGGTAGTGAAAAAGTGAATATAATTGAACAAGAGCAAATAAAGGTCGCATAACGCATAATGAATAATGACACATCTTCATTACACATCATCATCGTGATTGCAAATCATCGAAATTCTTTCTAATCTTCCGCGTTCTCGACACTAAGAGCTAAAAACATTTCCTGGACGTCCTCGCAGATTGTTCCCACGTCCTTCGCATCTATGAGCATACACATCCGCATCGGCTTTGAGTCTTCAAACTCCTGCGGCTTGTCCTCGCCGCCGGCTTCCCACATAAAACTCCACTGCGACTCTTCATAAAATATCTCATCTTCCAGATTTGGAAACACTAATTCGGTAACTTCTTCTTCTTTTTCTCCCTTCTTTCGTTTCTTATTGTTATTTTTCTTGCCACCACCGGCCACGGACGGCGGCGGTGTGAACGTATCCAAGAAGCAACGCGATACTAATACATACTGATCGAAATCAAACTCTTTTTTCTTTTCATCCTTCACTGCCCATTTGATTTCATCGAACAAGTGTTTTATCAACGGTCCACCGATATCTTGCGGCACGTTGACTAATCTCTCTGAAAGAATCAAACCAGTTTTCTTGGCGTTCAGAGCGTCTCGAACCAACTTCGCTTCCTCTTTCGGGGCCTTTTTCACAATGTGCGCTTTGATTTCCTGCAAACACTTGAACTCTTTCGCCTTATCCAAACTGATCACCGTCATTACGCCCAAAGGATCTTCCTCTTCTTCCGCGCTCACTCGAGAGGCAATCACCGAACCGACGTCGTCTTGTTTCAATATCATATCGACCAACTCGGAAACGTTGTATTGACTCCCGTCGCAATAGGCAGTGAGATAGGATTTCAAGTTTAAGAAGTGTTCCTCTTTCGGAGTGACGAATTCAATTTCAACGTCTATAAACGTATCGTCGTCGTCTTCGCCGTCGACGTCGGATTCATCCTCGTCTTCTTCATCGTCTTCTTCCTCTTCGTTCGATTCCGAATCTTCACCACTGTTGGCGGCTTTTGTCGATTTCGGCGCCGTTTTACTCTTTGTCTTCTTCTTCTTCTTCTCCTCCGCGGCAGAAGCGGCGGCAGAAGCTGGCGAAATCTTCTTCTTTTTGCTTTGTGGAGGCATCGTCAAAGCTCTCTCTCTCTCTCTCTCTCTCTCTCTCTCTGTGTGTGTGTGTGTGTGTGTGTTGAAGCAAACAAAGTTCCTGCTTCTCTTTAAATAAAATAAGGAGAGAGAAGAGAGAAATTTTTATGCTGTTTTCCTGAAGAAGAGGTGAAAAGAGGAGAGTCAACGACTCCACACAAACCAAGAGAAAAGAAGAGGGAGAAACTCATCATCATTTCATCATCTTCGAGAGAAAAAGTGCTCAAAAAAGAAAAGCGCGCACCATAGAGAATAGATGATGCACAACGGGGCACGCACACAGAGAGATAGATAAACGTGATGCTCTTCGGGGGGAACCACCGACGGGGGACCACGACGAGAACACCGCAAACTCGGACGACCGTTGTTCATAATACTAAAGGAGATTTTCTCGTATCTGAAACGACCGGTGGTCTCCCAACGGCAAAAATGCATCACCATCATCACCGTTCGGACGAGGAAGCGACGACGAGGAGAAGAAGTTCACCAAGAACGACGACGACGACGACGACGAACGCGGAACGATTGTGGGAATTACAGAGAGAACTCGCGAAAGAGTTAATATTCTCGGAGAACGATACCGCTTCGAAAGAAAAGAGGGGAGCGCCCAGAGAACGAAGAAAAGGGAGGACCAGAAAAGAGGAGGAGGAGGAGAAAAATTCGAAAATAATAAGAAACGACGAAGTACGCGAAGACGAGAGCGCTTCTACTTCTTCTTCTTCTTCCTCGTCTTCGCCGGCAAATTTTCATCACGAAGAACGCATTTTCGATCGTGAGAACAACAACAACGACGACGTCGAAGACGAACACGAAGTAGAAGAAGAAGGAGATGTGTTCGAGCGAGGCAGCGCGGTGAGACAGACGAAGGAGAACGACCATCAACACCAACGGCGACGGCGACGCTCAGTAATCGTCGACCGGTACGAAGACAAAGAACAAGAAGGAACGACGTTACGATGGAGCGATGAAGAAGAAAGCACTGAATTGCGAAGAATATCCTCTACGTTTAGAAACGGAAGCGATGATGACGATGAATGTTGCAGCACGAGCAGTCGCGACGAGGAAGAGAATCACGACACGAAGCCGCCGCAAGTGAACGCAGAGTTGGAGATGAAACTAAGACGGTACGAATTGAAGCACGTCGATTTAGAGTTGAAGCTTTCCGCGAGCGAAGAAAAAGTAAGCGAAGCGGCTCTCGTATTAGAAGAAGCCGAGAAAACGCGAGATATGTATAGAAAACAGTGCAATCGCGCGTGGGAGGAAGTGAAAGAGTTGGAACGCGTAATCGAGGAAGAAAGGAAAAGTGCGGCAGAAAAACTCTCCAATGAATTGCTCAAACAAAAACAAAATAAAGCTACGAAACGTGCCGAACGATTCAGGCTGAAAGGAAACAAATCGTACGCCGCGGGTGATCTTAGCAGTGCGGAAGGATATTACGCCGAAGCTATTTTACTGTTAGAATCGAGTGGAATGGGGCTGATTGATAAAAACCATCTGACATTGCGAACAAACAGAGCGGCGGCGTTGATGGCACTTGGAAGAGACAACGATGCTTTACAAGAGTGTTTGAACGTGTTAAATGTGGACGAAGAGAACATCAAAGCGCTTTCGCAAGCGGCAACGTGTGCGTTATCCCTTTCGAATTTGAATAGCGCTAGAAAATACATAGCGAGGATCGTCTTGTCTTCGACAGCCTCAGTAGACGATTTACAAAGCGCGCACCAACAACAAGAAATGCTGCTCCGCGCGTGCATAGAACGCGATAAGTCTTTTGGAAACGATGCTTATAAACGTGCTGACTACGCCGAAGCTTTACGTCTTTATACCGTTGCTTTGAAAGACGCGAATGATGTCACGGATGTTACCGACGAGATCCAAAAAATCAAAGTTGGTTTACATTCAAATCGTGCGGCTACTCATATGATGCTCGGGCACCCATTAAAAGCCGCGGAAGATTGTTGTGTGGCTTTGAAGTTTCATCCTGGAAACGTAAAAATTCAGTTACGATATGCCCGATGCCTATTGTTGCTTGGAGATTTCAAAGCTGCTTTCCAAGAAGCAAGCGATGTCTTAACCCGAGAGAATATCGATACCGTCATCAAAAACGAAGCAAACGAAATACACGAAGATATTCAAACTTCTGAAAAAGTAGTTCGAGAAGTTGGCCAAGTTTTAAAGCGGTTCGAGGAGGAGAGAGATGTCGCGGATGAAAACGAAGCCAAAAGAGTAAGCGAAGAAGCGTTGGAGAAATTGAACAAAGTCATGCAAATAGTGACAAAAATACCAATGCTCATCACTCTGAAAGCCGAAGCGATGAGATTTATGGGTAAATACGACGAAGCCCGTTCACTTTTAGAAAGTAACGAACCTTCCGATGATCCGAGACGACGTGCTTTGGAAGCGCGAATATGCTTCGATCTCGGATATTTGAGCGCCTGTATCGAGGCAGCTTTACCGGTGACTAAGAGTGCTTCCTCGTCGTCGCCGTCGTCGTTAGACGCGTGTGTTCCCGACAGGGGGAAACTAATTCTCCTCGTCGAGCAAGCTGTGAACGCACAGGCCTCTCGAGAGAGAGGCAGAGTTTTATTCAAAGAAGAGCAGTACGAAGAAGCTATGGGTGTTTACAGAGAAGCGTTAGAGTCGTGCGCGGCGGATTCGCCCGTGCTCCAGGCGATATTCTTGTCCAACATATGCGCGTGCGAACAAGCTCTGGAAAGGTATGTCGACGCTTTATCTTCCGCTTCTATCGCTATTTCGTTAGCTCCGACGTTCGCGAAGGCTCGTTCTCGTTTGGCAACTCTGTATGGCGAATTGGACATGCACAAAGAAGCTATCGAGGCGTACGACAGCCTTCTCGAGCTTCCGTTGGATAACGAGGAGAGGAATGTCGCCAATTGGAATAAAAGGGAGGTTGAAAAGAAGAAAGCAGCCCAACCGAATTGGTATAAACTTCTCGGATTGAAAGATTTCGGCTCTGCAACGACAACAAGCGACGTGAAGAAGGCGTATAAAAAGCTTGCGTTGGTACACCACCCGGACAAAAATTCGGCTCCTATTAGCACCAAGCTGTTTAAACTCGTCTCGGAAGCTTCGAGGGTGTTGTGCGACGATACCGAGCGCGAAAAATGGTGGAGAGAACAGCGCAAGAAAACGTCAACGGCGAGTCATTCGAGCAGGCGAACGCCGGGCTCTGCTTCTTCTAAATCTTCTTCCTCAAACGCTAGTTCCTCTCGATGGCACTCATACGAAATTTAGAGAAAATATGCCAAAAACTTTTAATTCATTCATTAAAACCAGAATACCGCAGCAGCGATACCTGTAAAGCAAACGAATCCTTGTTCGGTACTCCTTCTAGTGTCAGAAACTTTTCTTCGTTGTTGTTGTTGTTGTTGTTGTCGTTGTTCGAATGTATCCATTCCTTTATCTTTCTGATGAGACTCTTATTCCTACTCTCACTGTTCTCGCCACTTTTGTCCAGAGCACTTGTGAGAGCGCTCGAGAGCTCTTCCGCAGTAAACAAATCGCAAACGACGACTCCATTTTTTTTCTCTTTTTTTCTATTTCTATCGTTTTCGTCTATTTTTGGCTTTAATACTACTCTACTTTCGCGGCTATCGTTCCTGATGCTATCGAACGCGTCTATTTTCGCCCTAATTCTATCGAACACCGATGATGTACTTGTCTCCCCTATGCTTCGGTTTTCCGAAATCTGCCTAGCGTCGGTTGCGTCATCTTCCCATGCTGTTTCAACCATATCAGTCGCTTTCTCCACCGCGTTTACGACTGCCGATAAGGCGTGTCGTTTCAGCCCTTTTCGGACGACTTCTATGAGATCCTCGGGGACTTTGATGTTCTTCTTGGCAAATGCGTGCCGAAACGCATTTGATTTTATTGCAGTTTCAAGAGCCACTGTTGAAGAGGAAACGTAGCAGGCCTTTCCTTTCTTGTCAAAACTTTTCTCGTAAACATCTGGGACGACCCACCACGTCGTCGTCTCTGATTTTGTGCACGTATCGTTTTCCTTTTCTTCTCTCGCGAGAACGAATCTCACGAGCAAGTCGCGCGGATAGAGCGCTTTCATAGCAACACACCGTCGAGGTGGAATTCGAAGAAAGAAGTTGTGCTCCGCATTCTCATGGTTTCTGTTCATTAAGTCCTCCTTTCCGTTGACGTGCGAAAAAAGTAAACGTGCAACGCTCTCGTTCGTTGTTGAGGAAAAGGAAGAAGACGATGCAAGTGCATTACCGCGCGTTCTGTTCTTGTTTACATAGCGGCATACTCTCGGAAACATGGATTTTTGTAAAGACAGTTGAAAGCAGAGAGGGGCCTAGAGGAAGAAAATAATTTTATGTTTTTCATACACCATGAAAAGATGGTAAATCATTCCCTATATTTTACACGTACGTTCAAGTTCTTTATTGGAGCATAAGTAAGTCGAATTAGATAGTATTCCAAATTAATTAAAAAATTAAGATGTAAATTTCGCATTCCGAATTAAAAAATCCTTTTAAAATCCTTTTTCTTTTCTTCCAAGTTCCCCACTTGTAATATTTTATCCAAAAATTAAAATTAAAATCACATTTAGAATATATTCAATAGCGAAATACGTGAAGTTTTGGGGATATCAGGATCAAAACTGTCTAATAAAAGCGAAATGTATTTTTTAATTTTTAAATAAATTAATTTTAATTTTAAAAGCAGTAATGAGGCAGAATTGCGTAATAATTATAATTGCAATGAGTGCAAATAATATAAAGTTTTGGAAAACCAACTTGTTTCGGGATTGGTTTGAAAGAACGGAAAGGTTTTGTCTTTTTGAAAAAATAAGCTCCTTCCTTTTGCTCCACCCTCCCAATGGCCTCTTTTCCCGCCCAAAATAAAATAATTTCCGCACATCGAAAGTTTCAGAAAACAAAAAGAGAGAGGAAGATGATAAGTCAATCATCCTGAAGGAAAGGCAAACGAACGTGCCCACATGTGGTTTATCGCAGCAGCTCCGATTCATTCGCGAATGACGTTTTCGTGTCGTTCTTTTCCCGTCGCGGAAGGACGTTCCAAGAAGATATTTCTTCGCAGATCGAAAAACGACGACGGTTCGACGATCAAAAGGAGTGTTGTCACCCCACGCTGTAACAACAGCAACAATAAACGATCGGTAAAACGCTCCTCCTCTTCAAAAGGAGGAAGCTTTGAGAACAGCATCGTGTTCTCGTTGGCGTGTTTAGAGGAATTGACGAAAGTGGAGATGAAACGAGACACGCCAAAGTTGATCGATTTATGGATGGAAAAGTACACGGAGGCGTTAGAGTGGAAGTTGGCAAACGAAGGGTCGTTAACCATCAAGAAAACCGACGACAAAGTACCGTTGGCTCGATGGATCACTTACCAACGAAAACTGGCTCGTGAAGATAAGCTCACACCGGAAAAGTATGAAGCTTTGAACGCGTTGGGAATGTTCGACGTGAAGAGGAGGTCGAAAGGAGAAGAAAACAACGACCGCTCGAACGACGGTACAAAGAAGAAGAAGAAACAGAACCAACGGCCGAAACAATCGTGGGAGCAAACTTTCGAAGAACTCATCTTGTTCAAAGAGATCAACGGAGACGGGACGAAAAACCAACTTCCGATCAAATTGAAACGTTGGTTAAACGCGCAGAAAAACACGAAAAGTATGGAAAAGAGGCAATTATTAATCGACAACGGTTTCGAGGAGTATGTAAATCCAAAGAAAAACGCCCGAAGACGCGCCTCTTGGGACACGCGTTTCACCGAACTGAGACAGTTTCAAAGAGAACACGATCACTGTAACGTTCCAGCGACGTACCGATTAAATCGTCCGCTGGGATATTGGGTCGCCACGCAACGTAAAACCCATCGAAACGGAACGTTGAAGCCCGAGAGAGAGCAGGCTTTGACCAACCTCGGTTTCGAGTTTGAGCCTTTGAAGACGTGGTATCGAAACGGACCGAGAAACGTGGACGAGTTAGCTGGAAAAGTATCCGTCTCGTGGATGGGAAGAGCTGCGCCAGCGTACGAGGAGAAACAAAAACTAGTCTTTGAATCGTTACGAGAGAACTTTAGAGAGTTCGATATGCGATTTAACCATCGATTAGGGAGACTCGGGTCGATTAAGCCTGACATCGTCATCGAAGTCAACAATTGGGCGATGATTATCGAAGTGGACGAGTTTCAACACAAAAAGTACGAGCGAGACGGTGAAGATGATCGTTTAGAGCAGTTGAGAGATTACTTTAATATACCGTTGAAAGTAGTTCGATTTAATCCTGATCCGTGTTCGATGAAGGACGAGAGAGACTTTGAGGAACGCTTGGAGGTGTTAAAAGAACACGTCCGAAACTCGATCGAAGTCGCGCCTATTCGAGACGTTGAGATTGATTACGTCTGTTTCTAATCGATAATAGATGTTGTAATAATGTAGATGTAGTAGGGAGCTGTAATTTTATTGATATTAATATATTATGTGTATGGTAAAAAGGTATATAGTAGTTCTTCGCCCCATCGCTTCTTCTCTCTTCTCAGAGACAGAACAACTTTTCTTCTTCTTCTTCTTCTTATTGTATACGAAAGCTTCTTCCTTTAATTTAATACAAAGAACTTGCCGCCACGAACAGTGCGAGGATGCCAAACTCCGTGACAACAGCGGACGGACTGGAAAGACCACCTAACGGAACGATATCAACTCTCAAAATATTCTCGACGCCGCCGCCGACGAGGCACCCGATGGTGAGCATCGCCACGGTGATACCAACCGCTCTCGAAAGGACGACGTTTCTTTTGTTCATCAAGTAAATCGACGCACACACCGCGATGGCTGTTTGTAAACCGGGCGGATTATCAAATCCTGGTGGATTGGAAACGCCTTGGGCCAACACCCAAAGGAACAAAGCGCCAAACACGACGCCAGATTGCGTCAAAATATCTTTGGATCCAACTTCAAACACCGGCATGCCTGGAAGCGCGCTCGACGCGTCCTTCACGCCTTGCGGAATGTTTCTTTTAATCTCTTGAATCGGCGTCAAGACGTCCGCATATTTTACTTTCTCGTCCACGCCTTGTCCACTCGTTCGCTTCGTGAACGATCTCAAGAGTAAAACATCGTACGCGGCGTCCACCTGTTGTCTCTTCTCTTCGTCGTCCGGGAACTGCGCCAAAACGTCGTTCTTCGCTTTCACGATTTCCTCCGAAGTCGCCTCTGGTTTTAAACCGAGAAATAACAGCGCGCCTTCGTAATCGTACGGAGTGGAAGACTCCGCTGGAGATTTCTCCCCTCCTTCGCCCATTTCGCTTCGAATGGGAGTCACAATAAGTCGTTTTTTTCTTCTATTATTCTGTTTTTGTTGTTGTTGGTATCTTCCTCTCGAAAAGCTTCTGCAGGAAAAGTTGTTCGTCGTTTTAAACATTTTGTCTCTAGAGGACGTGGAGGTGGCATTCACACGCGTTGAGGAGTACGCTCTCGACGTAAACGACGACGATGGTTTTGATGATGAAGCGACGACGAAAGTCCTCATCGTTGAAGGAGTTCCAGTTGTAGTCGTAAACATTATTATTTTTACTGTTGTTAAAAAAAGAAATCGATCGTGACGTGATGATGATTTTGGATTCCTTCCTGAAAACGATGAATTCAAAAACAACAACAACAACAACAACGACAGGTTTAAGTCCGTAAAAGAATCTCAAATCGTACTCTTCCTCCTACTCCTACTGTTTTGCGCAGATGATGATGAAGATCGACAAAAGACTTTTTCGTCGTGTGGTTGTTTATGTGATGATATATAGAAGACGCACAACAACAAACAGAGTCGAAAAAGGTCTCTGATACTTTGAGAGGAGATATTTTTGAAGAGAGAGTCTCTGCGTGCTGACGAGAAAAAGAGAGCTCTCGAGAATATCTTTTCATGCGCCATGGAAAATAAACTTTTTTCTCACTTCAATACTCTTACGAATGCATGAATGATGATGAACAGTAGTAGGAAACAGAGAATACAAAGAGAATAAGAAAGAGAGAGAAAATGAGGCCCACGACGACGACCACCGCCCCTTTTCCTTCTTCCTCTGGCGGCGAAAACGTGATGAAGACGACGGCTTCGTCGTTGGGGGACGACGATGACAAACGAGAAGAAAATGTAGATTTGTTTCCAGTCGTCACCAAACAAGTGCGAGCAGCCTGTCGATATTCCTCGACTGCTGATGCTCGTGATGCGAATAATAGGAACGAGAATCAGCTTTTGATTTCCGCGTCAAACGTGGACGAACTCATCTCCTCGGACGAGAAGTTTTTAGTTCTCAAAAGAACTTTGAAACACTCAGACGAGAGAGTGTTGAAGCATTCGCACGACTTGATGTTTGAGACGTATTTACGAGATAAGAGAAACATCGAGACGAGAATGAAAACGTGCGGGATTATACGGAAACTGAGCGTACAATCGAAACTGTTTCGAGAACTCACCATGGAAAGACTGAACGAGTTCCTTCGGTTCGGGTTAGGCGTAGGGACGTGCGGCAGGAACGGAGCGAAACGAAGCGCCATGTTGAGCGAAACCAACTTACCGGGGAACGACAAGGCGAAGAAAGAGACGCTTCGCCAGATTGGATACGAAACGTTAGAAAAATGGGGTGTTAAATTCGGGGCGCAGTTCCCACAGATTGAAATTGCGAAGAGATTTGTGACGGAAAATCTCGGCGACGAGGCTCCCGAAGTGAAGGCGAAGAAGGCAAAGGAGGAAGAAGCGCGAAGAGAACGGGAGGTGCAAGAGCGCTTGTTACAAAAATGGGAAGAGGTGAAAAATGACGTACCGTCGCTCGTGGAGGATTCTCACGAGGTTGTCTTTGGTGCCAAGGCGTGCTTTGAAATCTTATTCGGTGCATCGACCGGGAAAGGAAACAATAAACTTGAAAACGACGAAGACGAAGAAACAGAGTGGGAAGACGTAGAAGACGAAGAGCACGCAAACCTCGATGGACATAAAAATGACGACGCTTCGACTCCAAAGAAGAAGAACGAGAATAATGATAAAAATTATGACCACAATAACGCCGACGATAATGATAACGGAATTTACTTGTGCGAAACAGAAGACAACGCGGCTGTCTTGGAAGACTTGAGAGGATTTTACGTTTCCGCTCGGCTACAACTATTGCCGAAGTTTTCGTCTCACTTGGCCTTTCTTGGTCGTTTCACCAATCACTCGTTACAGGACGAACGGGCAAGATGTATCAACAAACTTGGTGAGGTGAAAAAGAAGATTGTTGATATCATCGAGCGCTGCGACGCGTTGAATTTAATACCACTCGAAAAGAGAAAACAGTTGAAACAAGTTGCAAGCGGTAATGAGAATTGCAAAGAAGAAGAGGAAGAGGAGGAAGGAGAAGAAAATCCAATCGTCCAATCGGGATTGATGCCCAATTTACAAGGCGAAAACGCCTTGCGTCAATCTTCGAACATCAACGAACTTCTCGAGAGAGCGCACCGGCGAAGGAGACGAGCGTACCAGCCTCCTCCGAAGAGGCAGAACGTATCAGCTCTTGCCGTCGAAAGAGCGGCGAAAACGGTCGTCGCGCAAGAAGTTCGAGACCATAACGAAGAAATGCTCGCTATTGCCGGAACGAGAGCGGAAATGGGGATTTGTGAGGAAAATGCGGAACAAATCCTAGAGCAAGAAAGGTTAGCGACGCGACTTCAAGAGGAGGAAGTCCGCGAGTACAAAGAGACGAAAAAACGAAAGAAAGGATCGGTTAAGGATCGAATCACGCAAAAGCTTCGAATGTTGAAACGTTCTAACAGAGCGGGAGGACGATAGAAATGGAGGCAAAAGTATAGATAGATAGATAGATAGATAGATAGATAGATGTGTAGTGTTCGAAAGATTGTAAGATATAGAGGTGTTGTTCTATAAGTAAAGACAACGCTAAAAAAATGTGCGCTTATATCACGCTTTCTTCGTCTTTAACTTCCGTCGTCTCTGATGGAACATGTAAAAATACAGTTGCGCGAACATGAACGGATACACCACCAACACGAGATACAAGAACCACGAATAATCAAACGCAAAGTTTAAAACGTTTGGCATGTGCACGTAATACATCTCCACGCGTTTGACGAAACCGATGGAATCGTACATCAGTTTCATTTCCGAGGCTGCCCCTAAAGGATACAACGGAATGAAAAGCGTGTACCGTAAATAGAGCAGCCACTTTGGAGTGGCATTCAAAATCCCCAACGCATAGCACGGGTACCTCACGCACTCAGTTATAGCCCAACATAAAATCAACACTCCCGCGGCGGTTGTTTTTTGCAAGGGAATAACAGAATCGGTCACGCACATTAAAACGTGCGTCCTACCCATCCATTGCAAGACGCTCGGAAGTACCGGCGATCGAACAAAACCAAATACAGCGTGCAAAGTTTCCATCAGAGATAAAATCTGGAACGGTTTGACGAACATCGACGAGTGGTCGTACACCGTCGTCAATCTCTCCTGCCAATTGGTGGTGCGTCCAAAATTTGATGAGGCGGGCAACAAAACTGCTCTGAGTGCGCTCGCTAAAACTGCGGTCCATCCGAGCGATTGTATCAAGTTGTACAGTAACAGGTACCCGTGTATCAATCCCTTCTTTCTGCTAAAAGTGTTACTATTTCTATTATTATTAGTATTATTATTATTATTACTATTCGTCCCCATTGTTGGTTTTGCCTCTGTTCGCTTTTTTGGCGTGTTAAAAAATTTTGAGGAAAGATGAAAGAGGAAACATTTTTGCATTTTTAGGTCGGAGGAGGTCACAGGCGACAGGAGGAGGGCAGGAGATGGTTGGAAAAAAAAGTTGCCTTTTAAAAAAATTGCGCTTGTATTAGTAATTGAGAGGAGATGAAGAAGCGAGGAGGAGGAGGAGGCTTCGGGAGCAAGCAACCGGCTCTGACGATGGTTGAGAACATCCCGTTGGTTTCTTTTCCCGCGTCATCGTCATCATCGAACGAAGATGATGAAACAGAAGTTGAAGAAAAACGATTGGCTGATGGACCATCATCGATGATGAATCCAACGACAAGAACAACAGTTACGAGAAGACTACAACAGATCATTCGGTTACACGTGAGAGGAATGACGTGTTCAGCGTGTTCTGGAACCGTCGAAGGTGTTTTGAGTTCTATACACGGGGTCGAGAAAGCGGCGGTGAGTTTAACAACCGGACGAGCCGTCGTTGAGTTCGCGAGTTCACTCAAACAAAATATCTCCGACTTTGAGGCGCTTTTAGTGTCCTCCTTAGAAGACGTCGGTTTTGAAGCCGAAGTAGAGAAAGAGACGTCGATCGCGAACATATTTCTATCCGTAGAGGGAATGACTTGTTCGGCGTGCACGTCGGCAGTTGAACACGCCTTGAACGATACGCCGGGCGTCTTGAGCGCTTCGGTCGCGTTGTTGCCTCGAGGGTCGGCAAAAGTTTCTTTCGATTCAACCGCGACTGGACCGAGAACGATTATAAGTGCCGTCGAAGATTGTGGGTTTGAGTGTAATTTGTTATTCGTCGGCGATGGTAAAGAAGGCGGGTCGAAGAAGCGGAAATCGGAAGCCGAGGAGTACTGGTCTTTGTTGATTTCGGCGTTGATGTATACGGTGCCCATAATTTTAATCAACATTGCGTTTACTCACGCCGATTTGCTTAAAAATTTCATCAAGACGCAGATTCTCGACGTGAAAATATCGACGTACATGCAGTGGGCCTTAGCGACTCCCGTGCAATTCGTCGTTGGACGACGGTTTTATACCGGAGCGTACAAATCGCTCCGACACGGCAGCGCAAACATGGACGTGTTAGTCGCCATGGCGACAAATGTGGCGTATTTTGCCTCGGTGTTTACGATATTTCATTGCATTACGATTGGGCACAACTACGGGAAAACGTTTTTCGATACGAGCTCGATGCTCATTACGTTTATTTTGCTCGGAAAGTATTTAGAGTCCTCGGCGAAGAAGAAAACTTCAGATGCGGTTACTAAACTACTCCAACTCGTGCCTTCGGAAACTATCTTATTGACTTTGAACAAAGATGGAACGTCGTACTCCGAGAAAGTCATTTCTGCAACGTTAATCCACAGGGGCGATATATTGAAAGTAATGCCTGGAGCTCGCATCGCCGCAGATGGCGTTTTATTAGATTCCGAGTTGGCCTACGTGGACGAGTCGATGTTATCGGGAGAAAGCATGCCGATAAAGAAATGCGGAAAAGATACCATCACTGGAGGTACGCTCAACGCAGGAGCGGCGTTTCTCATGCGCGCGGATAAGATCGGCTCAGAGACGTCGTTGTTTCAAATCGTAACGCTCGTTGAAAACGCACAGCTTGCAAAAGCACCGATTCAAGCGGCGGCGGATTCCATCTCGAATGTCTTTGTTCCGTTCGTGATCATCGTGTCCGCTTTCACGTTCTTTATGTGGTATTACGCTGGCGCGCAAAATAAATACCCAGAAAGCTGGCTTCCCGAAAACGAATCAAGATTTATCTTTGCCATGCTCTTTGGTATCTCTGTCCTCGTGACTGCGTGCCCGTGCGCTTTAGGGCTAGCAACACCGACCGCGGTAATGGTTGGCACTGGCGTCGGTGCAAGTAACGGTATTTTGATCAAAGGTGCAGACGGTTTGGAACGCGCGGCAAAAGTGAACAAAGTGTTGTTCGATAAAACCGGAACGCTCACGCAAGGCAAGCCGAAAGTCTTGGAGTTGAGAGTCTTTAGTAGTACTTATTCGCAACAACAACTTGCTGAAATAGTGGCCGTTGCAGAGAAAGATAGCGAACACCCGCTTGCGCATTCGTTCGTGAAGTATGCGGATGAAACGACAAAAAGCAACGACGAACCAAATAAAGATAAAGTTATCTCGTCGCAAGTTATTCCAGGAGAAGGTTTAAGGTGTGTCATGGAAAGTGGAATTTCTGTGCACATAGGAAACGAAAAGCTCGTCGGTGGTGCCGAGAACATACCTCACGAAGCGCGGAAATTCGCAGGGGAACACCAAAGCGAGGCGCATACGGTCGTTTTCGTCTCGATTAACAACGCCGTGGAAGGTGTTTTTGCAGTTTCAGATCCAATCAAACCCGAAGCGGCTGGTGTTGTTGCCATGCTAGCTAGAATGCACATAGAATGCGCGATTGTCACCGGAGATAACATCGAAACCGCGAAAGCAATCGCGAGCGAATGCGGCATTCAGAACGTTTACGCTCGAATGTCCCCGAAAGATAAGGCCGAAAAGATTGCCGAAATGAAGAATACCAATCCTGACGCTGTCATAGCAATGGTTGGAGATGGTATCAATGATGCTCCAGCGTTAGCTTCGGCGGATGTTGGAATAGCGATAGGTTGCGGCACAGAAGTTGCCATTGAGGCGGCTGATTTTGTATTGATGAAGAGCGATTTAGAAGATGTCGCGGTGAGTTTGGATATTGCTCGAGAAACGTTTCGAAAAATAAAAATGAATTACATCTGGGCCCTGGGATATAACATCATCGCCATTCCATGGGCCGCTGGTGCTTTCTATTCGAGAACTATGTTTCAATTACCGCCGTGGGCAGCCGCCGCGTTGATGGCGTTGAGTTCAGTTTCAGTCGTGTATTCGAGTTTGAGTTTGCGAAGTTACAAGCGCCCAATCGCGACGTCTCTGAGTGCGATCCGAATTAGCGGCAAAAGTATCGAGCTAGATTCAATCTCTTCCGACTATCAGTAGTTATATATTTCTGTGCAAGTTAATGATTTTTGTGTATGTATTTAGAGCGATATTTAGAGATTATAGTGGTAGTGTATGCAAGCAGTTAGTACTCGTATATTTATATTTTATTCTTCTTCTTCCCTACTTTTTGTTTCAAATCAAGCAAGCCAGGAGGAGGGGTGATTTCAATCAGCCCTTGGTCGACATCTACAACAGGCACGATATCTTTCACGAACGGTATATACACGTAATACTCCACGACGTCGATTTCGACTTCTCCGTTTTTATTCGTCTTCGTTTCCATCTCTGGTTGCATGAGCACCTTCATCAAATCCTTCTCGCCGGCGCCGCGATATATGTCTTCAACCACACCTACAACTTCCCTCTCGCCTTCGTGCATAATCACCGTTAAACCCTCCAAGTCTTGGCAGTAGAACGCATCCTCTTCCTCGATTTCCGCTCGACTTTCTGCCCCGATGTATATGCGTCTTCCAATCATCGCCTCCGCCGTTGTGCGGTCCGAGCATCCTTTAAACTTTACAATCGGTTCTGTTCTTCCTTTACTCGTCACCCATCGTCCGTTGGCGATGCGCATGAACTTCCCCTCCGCTATGGGTCGATCGTATCCGTCGTTTTTCGACGATCTTCCTTGCGCAACATTTTCCACGTACAACTCCACCCCCGGGTTCATAAAACGTTCCTCGATAAAGTCCGTCAGAGGTAAAACTCTGACTTCGCCTTTCAAACCGTGCGCGGCGACGACGGCGCCGACTTGGATTAACGCACCCCTCGCGTCTGCGATTTCCTCGTTAATCTTTTGAGAGATTTCTTCAGCCATGGTTTCTTTGATATCTTCTGAAGATGTTCCCAAGCTGTTCATCAAAAGTGTTCTCTCTCGCGTTTGTTTTTTCCTCCTCCCGTTTCTCGTCGTCTGAATCGTCGTCGTCGTTTTCAAAGTGGGTGGTGGTGGTGATGAAAACGAAGACGAGGACGCGAAGCGATTGGAGTGCGCTCTCTGTTCACACATTGGTCGAAAACAGACGGCGAAAGATTGCATCATCGTGTCGTGTGCACTCTGCGGGTTTGTGTGTAACGCTGAATGCCAAGAACGTGCGGGGGTGGCGGCGAAAGCGAAAAGTGACGTTTTGAGACCAAAATTCTGCATTACACATCACTCGCAAAAGCGGATATTCACTGATGATAAATCATCATCGACGATGACTTATAGACGATGATGATGTCGATGGCTACTGGAGGAGGAAGAGAAAGAGACGTCGAGAAGAAGACAAAGAAGAAGAAGACAAAGAAGACAAAGAAGCACAAAGAAGAAGACGAAGAAGAAACGATGCTTTCGGAGGAACTTTCCGGAACTGTCGTGTTACTCCACGCGAAGAAGAAGAAGTCGACGACATCCAAAGAACCTCCACCTCTTCCGGAAAAGAAACTCTCGAAATCGCAAAAGCGGAAACTTTTGAAGGTGGAAGAGGACAAGAGGAAACGCGCGGGAAGGGAAGCCGTGCTCGAGTCGTTGAAGAAAAACACTCTCAAAGAGGAGGAGATGTATTACTTTGAGAAGTCCTCGACGCTTGGAAACAAAGAGACGAGGAAAGAGAAACTGACGAAACAAATGAAAGCAGAGCGAATGGGGATATCGAGTTATTTACCCGGGCAGAGAGAAGAGCAGGAGAGATTGGCGAAACGGGCGAAAACTGCCAACGAGAAAGACGCGGCGGAGTCTTCCGAGGAAGAGGAGGACGAGGCGCGAGAGGAAGACCGCGCAAAAGCGAAGGAAGAAGAAGAGCCATCGAAGGAGTTAACTGAACAAGAAAAGGTAGATTTAGAAGCACTAGGTGATGTGGACATCATCGAACGGTCTAAGATTGGCGTACAAACGCTCGATGGAGCCACGCGAGCGTTAGTTTCAGCTTTGAGAGAAAAATACAAGCTGAAAGAAGACGCCGCCGACGAACTTGCACTGCAACCGCAGCAGAAATCAGAATATCACGAAGTCTTCTTCGGCAGCGCGTACGCCGTTCCCGTAGAAAGAGATGAAAAAATACAAGAAGGACGCCTTCAGTTGCCCATTTTAGGCGAAGAGCACGAGATTATGAACGCGATTAATACAAATCCAATAAGTGTGATTTGCGGACAAACCGGATGCGGTAAAACGACACAGGTTCCGCAATTCCTATACGAAGCCGGGTATGGAGATCCAGGTTGTGTGGACCATCCGGGAGCCGTATGCGTGACACAACCGAGACGAGTAGCCGTGACGTCGACAGCGAAAAGAATAGCCGAAGAATTGAACGTGAAATTAGGAGGTGATGTCGGGTACCAAGTCCGTCACGATAAACGCGTCGGCGATACGCCTCGGATTAAATTCTGTACCGATGGTATTTTACTTCGAGAAATTCAAGCAGATTTGTTGTTGCGCAAGTATTCAGTCGTCATAGTCGACGAAGCGCACGAGAGATCGGTAAACACGGATATTTTGCTGGGTTTACTGTCGAGAATTGTGCCTTTACGGGCGGCTCTGACGAAAGAGAAGAATAATAAAAACGTCATCACGCCTTTACGTCTTGTCGTCATGTCTGCGACTCTGCGCGTCGAAGAGTTTGTGAAGAATAAAAAATTGTGTCCAATACCACCGGTTGTTATGAACGTTGCGGCGAGACAGTTTCCCGTGACGATACATTTCTCGCGAAGAACGGAAATGGTAGATTACGTCTCCGAAGCGTTGCGTAAAACGCTCGCGATTCACCGCAAACTACCTCCGGGAGATGTTCTCGTGTTTTTGACCGGTCAGAAAGAAGTCGAAGACTTTTGCAAACGGTTAAGAGGGAATTATCCCTTGAAGAAAAAAGTAAAGAAGAAGAAGAAACAGACGGCACATAGGATAACGTCGGAGCAAGGAGACGAGGACAACGACAATCAGGATGATGATGATGGTGAAGAGGAAGAGGAAGAGGAAGAGGAAGAAGAAGAAGAAGAAGAAGAGGAGGAAGAAGAGGACGATGCGATAGGTGATGCGTATGATGTAGATGCCGCCGATGCTGCTGGAGAAGTTTTGAATGATTTCAACGAAGACACGTTCAAAGATGACTTTGACGACGACGACGATGACCGCTCAGATATTTCCGAGGAAGATGAAGTTGTCGTAATGGGCGACGCGCTGACCGAAGAAGAGACAAAAATAGCCGAGGCAGATTGGGCACGAAAATACGCACCGACTGCCAACTTCAAAGTCATCACTGATGATAATACCGATGGCAAAAAGAAAGAAGAAGGAGGTACTGATGAGAGTAACAATCGTGAAAATGACGATGATGGTCCTGGGCCGTTGAACGTTTTACCTTTGTATGCCATGCTTCCGCCTCAAGCGCAAGCGCGCGTGTTTGCGAAAACACCAAAAGGGTATAAAAGAAACGTCATAGTATCCACAAACGTAGCCGAAACATCGCTTACAATCCCTGGAGTTCGATATGTCGTCGATGCTGGACGTCAAAAGGAGAGAAAGTACGAAAAAACTTCTGGCATGTCTCGATTCGAAGTTGGATGGATTTCAAAAGCATCGGCTGAACAGCGCGCTGGTCGTGCTGGAAGAACTGCGCCTGGACACTGCTATCGCCTGTTTTCGTCTTCGCACTACGTAAACGATTTGAACGAGTTTGCTGCCCCGGCAATAACGACTGCACCGGTCGATGGAGTCGTTTTGAGCATGCGCTATTTAGGCATCGACAAAGTGTTGAATTTCCCATTCATCACGCCGCCGGATTTCGAGCAAGTTCGACTGGCTACGCGTACTCTGGAAATTCTAGGAGCAACTAACCAAATAGGCGAGCTTTCGGATATTGGTCGAAGAATGGCACAAATTCCAGTCAGTCCGAGACAAGCAAGAATGCTAATAGCCGCTTCTGTATCGGGCGTAAAAAACTGTTTGATTTACGCGATAGCGGTGTGCGCCGGTCTCGGTATGGATTCACCGTTTTTAAAACACGTCGAAGCAAACGATAGCGAAGATAGAAACGATAGAAACGACGACGACGACGAAGAAAAGGAGATGAAAGAAGGGAAAAAATCGAACGCGCCGCCGCCGCACGTCAAGTTTCATCACGTGAACTCAGACGCCTTGACAGTTGCGCAGTGCTTGTTGGCGTACAACCAGTTTGTAGAGGCAAATGGTCCATCGAAAGCGCACGTGTTTTGCCAAGAAAATCGTTTGCATGAACGCACTATGCGTGAAATGTCAGATTTACGCAAACAGTTGTTCCGGGTATTATCTCGAATAGGTTTGATTGAAGAGGATGAAGTCGCTGAGAAAGTCAGTGTTAGCAAGATTGTTATTAAACCGAATTCGGATTTAGATAAAGCGCTACGAAAGGCTTTGTGTTGCGGATGGATCGATCAAGTCGCTCGACGTTCGAAACAGAAAGAGCTCGAACAGTATGCTCGAGATGCAGAAATCAGAGGCGAAAATCTGGACTCGATGTCGCGAAGCACGAAAGCGTTGCGATACAAGCCGGCGTTTGATTCTTCGAGCAACGGTGGTCTCGATGACAACAGACCAGTTTTCTTGCACCCATCCTCCGCGTTGCACAAAACTGCGTCTGAGTTCATTGTCTACAACGACTTAATCCAAACGCAGAAGCGACCGTATGTGGTTGGTGCGACGACAGTTGAACCGAGTTGGTTGTTGCAAAGTGAGTGTTTATTAGAAGGCATGGATAGAGTATTAGACGACCCGATACCGAGATACGCGCCAAATCGCGATCAAGTCGTGTGTTGGGTAGCACCTCGGTTTGGACCGCACCTTTGGGAGTTACCTCTGAAAGCGATGAACGTGACTGAACTCGAGAAAGCAGTCGGTCCGTTTGCGACGGCGTTGCTTCTCGGAAATGTCTTCCAGTGTTTCGCGGAGATCAAAGACAAGTACGCGGCTAAGCCAATTCTGTGTTCGCGAATTGAAGGTAGAAGTCAACCGAGAGTTCAAAACTTACTGTACGAGTTGAAGAAAAAAGGCGTGTGCACAAAGGAAAAGTTGGCGCGAGAGTTGGCGCGAAACCGCGACTATTTGCGCAAAGAAATCAGCGCTTGGTTGAAAGCCGGTAAACAGCACACTCTAGATAACATTTGGGGGAGATGGAAATAGAATTATAACATAGTCCCCGTTAGAATTGCAAACGAATTGTGATAGTAGTATTATACATTATCAGTAGTGATTTGTTGTACGGCTTTATTAGTCTTCGAAGAAAATTGCTACTTTTATACTTTCCTCGTTCAAGAGGTATACTGATTTAGGAAGAAGAAAGGGGATACTAAAATTATGTGGTACTCTCTCTTGAATTTGAATTTTGAAAACGATAAGAAGGTGTTATGTGTGAATAATGATTAATCTTATATAGCGCAATGAGGCACTTTATTGTGTACTTATGGTGAAGATAAGAATCTTCAATTTGTTTGTTTGATGGTTGTTTCAAAGGCACAGCGTTAGTTAATAACTTACGCACGTTCACCTCTGATTCTTCTCGCCAATTGGACATCCTTCGGCATGATGGTGACTCTCTTGGCGTGGATCGCGCACAAGTTGGTGTCTTCGAACAAGCCAACCAAGTACGCTTCGGACGCTTCTTGCAAGGCCAAGACCGCGGAGGATTGGAATCGCAAGTCAGTCTTGAAATCTTGGGCGATTTCTCTGACCAAACGTTGGAACGGCAACTTTCTGATGAGCAATTCCGTGGACTTTTGGTACTTGCGGATTTCTCTCAACGCGACGGTACCCGGGCGGTATCTGTGCGGCTTCTTGACGCCACCAGTCGCCGGCGCAGATTTGCGCGCGGCCTTAGTCGCGAGTTGCTTTCTCGGGGCTTTGCCACCGGTGGATTTACGAGCAGTTTGTTTGGTACGAGCCATTGTGTTTGATTTATAATGAAGATTTCTTTTGTGTCAAACGATTCATTTGACTCTCGAAAACGGAAAAAAGGTTTGAAATCAAGATTTTACGTTTGGTACGACATCAGATGTATCACTGATTCATATTAATCGAAACTTCTTAAGAGGAAAGATATACTGAATATCTATCGAACAAGCCCAAGCGCGTTCAAATCCGTAAACAGTAACATACCTTTCAGCGCGCTTAATGTCGCCGATTATTTAAGGTCTTGCATTTTCGAGCAGTTGCGAAAAAAAAGGTGCACATTGTACACCATCATTTAGGGTTGTACATTCACAACAGTCGTTTGTATTCGATGCTCACGGAACTTGGAGAGCAAAAGAAAAGCTAAAAAGTTCTGATGCGATAGATATGGGGATGATAGATGGTTACGAGGAGTTATGTTGTATAATTATTTCTTTTAAAACGTGATACGCGTTCCAAGTGATAAGGGATCGAGGTTGTTCTTTTTGTTGTATTTTCTTGTCGTTGATTGAATTTCGTCTTCGTAGCTTTTTCACGCTCGACCTTCTCAAACGCTCGTTCGTGCGACTCGTTTCACTTCATATAGCAAAATTGAGAAGTAACCCCTGCAAAACAGGCCAAAAAACACAAAAACACACAAAGAAACGGACGAAAACGTCCGTTCAATCGTCATTAAAAACAAATAATACATATTCACAATGTCCGGCAGAGGTAAAGGTGGTAAAGGTTTAGGTAAAGGTGGCGCCAAAAGACACCGCAAGGTGTTGAGAGACAACATCCAAGGCATCACGAAGCCGGCGATCCGTCGTTTGGCAAGACGTGGTGGCGTCAAGAGAATCTCTGGTTTAATCTACGAAGAAACCAGAGGTGTCTTGAAGGTGTTCTTGGAAAACGTTATCCGTGATGCGGTTACGTACACCGAACACGCCAGAAGAAAGACGGTCACCGCCATGGATGTCGTCTACGCGTTGAAGAGACAAGGCAAGACCTTGTACGGCTTCGGCGGTTAAGCGTTGTCATTTGTATTCTTTCCGCTCTAAAATTCGGGAACAGTTCAAACAACGAAAAACAAAAATTGAAGATTCTTATCTTCACCATCCATACATCTCGTATAAGATACTCTCTAAACACACACGCACATGACGTACGCGCTTTCTTTGTTTTCTTTCATCTTCATCGCGTAATTATTATACAAAACAACCTTTTAATATTACGCGTATACTATTCTTCTAATACAAAAAAATTTCTAAGAATAACCAACAATAACAAAATCAGCGGTTCAGAAACTTTGGATTGTTCCAACTCAAGACGTCCGGATGTACGCTCTCTCGGACAACCTCCAATCGAAATTTCCATCGTTTACTCAGATTTGCATTCAAAGTCTTTTTATTCAGCTGGTACATGCTTTCCAACGTCGCGAACGTTTGCGCAAAGTGCGGCGAGTTTGGGAAAATACGCATTGAACTCCTGCAATGCATCAGTAAAAGTTTGAATAATTCGACGCCATCCGAGCTCTCATCGTCGCAATCTTTAACGTAGTCTAAAACAGCCTCTCTGGTGACGAATGCCTGCCAATGATCGTCTCGCATCAACGCTTTTCGCATGAATCTATACACTTGAATAGGCGTCAGCAGTTTTTGCGATAACGCAGCTTTGGCAAACTTATATCTCCGCGAATATTTCGTTCGACGCGATTCGTTCCATCGCAACAACTCGTCGTCTTCGGACGCGCTCGTATCGCTTTCATCGCTATCATGTGAATACTCGTCGTCGTCGGAAGAAAAGTCGTCGTCTTCTTCGTACATCGAGGAAGAGGATGAACTACTCTCTCCTTCCTCTTCGTCTTGGTCACTCTTGTGGTGATTTCGACGACGGTGTCTACGGTTTTTCCTGTGGCCATTCTGTATCATCAAGAGCGAGGCATCTATGCTTAGCTCGCCGGTATTTAAATCGAAGAGCTTTTCGAATCCAGTTTCGTTAGAACACGGCATGTAAAACCACCTCGGATCCGTCGGTGGTTTCGCCACGGTGGATATTTTCGCCGTCAGCGATACTTTCGCCTCGTCTTCGCATCGCAAGCAGTGGCATTCGAAACCAAACTGTTTCCTAAGAATACCTCGTCGAATATCTACGGGCACCCAAGTTAAAATCGGCCCCGCGTAGTTAATAGTCAACTCTTCCCCGGCGCGAATATCGCGCAAAGTATAAATCGAACATGCCTCGTCGACCGTGTTTGATACCGCGCAATTCGGATGACAGGAGTGATTAAAATGCTGAGAAACCGTATGCGTGCTCAAAAGTTTGTAATGCACGTAAGAGTTTCGCTTTTCGACGCCACCGAATTGCGTAGGTTTCAAAATATTTCGAACTTGGCCAATTGCGGTCTTCTCGATTTGCTTTTCTACTCTCTCCCACGTTTCGCTCGATATCGAGTACTCATCCTCGTCTTCGAGTTCACCTTCTTTTGCTTTACTACTAATATTATTATTATCACCATTTTTTGCCTTGGCTTGCTTCAGAAGTTTATTCCTTCTGTTTTCCTCTTCTTCTTTGCGCAAAAACGCGTTTCGCGCCTCAACCTCCAACGCTTTTTCCGTCAGACTCGCTTTCGCCGCCTTCAAACTCTCGTACTCTCCACTCACCTCTACTTTCACGTATTCTCTCACGAGCTCTGTAATCGCTGGCACGGTCGTTTTTGCGATAACTCCGACGCCTTTGTGCGACATTTTCTCTCCGATAAACCTCACGCTTTGTATCTTTGACCAGTTTGGTGTCTTTTTCACATTCTCTTTCAACTTCAGCTCGCTCTCGTCGTCCGGGGCTATTTTCCTCGCGTGTCGTCTCCGACTGTCCCTGCGCCTCTTTTCTTCTTGTTCGGAATCGTTATCATCCGAGAATAGCAGCGAGGTTTTCCTTTGCTTCGTAGTATTGGCACCATCGTCGCGTTGTTCATCATCATCGTCCTCTCCTCCTCCTCCCAAGGGTTCCCAGTTTCGTTCATTTCGCGTCGTCGTCGTTTCAACGCTCGTTCCACTCGCCATCTCTCGACGCTTCAACCTTGCGCTTCACTCTTTGCTCTCGTCGCCATTTTTTCACGTTGTTATTTTTATTATACGTATTCTTCTTTGATATTTTGCGAAGAAGAAAGCGTGGTGTGTTCTGTTGCATCCATCGCGTGTTGGTGCGTGTTTTGAGGAGGTGGTGTTCGTGAGAAAAAAGCGAAAAAATGTATGAAAAAGCGTTGCCGTCCGTGTGCACACATCTCTGTTTTTTCAAGAGGGCGCGATTTTTTACGAGGAAAAAAGTCGCTCTCTTCATTGCGCTCTCTTCATCATTCACGACGTTTTTCTTCACTTTTCAAAAGGAAGAGAGAGAGAGAGAGAGATTGATATTTGTCGAGAGGACAACACTTATTATAATAAAAGCACACGACGCGCGCGCGCACAAACAAAAACAACGAAACGGGGAATACATAAAATGTTCAGTTCCCCATTCAAGTCGTGGAATCGACAACACACGCAGCAGGAGGACTCAGAGATGAGAAAAGACGGGGAGAAGTTGTTTGAAGAGAGTAACAACACGAACAACACGAACAACAACAACAACGCGGTGACGTACAAGGCGCGGTTGATGACGTTTTTCGGTCGACGGAAGAAGAAAACTACGACGACGGTTCCTCCGAAGAAGAACGAGAAAGATGATACTAATGGAAAAACAACTCGGGGGGGGAACAGGGGGAACAACGACAAAGAGAACGACGGGGTTGGTAGGAGTCTCATAAACGAGAAAGAAAGAACAAAAACGACGACGCAATCCACAGAGCAGCAGCAGGAAGCGGTCAAGAAACCGATGCAACAAAAGCGCGCGCAAAAGTTGAAGGACAACGTCCAAAAGTCAAAGGAAGAGAACGCCGCGAACGCACGTTTGCGAGAACAGAGAGATTACTTTGACAAAATCGATAAAATGTCGAGTTTGCAAAGCGAGAGCGAGTGTTCGCCTCTGCCGGCGCACCGCGGGACGATGCAAAATAACGCGGGACGAAACATGGAGCTGTCACCGCTCGGCGTGATTAAAGCAGTTGGTGGATTAGAGTTTGACGGCGTGGATGCAAAGAAGGCGATAAAAGAAACGCGCATGGAACAACAACAACAACAACAAGCGAAAGACGAAGAAAAAGAAGAAGAGCAGGAAGAAGAGTTTTCGTTCCCGACGCCGCAGCAACAACCGCACTTTTTGCTCGGAAACAACGCGACGCCATCGCCGGCTTCGCAAGACAGACGAACGGCAGAGTGGTTAGCTTCCTCGCAATTACCGGCAGTCTCGGAACACGCGCTTTTAGAAAGCGTGAGAAACTTAACTTTAGAGGAGAAGATCGACGAAGAGTGCGAAGACGAAAAGGAAGCGCCGTCGTCTTCCTCGTCGCCATCTTCGATAAGGGAGACAGAATCCATCGCGCAAACAAAATCGCAGTCGTACAAGTCTCCGTTTAACAAATCAACTCGTTCGTCGCGACGAAGAACGTCCTCGGTGCACTCGTACCATTCGATTCACGACTATAAACCAGTCTTGGCGACGAAGAACGCGCATCGCGTGAGCGAAGGAAGTTTGCCAAAGGAACAAAGACGCTCATCGCTTGGCGGCACGATACGAAAATCTATAGTTGGTCTCCAAGCTACGGTCGCGAATGCAGATATACAGTCACCACTCGTCGAAATCGAGAACGAAGAAGAAGAAGAAGAAGAAGAAGAGGAGAAAGAAGAGGCTGCAGTTGAAGAGACTGAGGAAAAATTCCTCACGAAAGAGGAATCGAGTGAGCTCGGACCACTCGAGGCGCTTCTCAAGGAATGCGAGCAATCGCCAGAAAACGTCAAGACCGTCTCAGATGAAATTAAGAAAGCGAAAGATCCAAACTCGAAGAAAAATTCGCTCACGATCGAGAAAATTGGAGAAGGAACGTACGGCGAGGCATACATGTGCGACAATGTCGTTTTGAAAGTTGTGCCCATTAGCGACGAGAAGAAGGAGACTAGTGCAAACACGAAAAGAGGTAAAGAAAACGTCGAAAACGGCGCAGAAGAGAAAGAAGGAGAAGAGGAATACCCCCAAATGGTCGCTTCGGAGATCAGAGCGGAAGTTGCAGTCGCAAAACGCTTGACGAAGTTACAGCCGCACCTCGTCGCGCCAAAGGCGAAAAACGTCACGGACGGCTTCGTCCCGCTCGACCGCGTCGCCATTTGCAAGGGGCCATACGATAAATTACTCCTCAAAGCGTGGGAATCCTTCGATTTCCGCAAAGTTTCCGAAAACGAAAACCCGTCCATGTGGCCAAAAGATCAGCTCTACGTCGTCTTTAGCACCAGAAACGGTGGCATCGACTTGGAAAATTTTAACCTTCATGATTGCAAAGAAGCGTTTTCAGTACTTTTGCAAATCACCGTGGCTTTAGCCGTCGCCGAAGAGGCTTGCGGCTTCGAACACAGAGATTTGCACTGGGGTAATGTGCTCTGCAAACGTGATAAGGTTGATTTGGAGAACGACAGCACGAGAAAAGCGCGATTAAACGGCGTCGACGTGACTTTAGACACGTACGGCGTGACTGCCTCGATTATCGATTTCACGCTTTCGAGAGTTGAAATCAAAGACGAGTCTGATGTCGTCTTTTGCGATTTGAGTTTAGATCCGGAGTTGTTTGAAGGTCCGGAGGACGACGCGCAAAGCGAAACGTACCGCAGAATGCGGAAAGCGTTGAACAACCAGTGGGGCGCCAGTTGCCCGCAAACCAACGCCTTTTGGTTGCACTATTTAGCAGACACGCTCTTGACGAAGAAAGAGTTCAAGATGAGCCCAAATCAAAAGCAATCGCTCGGAAAGTTCCGAATGAACTGTTTGCAGTACGAGTGCGCCGCAGACGCGATTTGGGATCCGCTCTTTGCTGGAATGTGGTCCAGCGGAAGGAAATAAAGTTTTTCAATAGAGTGCTGCGAGAGGAACGAAGCGAAAGCTTCTCGGAGCGGCGAGGACAAGAGACTGTGTGAGAGAGAGAGAGAGAGAAACAGAAACAAACAAACACACAAAATACTTAATCACCATGTAATTCTACTATATCTATACATATCATTTCACTCACTACTCACTAACTATTTGCGCGACCTCGAAAGGCGTCCCCCCACTTCTCCTCCTTCGTTTGCGTCTTGGTAAGCACCCATTGCGACTCCCCCGCGGAGTTTATCGTTTTCACTCGCACGTGGAACCGCATGTTCGGTTGTAACTTTTCGATGAAAAAGCTCCTCTCCGTCCCTTCGTATATTGGCATCCACGACAGAGCTCCGAGCGCTTCTTTAATCTCTTTCCTTTGCGGTTCTATCTCCAACTGATAATAATCACAGTAGTTATACTCCGACGTCTCTTCTCCGCATTCCCAAGATACTTTTAACGTTGTCGAAGTTGCCTCGACGCGCACGCATTCAGGCTCTTTGGGAGGCACAGAGTACAAGCGCGAGAGCAAGTACTTCTTCATCTTTCGATACACTGTGCCTATATAATTCATGCTCTACTGCTACTACTACTACTCCTACTCCTACTACAACTACAGGTACGAAAAGAGGATGGATTTTAGAAGATTTTTCAGTCAACAACAACAGACAAACATCACTTTTTTCTTTCTTTTCATCCAAACGAACACAGACGAGAACGAGCGGGCGGGCGGGTCTTTTTGAGACGACGTTCGAAGAGGTCATGTCTTCTTCGAGAAGAAAATCAGAAATAGTCACCTTACAGTTTGGCGAATACGCCAATCACGTCGGCGCGCACTTTTGGAACTTCCAAGACGAGCTGATTGGATTAGCGTCGTCCATTTCCGAACGAGACGAAGACGATTCAGACGACGATTCAGACGACGAGGAGAAAAAGTTAGTGAACCAAAACCGGTTCAACGCGATCGACCACGAGTGCTTATACCGCCAAGGGGAGACGAGACGAGGGGAAAGAATACAAACGCCGAGAGTCGTCGCGTACGACTTGAGGTCGAGTTTAGGCGGCGTCAAGCAGTTGGGGTATCTCTGCGACGAAGGAGATGATTTTTTTTCTTCAACTGTTTCTTCTTTGTCTTCTTCTCAAATTGCGCTGAAAACGTGGACGGGCGAGATGCGAGTGCACGAACAACCGCGAGCGAAGAAGTCGGAATATCTGAGACGATTAGAAGAAGAAGAGGAGGAAGAAGAAAAAGAAGTAAGAGGAGAGGAAAGAGATGCTGAAGAAGAGAAAGAAATAGAAGAGGATGATGATCGAGAAAAGAGGAAGGAGAAGAACGGTCGCGTGGCTGTAGTCGCGGCGGATGACGTTGAAAACGACGGGTCAGATATCGACCGGCTCGTTGAAGCGGCGAAGAAGCTCAAACACGACGCAATGCACTGGACGGATTTTTCGAAAGCGTTCTTTCATCCGAGGACGGTACAAGTTTTGGATGGAATCTTTGAAACGTCGTCGGAGGGAGTGAAAAGCTTCGCTGGATTTGGCGAAGGCGCCAGTTGGGCGATGGAACTCGATCGAAGAGAAAATCTCAGAGAAGACATCAGAAAGTGGGTCGAAGAGTGCGATTATTTGCGCGGGTTTCATGTTTTTGTGGACGATCATTCAGGATTCGGAGGTTTATGCGAAAAAGTGCTCGAAGAGGTGAGAGATGCGCACGGTCAAGGCGTTTCCATTCTCACGTTTTGTTGCCGCAGACCGCGCAACGATGAAGGAAGGAGAAACCATGAAGAAATCAAAATAAACAACGACGGGGACGACGACAATAACGAATTTTTAGAAATCACGCAGAAACGAAACGATGAGCGACGCCTCATGTTAAACGACGGATTATCGCTCGCGCGAATCTCGCCTCTCACGGACGCGTACATTCCTCTGTACGGTTCGCAACCGAACGGGCAACGGCACAGCGCGTATCAAACGTCTGCGAGAATTGCAACTGCTCTCGATACTATCACGACGCCGTGGCGACTTAAATCCACGGATGGATTTGAATCTTTCGTCGGAGCAGAAACTGTGGCAACGTTTATCGGCCGCATGCAATCGCAAGCCAACGCACCCTTCCTCCAGACGTCCATGTTTACGCGAAGAGGCGACTTTGCGTTTGAAGAAGACAAAATATCATTAATGGAGCCGCTTTTTACTTCTTCTTCTTCTTCTTCTTCTTCTTCACAACGAAGAAGAAAAGCTTCAAACGAAAGCGATGGAGAAGATGAAGACGCAGAAGAAGCTTTGGCAGAATCGCACGTCATTCGTGGAGCTCCGTTTGGCCAGTCTCGCCGCGTGTGCGAACAACTCGAGGAACGCCTGCGTTCCGGCCAACGCGTGGCCGGAATACCAATCGGGAGATGTGTTGCTGGTGCGTCTTTACCACTTCCAATGACGTATCCTACTGACGATAACGTCACGAGTAAATCTCCTCTACTCAGCGTTCACGCGATGACGAGACAAACGAGAACCCAGGAGAAGATGCTTTCGGAAAAAGCAAACAACTTTGAGCGAGCGTCTCGCAACTCTGGCGGGAAAGCTATGCTTTCGTCGTGGGGATACGACTTTGACGAAACGTGCGAGGTTGTCGAGCGCATCAGAACAGATGCAAAGCGGTACGTGGACGACGACTTATAGTAAGTAGATATTAGATAATTAGGTGTATACAAGTATATAATAGAATAGACAATCCTCAAGAGCTATAAAAATTTATGTGCGCGCGGATCCAAGGAATTCCAAAGTACAAGGGTGGTGGTGTCTTCTTTTGCCCTCGTATAACGAAAAGATAAGAAGAAATCCAACATTGCATTTGTAATCTTCTTTCCGCGCACACCGACTACAACAAAGAAAATACGATGATCCATCATTTACTTCTTCATTCTGTTCCACGTCGAGTGCGTTTTACCCGCCGGGGCCAAAACCTTACGTCCTTTCTTCATTCTTGCCTTCAAAACTCTTCTTCCGTTTGGCGTCGCTTTTCTCGCAAAAAACCCAGATTTTCTCGCCGTCTTTCTTCTGGTACCACCCAAAGTGCAACCAATGGATCGGCCACCGGCCGTAATGACTAAAGCACCGCGTCCATTACTCGCCGACGGGGTGACTCGTTTGTTGAACGCAAAAACGGACGCGTTCCCAACCGTTTTCTTCGCGGACAAAGACGTGGATGCGGCTGACGTTGAGGTTTTTGAGGTGGAGGATTTCAAGCTCATTCTCGTCATCGCCGCGGTCACGCAACTAGTAGCAGATAAAGTAAAAGCAGACATTATTGTTTGTTTTCTCTAATAAATTTCTTAATTGACTCGATTATATTATCTTAACGCGCGTGTGAATGTCGCGTGGTGTGTGATATGTGATGTTACCGCGTTCTTTTTTTTGACGGAAGATTTCCGAGGGCGTTTTTGGCAATTAGTCCTCTATCCTCTTCTCGTCCCAAAGGCATTTTTTTTACGACACCTCCTCCATCCAAAAACACGCAGAAAGAAGAAAGCAAGAGCAACAACCGACTTTTTCATCATCGCGAAGAAGGGAAAGAGAGTTTTTAATCTTTTTCGGAAAGCGCGCTTTAAAGTTCACACCCGAAGCGAGAAAACCTCATACACGCACACGCAACACAGATAATAAAAATGTCTTTCGCAGTTTCCTCCTTTGTTGGCACCAGAGTCGTCGCCAAGACGAACGTCCGCGCCTCTGCTTCCTCGAGAAGAGCGTCGGTGCAAGTCTTCGCCGAAAGAAAACTTTGGTACGAGTTCTCGTTCTCAATTTTTTTTTTGTAAATCTGCGCTTTTCGAGCGCGCGCGCGGTTGAGAGTAGTGCGATTTCACCTAGATTTCACTCGATCTGTCGACGGAATTGAATGCCGTAGTATTCGACGAGCGTTTTCACAGTATCGGATTGAACGAGTGGATGTCGCATCTCGCCTCTTTTCGCGCGATTGAACATTATTTTTTGCAAGAACCATCTCGAAGCGGAGAAGATACGGAGACGAGAGAGTATCTTTCAACTACAGAAAGGCTGTCGAACGCTTTTCCCAAAGAATACGATTTTTTCCTTTTCTCGCGCGCGCTGGCTGTTGTTCCTTTGATCATCATTATTTGCTGACTATAACGAAATCTCCTCTTCATTCACATAATCATCACAGGTTGCCGAACATCAAGACTCCGGACTACCTCGATGGTACCATCGCGGGTGACTACGGTTTCGACCCGCTCGGTTTAGGCTCCGATCCGGAACGCTTAAAATACTACCAAGAGGCGGAGTTGATGAACGCTCGATGGGCGATGATGGCGGTTGCCGGCATCTGCACGACCGAAGCTTTGGGCATCCAATCTAAGTGGTACATGGCTGGCCAAGAAGACTACGGTTTCCCGATCAACGCGCAGTTGGCTGTTTTGTTTCCGACCATGGGTTTCTTGGAAACGAAGAGAATCACCGGCTGGTTGGCGACGGGCAAGTCTGGCATCAATGAAACGTTTCCGTTTGACCCGTTAGGAATGGGCGCTGACAGTGATTCGATGAAGTTGAAGGAGATCAAGAACGGTCGCGCGGCGATGATTGCGTTCGTTGGCATCTGCGTCCAAGCGTTGGTGTTGAGAGAGGGTCCGTTGGCTGCGTTGCAAGACCACGTCGCGAACCCGTTTGGTAACAACTTAGCGACGAACGTCATGAACCTCCCGATCAACTTGGCGTAAATTTATACACACATAGAAAAAGAGAGAGAGAAAGAGAGAGAAAAGGAGAGAGAGAGAAGGAGAGAGAAAGATAGGGTGCAGAGAGAGAGAGAGAGCAGAGAGAGAGCAGAGAGACAGAGTTATGCTGATAAAACTTGTTGTAACAAACCAAAACTATAGATGCAAAATAAAGAAAGACTTTCGTTACAAAACACACACATCGCAAAACAAAAACAAAAACCAAAATGTCGCCGACGACGGACACTTCTGTCGTCGTCGTCCACTGTAAATTCGCCTCCGAGGACGAGTCGAAGACGATTTCGATATCGTTACCTCCCTCTGTCCCCGCGACGGTTCGAAAAGTGTGCGAGCAATTCTTATCCGAGCGCGCGGACGTTCAACAGTTGATACAAAAGAAAGGAGGCACGTTTGAGGGATTTAACGTCTGCGCTTTACCGAGGAAAGAAGAAGCGACATTAACGACGACGACAACAACAACAATAAAAACAAAGAAGGAAGAAGACGAAGAGGAAAGAAATCAGTCCACCATCAACGGGTTATCCGTCAGCGAAGCGTCGACTGTCTTAGACGATGCGAAAGTGTTACAAAACAACGATCGGGTCACCATGGCGTTGACGAAAGAATATAACTTGAAGAGTTTGAATCCGGTGAGGAAATATACGGTTGGTTCTTTCCACGGGACGAATTTACCGAAATTTAAAAGCGGGAAACAAGCTGCGGTAGAATGGCAAATGCGAAGGACGATCGACGAGGCGAACCCGACGGTAGCCTCTGGATTATCTTTAGTTGGAGGAAAAAGACAAGCGTTTGTCGGCGCGAAAGAGAAAGGACAAAGCGCAAAGTTTTACATTTTGAAAGCGCAAAACACGAACGATTTCTGCGCGTTGCCGATGGAGACTTGGTATAATTTCAGACAGTTGATGTCGAGAAAAGTGCTAAATTTAGAAGAAGCGGAAGAATTGATGAAGAATAAGCAAGATAGGTTGTACGAGACGTCGGCGAAGTTTGTCGGAAGCGGGGCGAACAACGCCGATTTAGACCGGTTTTCGGATTCGGATTCAGAGGACGATATCGTCAATCCAAAGTCCAGACGAAACAAAAAAAGGGGAGACGACACGGACGACGAAGACGAAGAGAACGGTGGGAAGAAGAGAGGAAGAAAGCGAGGCGGCGGCGGCGGGAAGAAGAAAGGCGATGACGAGGACGAAACGAAAGAGAAGAACGAAGACGGCATCGGCGAAGGATGGGAACACGATCAAACGTATTCCGACGACGAAGGCGGAGAAGTCATGGCAACTGCGGACCCGGAACAACAAGAAATAGATAAGCAAAACGCACCAAAACCTCCGACGGCGGATTCCGACGATGAGCTCGATGAAAACGCGCAGAAAATCAAAACGTTGTTAACGAGGCAAAACGCGATTGAAAATAACATCACGGCGGCGGCGATATTCTCGGACGACGACGACGATGATGACGACGACGATATTCCGGAAGATTTCGATCCCGATAAGGAAGAAGTGAACATCGGGAAAACGCGATCCCTGATCGATAAAGTGAAGCAAAAAGAAGTTAGAGATAAACAAGCGGCTAAGGAAGCGGCGGCGGCGGCTAAGGAAGCGACTGCCGAGCAACAGCGAAGAGCGTTAGCGCAGCAACAACAATTGCAGCAAGAACAGTTACAGCAACAAGCCACCGCAGCTTCCCAAGGTGTGAAAAGAACGGCATCGCAGGCTGGCATGACGAGTCAAGAAAACTCTGCTCGGAAATCAGCGCAGCGTCCGTTGTCTCGAGGAGCGAGCGCTCTGGGGGTTGGCGGAGACAAAATCAAAGACGAATCGGCCACAAATCCAGTCGAGAAGATTATTCGCGAACTGTTAAAGAAAAATCCCGGTCGCACGACGATGAAAGACATCACCAAAGCGTGCAGAAAGGCTGGATTGGTAAGTTCAGATGCGGGTAAAGCGCAACTGAAGCAAACGATCGAGCGCATATTGAGATTTAGCCAAACAAGCGACGGCGTAATGGTCGTAGCTTTGAAATGATAATGGTAATTGAATCTGTCTTGTGTTGTATTTATTTGTACAAAGAATTTTTTAGTTCGCCAAGGCGTACGTAAACAACCCAAGCATCGCCCCGCTGATGCAAAAGTTAATTTTCGGTCCGATAACTTTCGCCTTTTCGATAAACACGCGTCTCGCGGCGGTTATGTTCCACCAAGCAAACGCCGCCACCGAGGCGTACGCCGCGGACATTTCGTCTCCACCTTTAAATGCAGCTTGGTACGTCATGGCGGTTAAACCGAGAACACCGCCGACTAACCCGTGCGCGACGTACGTCGTATTCTTCGTGTATCCAACGCCGTGATCTTTAAGACTGTTGTTTATATATTAGTATTTTGATGATGATGATGATGATGATGATGGTGATGATGATGATGATGATGATGCGTTAGTGCGTACTCATCATAACGAGACCGGGAACAACAAAACAAAATTCGATCGTCAACGAGAATTGAACGAAAAAGGTAAATGTGCAAATTCAAATTCATTTTCGCACGACGATACGAGAAGAAGAAGAAGAAGATCTATGTATATATATATTAAAAGCAAACGTACTATTTCGCCGGCATGAGAATGACGTTGGACGCGTACGCCGCGCCTACGATCGTGTTGATTTTCAACACCGTGTTCAGCGTGATGTTCATCATATATTATTTTCTTTCTTTCGTGTTGTGTGTTTTTATATTCTTCGAAATGAAGAGGAAGTGAGTGAGAGATGATTTTTGTTTTTTTTTTGCTCTTCGCGAAGAGCTCGTAAAAACGTGGGGGGTTTGCAGGTTTGACATGAGTAGTGCAACAGAGTTTTCGATGGCATCGCCACCAACAGCACCGAATGTGGTATCGTTCGAACAAATGCCGGAAGGGGCAAAAGTCCAACTCGAATTCGATACCAGCTACGCGAATTTCAAAGTCGAACGGAAAGCGGACGAAATTGGAGACGCGAACTTTCCCTCGAACTTACACAACGTCGCCGAGTTATTCGGTCAATTACACATGTTGAAAAACGTAACCAACTTACACCGATGCGTCGAACGGTTTAAGACAATCTTGAAAGAAGGACCGGATGGGAAACAGAATAATCGCATGGGACAAGCAGCCATCGTGTGTTTCAACTGTGGATGTGTCGCTTTGCCTAAAGGTGGCGACGTTGGGATGGAGTGCGCAAACTGCGGGGAGAAAGAGCAGACGAATAAAGTGGTCTGTAAACGAGAAGATGGATCGATGGTTCCTTGGATTGAAAACGGAGTGAAACCGATGACGGAAGAGGAGAGGAGGAAGAAGATAGAGGCGGACGTGGCGATGGCGAGGAAGTTACAGAGTCTCGATGAAGACGGTAATAAGAATGGGTAGTGGGGAAAGGGAAATGTACTAGCGTAAACTTGCATTAAAAACTTAATCATTCGCCGCGTTCGTATCTTCGCCTTCTCTCCTCACTCTCACCGCTACCACTGCTACTACTACTGCTGCTGCTACTACTACTACTCCTATTGCTGCTCCTATTGCTACTTCTACTACTACTACCACCAAATCTACCACCTTGTTCTCTTCTCCTTGTTCTCTCGAATGGCACGTCTTGTCGTCCTCCTTGTCGTCGTCGTTGCTCCCGTTCTTTGAGCTGTTGCGTTCGTTTTGCTTCATCCGCGTTACCATCCGAGTGATTCACGAACCAATCCGGCAAACTCTCTCCGGACTCCATGAAAGCATTTCTTAATTGTTTATAGATTGGCCCGTTTCCAACCTCGTCTTCAAATCCAGCCACGTATAAGCTCGTCGATGTTCCTTTCTTCCCGGCTCGAGCGGTTCTTCCCAATCGATGGACGTACTCTTCAAAGTCTCGTTTATCCGTCGGCAAGTCGAAATTAATCACGTGCTCGACGAGAGGAATATCCAAACCTCTCGAAGCAACGTCCGTGGCAACTAATAACGATATTTTCCCATCTCGAAAAGCTTCTAACGTTCGGACTCTCGCGCCTTGCGTCAAATCTCCGTGTAGCGCTTCGACTGTAATTTTTTTCTTTAAATCCGAATCCGAATCCGACGACGACGATGACATGGACGATAAACGTTCCTTGAGCCAAATTGCCGTTTTCACTTGTTTGCAAAACACCATCGTTTTTTCGTCACTTTTATTTCTACTTTCTATGGCCTCGAGAAGTAACGGGAATTTATACTCCTTCGGTTCCTTCTCATCCGTAGCGTTTGTTTTGACGACTTCTACCAGTTTTTGCGTCACGCCGCGAGCCAACGCACCAACGCGTCCAACAGATATCCTCGCGCGATACGGCGACGGGCGCGTGTATTTAGAGGCCAAAGTGAGCACTTTCGGTGAAAACGTTGCGGAAAACAAAAGCGTTTGTCGTCCATTCTCTTCCGTTGGAATCTTGCCCCGGTTGCCCAACAAATCTCTCAGTTGCGGTTCAAATCCAAGATCCAGCATGCGGTCGGCTTCGTCCAATACTAACAGTCGAACTTCACGCAAGTCAACGTATTCGTCGTCGCAAAAATCGAGCAAACGTCCTGGCGTGCACACCAGAATTTCCGGTCCAAATGCGATGTGTTCGAGCTGTGGCTTACAATTTTCTCCTCCGTGCGCGCACGCGACTCGGAGACCGGTATCGAAACACACTTTGCGCACGTCCAAGTAAATTTGTCGCGCGAGTTCGCGAGTTGGTGCTAATATAACCACCGAAGGTTGACACGGTGTCGATATTGTCGCTATCGTTTTTGTCGTTGCATCAGTATTGTCCCGTTCCTCCTCGTTCGATGATGTTGAAGTCGTCATCGCCGCACTCTCTCTTTTCTCCGCTTTCCTCTTCAAAGCAATTTCAACAGCCGGTATCGCAAAAGCGAGCGTTTTCCCACTCCCAGTGTGCGCGGAACACACTAGATCTAATCCGCTCATCGCTAACGGTATCGCGTGTTTTTGTATCGGCGTCAATTCGGTGAGCCCCATTCTCTTCTCCACGTTGGTGACAACCGCTTTGTCGTGCACGGCCAAAGACGACTCGCTCAAGCGTCGAACGGCAGTTGGCGACGATATCGTGGTGGACTCTGAATCTACCTTTACCTCCACGTCGTCGTACGTCGTAAACAAATCTCGTCGCTCGTTCTCGACTGTTTCTCTCGGAAATAACTCGCTCTCTTGGTCTGGTAAACATCTCCCGTGACTTCTCGCGCCACTCAAGACCTCCCCGCCAGTCTTCGCCGCTTCTACTTCCTTTAAGAAAAACTCCCTCTCTTCTCGTTTCCGGAGTTTGATTTTCTCTCTCTGCTTCGCCGTCAAAAACTGTTGTTGTTGTTGTTGTTGTCGTTGTTCTTTGTGTTCGCGTCGCGAAGACGAGGAAGACGAGGAAGAAAAGGAAGACGAGGCGTTTATTGTTGTTCTCGTTGTTCTCGTGACGACGGCGCATTCTCTCCGCCTCCTCCTCCTCCGATGATGATGATTTTGGTCGTGATGATGATGACCACGACATCGAGAAGAAAAAGAGCAACAATACCCACCAAAACAACTTTTACTAGTATTATTAGTAGTATTAAGCATCGTCGTCTGAATCGTCGTCATCTTATCGCTGCTCTTATTATTATATAGACTCGCGCGTGTCGTGTGTGTAAATTAGTGTCGACAATTGGGTAGACGCCAAAAAGAATTCTCCAGTTCTCACCCGTCTGTCTCAGGGGAACATGACGACGACAGCAGCGAGTGTTGAGTGGTGTTGCGCGTGCTGTCCAAGCAGTCGTCGTAGGAATAGTAGCAGTAGGAGTAGTAGCAGCGATAACAGAAGAAGAAACAACAGACGAGGATCATCATCAATCTCATCATCATCATCATCATCATCATCATCATCGTCGTCGTCATCAACGACGTCAAAGACGAATTCGAGAAAAAGTGATAAAACTCCTCCTCCTCCTCCTTCTCCTTCTCCAAATTCTCCGAATTCTCAAACTCCGTTTGTAAAAGTGGACGCGAGAGTGTTCATCGTCGGCGCGGGCGTTGGGACGGGTTCTATACAAAACTTAACCATCCGCGCGGCGAACATCTTGAAATCCGCGGATGTGGTCATTTACGACGATTTAGGCGTCGATAGCGAGGAAACTTTATCTCTGTGCGGACAGAAGTGTAAGAAAATATACGTCGGTAAGAGAGGCGGGAGAGCGGAAAAGAACACGTCGCAAGCGGAGATTAACAGTTTGTTGGTGGAGTTGTCGGCGAGCGGGAGATATAAACACGTCGTCCGGTTGAAAGGCGGAGACCCGACTATATTCGGTAGACTAGGAAACGAAATAGAAGCGCTGAAGCGAGCAAAGATAAAGTACGAGATTGTCCCGGGAGTCTCGAGTTTAGTCGCAAGCGCAGCCGCGGTAGGAATGCCGCTCACGGAAACCATGCGAGGTGGGAAACACTTCGCGTGTATTTCCGGCCACGACGCGAAAACAAACCCAGACGCGTTTAGAGATTTAGCCGACGTAGATACGGTCGTCGTATTCATGGGCGGAAAGAACATCGCGAGCGTAGTGGACGCGCTTTTAATGAACCCAACGTTTGGTAGCGAACAAGCAGCCGCGACGACGAAGAGTAGAGGTAGCAAAGCGACCGCGTCTTCCAAGAGAACGAAAAGCACGCCGTGCGCCGTGGTCAGAGACGTAGACGGCGCGAAAGAAAAACGATGGTTAGGTACGCTCGGCGATATCGTCGAGAAAACCGAAGGCGAAAAGTTAAGTCCGTGCGTTTTCATCGTCGGAGAGATTTGCAAATCCGCCACCTTGCACGAGCGTAACGTTTACTTGTGATGAAAGAGAAGAAGAAGATCTCGTAGTAGTAGTCTCAGTCGTCTCTCTCGCGTGATATTTTTAGCTTTTTATTTATTTTTGATGAAAAAACTTTGATTTAAAAATACACGAAAGGCGCACACTTTATACTAATAATACTACGCAAAAGTACGTTTACTCTTCCTCGCGGAAGGATGCACGACGACGACTTTGACGATGAAAATCATCACGGTTCAACAGAAAGACTGTGCAGCGACTCAAATTTCGCCCCGCGAGCTCGACAGCTCCGCGTTTTCGCCGAACGTAAAAACAGAACGAACGATTTTCTTCGCCAACTTCGCGCGACGAAGACACCAGCGGCGCTTTCGTCGCCAGTGAATTCGACGAGAAAAAAAGAAGAAGAAAACAAAGGAAAGAAGTGTACTTCGAAATGGAGCTCGAAAGCGAAAGCGAAAGTGGACACGCGACGACGACGCGAAAAGAAGCGCGAGCTCGATGAGTCGAAGGAAAAGAAGAAAAAGAAGAAGAGCGTCGTCGAAAACGTCGTCGTCGTCGACCACGCCGTTGAGAAGGAGGTGGAGAAAAAAATCGAAGAAGAAAAAAACGCGACAACAATGTCGTTGGATGACGACGACGACGACGACGAAAGAGAACCGTTGGTGACTCGAAGAGCCAAAGAAGCGGTGAACATGTTGAAATCTAATCCGGTGTCGCCGAGAGAAAACGTGGAACGGTATTACGAGTGCATAGAATTATTACGCGAACGGAGGAAACGCGCGGCGAGAGACGCGTTTCAAAAAGCAAAGAGTAAACGAGAGGAACGGCGAAAGCGAAAAGAGGAGGAAAAGGCAGCGAGAATGGCTGCTCTAACTACCGCAGCTGATGGAGATTGCGGGGACGAGGGATGCAAGGACGAAGAAAGCGCGGAGTCCTCCGATAGCGACGAAGGCGAAGAAGACGAGGAAACGCGGAAAAAAATCTTCGAGAAGGAGCTACAGTATGAGTTTAAAACGACTTGGAAAGATATCGCGCACGAATCGAAAGACATGATGAATAAAGAAACACAAAGAAACGCGATTAAAAGTTTAGAGTTGGAATTGAGACGCGCGTACATTTCCGCGCGATTGATTTTCAAGCATTACGCGCTTTTGACGAAACCGTTCGACGAAAATATCGGCGCCGCAGAGCTCGGCTCGATGACGCTAAACGATTGGTTCGCGTTTTTGAAAGATTGCGATTTAATCGGGGCAAACTCAGTGGATGGAAATAATAAAAAGATGCTCAAAAGTAGCGCCGAACTGCTCTTTATTCGATTGAACTGGATTACCGATGCCTCGGGGCGGAAGGTGAAAAACGCAGACACGACGACCAACTCTGATAGATCTTTAGTTATCACGGAATTTTGTGTCGGTATTCTCAGACTCGCGAAAGCTTTGCGTCCGAAGAAGTTTAAGAACGAAATGTTATCGGAAACTCTGGCGAGATTTATGAAAGAACGCATCATTCCTCGCGCGAAATTCGTCGATGTCGAGCCTTTTCGTAGCCGCATGCGAGCGAAGCGAGTTCGTAAAGTTCTAGAGAAGAACGAAACTTTAATCACGCACGTGTTTGAAAAATACGCCGCGATTGGAACCTCGACTTCTATCGGAGCCGCCGGTCTGCGAACGATCGATTTGAACGAACTCGTCGGATTAGTCAAAGATATGGTCGCTCACGTCGCGCGTTCGCAACCAGGAGTTCACGTAAAGTTTCTCGTCATCCAGCGCTGTTTCGGATTGAGTCAGAAAGAAGTCCTCGGCGAGGACGCCGGGGAAATCGATCGAGAAGAATTTGACGAGCTCGTCGGTAGGTTGGCGGAGGAGTTTTACGACGGAACGTGTTTTTCTTTCGCGACGACGACGACGAAGACGACGAGTGAAGTGAACGATATCACCACTACTACGTTTACCTCGTCCTCGCTGGCGGATAAAATTTCTTGGTTCATTGAGACGCATCTCGCGCCCGTGTATTGATTGATAGATACCTTTTGATAGATTGATAGATTTGTGATGATGTGAGAGTATGTTGTGTGAGTAGTAGTAGTAGTAGTATTTTTACGATCGTGTACTGTGCTCGTGTATTTTTTGCTTTTGCAGAAACCAAACAGCTGCCCAAAAAACAAGCCCAAAACGAGAGGAAGGAAAAAAAAGAAAAAAGTAGGGTCGGAGGTTGAAAATGTCATCACATACTAGCACGCACTCGACACACAGGAAAGATGTCTTCGCAATCCGTGCAAACTTTCGGACGCAAGTACGTGTATACTATTAGTAGCTGAATCGAATCGAATCGTTCGAGACGCATTTTGTCGTTCGCGAATGGTGGTGAAACCACCTTTTCGCGCGCATCATCTCATTTTTACAACGCAGAAAGGCTCCGCCTTTTGTAGGCGGAAAAGGTGGAAAGGACGATGCGCGCGAGAATTCGTCTCGTTTTAAACGCACACGCGACCATCGCATTCGAACTATGAACTTACCATCGCGCGTTTTCTTTTCTTTTCTACCCGTTTACCTTTTCAAACAAACAAACAGAAAAACTGCCGTTGCCGTCGCGCACGTCAAACAAGGGAAAGGTCTCTTGCGCTTGAATGGGTCGCCCATCGAGCTCGAGAAGACGGAATTACTCAGAACTAAAGCTTTGGAGCCGGTGCTCTTGTTGGGCAAGGAGAAGTTTGCCAACGTTGACATCCGCGTTCGCGTGAAGGGTGGTGGTCACGTTTCACAAATGTACGCCGTGAGACAAGCGATTGCGAAAGGGTTAGTGGCGTACACTCAAAAGTACGTCGATGAGGCGACGAAGAAGGAGTTGAAAGACGCGTTGTTGCAGTTTGACAGAACGATGTTGGTCGCCGATCCGAGAAGAATGGAACCGAAGAAGGCGGGTGGTCGTGGTGCGAGAGCGAGATTCCAAAAGTCGTACCGTTAATATATGCGCACGTGTGTATGTTTACGCGTACGAGAGTAAGTAGAATTTGAACCTTAGCAATCATAGAGAGAACCAAAATATTAATATAAAACGCAACTATTCACACGGTGTTTTGGACGAAGACGAAAGAAGAAGAGAAAGATGTGTTGTATTCATCATCATCGACCCCGCGTAAAAACGGGTTTGCGCAGACCAGCAGGCACAACCACGCTTCTTGGTGGAACAGTCGTTTTAGTCGTTTCGTCCTCCAATAGCCCCACCACTCTGTCTCTTTTTTCCAGCGCTCTCTCTGCCTCTCTCTCTTTGTTGTTTGTTGTTGTGGGAAGCTGTTATTCGTTGTTGGCTTTTTTCTTCACTTTTCAATCTCTTCAGAACATCATGGCGCTGTTAATGAGACGGTCGTGCTGCTTCTTCTCCTCCTCCTCGTCCTCGTCGTGTTCGTACTCCTCCTCTTCGTCCTCTTTTCGACGAGCAAAAGCAGTCGTCGTTGCCACCGTGAGCACCACCACATCGGGTGGGAGTTTTAAAAGTCGTTTCACTTCGTGTCGGCGAGAAAATCATCAGCCTCCTCGCGGAAACAATTTTTACATTCATAACAACACGCGCATAAACAGAAGAAGACCGACGAGAACGTTTGCGTCTCATAACGACGAAGAACGAGAAGATGACGAAGAAGAGGAAGAGAAATGGTCCGATTTGCTCGAGCAGTTCGATAAAGAAGCCGTCGTGATTGCAGACAGAAACAAAAAAATCATCATCCCACCGCATAAAGTGGCAACGTTGGAACGAGCGTTAGCCGGCGGGAGAAGGACGTTTCGATTGAACGAATTAGCGAACGATTTAGGATTGGAGAGACGAGACGTGACGGCGTGGATGAAAGAGAACCAACACAGACAAAAAGAGTTGGCAGAGAAGTATCCGCAGGAACAGTTTCGAAACGAAGATATAGACGAAGATGAAGTCGTCGGGTTGTTATCGAACAGAGCGAAAGAAACGGTGAGGAGAGACAAATTGCACGACGTGAAAGCGCCGGTCAACAAAGGGAAAAAAGACGGGGGTCCAGGTGGGATGCCGGCGTACAAAGGATTTAAGAAAACGAGACTAGGCGCTTCAAACGTGGCGACGTTGGAGAAAATATGGGAAACCGGGAACCATTACCCGGACGACGCGACGATTCAAGGAATCAGAGACGCGACGAAATTACCGGCGAGTAAGATTGTGAATTGGTTCAAAGAGAAAAGAGACGGGGCGAGGAGTCAAAGACACCGAGACGCGAGGAATAGACAAGCGGAAAAGGAAGGCTTTGAAAGAGGAGGACGAAGACGCGAAGGAAGAGGAGGAGGAGAATACGGGAAACAGAACCACAGAAAACAAAGAGACGTCGTCGAAGATTGGGGAGATGATTACGAGTAATACCCGTCTGTATATGCATACTAGTATGTTCTATTAAATATATATCACTGCTACAACTACAACTACCAACTATTACGTGATGCTCACATCACATTTGAACTGCTCGTAATTCGATTTTGCCCTCCTGGAAAAAGAAGCACTTCGTCGCCTTCGTCGACGTCTTGAGCGGCGTGAAACGAATTGCTCACATTCAGTTCCACTCCATTTTCTTCTTCATCCTCGTCGTCGAATGTTGTCCTGTGTACCGCGCGTACGCTGACCGCAAATCTGGCGCGCTTTAATGCTTGCGTTGTTTTCCATAGCGCGTAGCACGTGCTTCCTAAACATACGAGCGATAACGCGAGCGCGACCGTGAGCGATTGAATCCGATACTGGTCGTTACTGCTTGATGCGACTCCCCCTTCCTCGTCGTCAATCTCAGTAAACGTCAACTTTTCACCACCAATCCCGGTTCCCATTTTCCTAGTCTCGCATTTGTTTTCATTCTTGACGAACACGTGCATATCAACTGCTACATAAGGGTTCTCGCTCTTATCTTGATCTGTTCGACAACTCGAAGCCGACTCGCCATCGCGCATCGACCAGTACGTATGATTCAAATCTGTGGTGCCATCTGGATGAACGCACGCGTTTCTTTCCCATTTCCAACTCATGTGCGTATCGTTGTGCACGATTAAAGAACCCGCGCCGAAAGAACCTTCGCGAAATGCCGACCAGGACGGTTGCGGAGTCATCCAGCTCGAGCCGTATGGTCCTTCGTAGTTTCCTCCGTCGCCGACTACTATGTGCGTTATGCCGCACTCGTCGCGTTGATTGTTATATACTGGATAAGAACGCTCGTAACTGTGCACGTGCCCATTCAAGGCAACATCGACGCCAAATTTGTATAAAATCTGTTCGTACTTCAGACGTTGCGGTTCATTCTCTTTGTAATGCGCAGAGTTGGAATTATACCACGGCGCGTGAAAGACGGCGATAATCCAAGGCGTCTGTTTTCTATTTACTCGCGCTAAATCGTTCTCGAGCCATGTTTGAAATGTATCAGCTACGGCGCCATCGAACATTTGTGTCGAGACGGAAGAGTAAGAATCAATGTGCACGACGTGCGCCTTACCGACGTTGAAGGACCAGAAATTTTTGGAATACGAGGCACTTCGTCTCCAAGGTGTCTCGTAGCGTTTCTCAAAAGCCGTATATTCTGCGCCGTTATTCACGACGTCGTGATTCCCGCTCGCGATGACGACTGGAACCGAACTAAACAACGCTTCAGATAACTCAGCAAAGGAATCCCATCTAGGCGCGAAACCATCGGCGTAGGATACATCACCGGTATGAATCACTGCGTGCGGTTTCACCACGTCTTTCACGTGCTGAAAAACTTTCTTCGTCACTTCGGTTTGTCCGGTATCTCCCATGACGGAGAGTATTGTTTCTCCTTCGTTGGTATTACTACTGCCGCGTTTCTTAAACGATCTGTACTTTGTTTCTCCATTCTCATCCTCGTCGTGCGGTAACACATACACGCACGCATCAAAGCCTCTTTCCTTATTGAAATCTTTAATCTTCGCTTTGTGTATAAACGGACTTCGATACCACCCGCCGTTGGCGTTTGCGTACCCCAAACACACCGTCTTTTCCCACGGTTTCTCCATCGTGAACCACGCATCCGGCACGACGTCTTTAAAACTATTCACGACGTTATAATTCGACGCATCTCTATCCGCCCAACTCGACGTATTCGCCAGCTTCGCTAAAACGTCTCTCTTCACCGGCGTTTTCGGCCCGCCCATACTCGGCGCGGTTAAACTCGTCGCCGACGCCAAACACATCTGCTGCGTGTACGAAGACGACTCGAAAACTTTACCTATATGCCACGTTGTTTGCGTCTTCGAAGAGACCACTCTGTCAATCACATCTTTCTCCTCTTCGTCTTCAGAGTTTCTCTTCGCGCACGCGTATCTCACTTCAAAGTCTTCCTCTAAAGGCTCTCTCGTCGTCCACACGACGGTGACTTCCTCGTCTCCGGATATCGACAAGTGCACTTGCTCTGGTTTTAAATGGGTTTCATCTTCTTCTCGTTCATCAGCAAAAGCGATCAAACGTCTTCTTTCACTTCTTTGTATTCTTCTTCGCGTTGGTTCCAACTCGACCGGTGCTGACGCGTATTCCGGTCTCGAATAGAACGACGTCCTTCTTCCGACGATGATTTCGTCCACGCTTTCGTCCACGGTTTCAAAGCCAGAAACACCACCACGCATCATAAAAAGCGCCAACACCAACGCGCGTGGAAAACGGCTTTCAGAGGAGGAAACTACTGAGGCGCTCGTTCTTCTTCTTCGGTCGTTCGTCGTCGTCATCATGCGTGTGAGAAAATATTCCTTTCTTCTCTGTTGTTGTTTAAAAATCCACACAAAAGAGCGGCTGTTTTTGTAACGAACTTTTCTTCTGCGATGAGAAGATGTCGACTCAGATGTTAGACGATGACGACATATGGGACAACAAACACGAAAAACGCAAGAAGGAACAACAACGAGAGCAGAGAAGACGACGAAAAAGTTTAGTTTTGATTCTTTTAACGCTGTGTCTCTTTCTTCTCGTCTGGTACGTCGAGCACAACGAGAGAGACGCGTTTTACGTTCGGGAAATCGATGATGATGTCTTCGACCCCGAGGACGGGAAAGGAGGAGGAGGAGGGTGGAAACGGTACGCCGTTCCGGCGCACGAAGAAAAAGAGGAAAACGAATGCACGATCGATCGATGTCACATCCGAGACCTTTCCTTGGCAAAATTTAATCGAAAATACCGAGAGAAGAAACCAGTCGTCGTGACGTTCGACACAAAATTCGATGATGAAGAAGAGAAAAACGAGAGGGAGAGTGATTTTTTTTACGAGATGAATAGGAAGGAAAATGTCTTGAAAACGCACGGCGAGAAAACGATTGTTTTATCCTCCGCGAACACGTTTAGCTACGAGAAAAAAGAGGTCAAGTTAAAGGACTATTTGGACGAAAGAGGAAAGTATTTGAAACCAGTCCAATTGCATCAAAGAGCGGATAAGATTTGGTACTGGTTCGGCGATAACGACCACGACGCGTTTGGCGATTTTTTCCCTTCGTTTAAGAGGACGTCATTGATTGGGAAGAAATACGTGCCGGATAATGCGTCGGTGGCGTATTCGTACGGCGTGGGAGGGCCGTTGTCTGGAGTGCCGTACCACATCCACGGACCGGGATGGTCGGAAAGTATTTACGGAAGGAAAAAATGGTTTCTGTCCCCGCCGATGTTTGAACCGGTATTTAACGGGAACGAAACGGCGGCGAGAGCGGCGATGCGATTCAAAGCCAACGGGAATAAGGCGAAGTTTAAGATGAAGACCATGAACATGAACGGTAAAAACGAAAATAATAAGAAGAAGAATAAGAACGGCATCGATGTGGATAAATACGGAAACGAGAAGAAAGTGCTCGCGTGCGTGGTTCACCCGAATCAAGCCGTATATTTTCCCGATAGATGGTGGCATGCTACATTAAATTTGGATGAAAGCGTATTCATAAGCTCCTTCGTCAACTACTAATATTAGTGGGTGTTAACAGTAGTAGCGATAGGAAATAGGAAATAAGTAGTAATAAATATAGTGACACGACCTTTCTTTTATTTAAAAATCCTTTACTTTTCCGTGAGTGCTCGGAAACCGCTCCAATCGTTCGGCGCTCGATAGTTTGTTCGTTCCATGACGGCCAAAAGACTCTTCGTAGGTCCATCTTCAATCTCTTCTCCGTTATGCGAAACTCTTTTTTTTATTTTTTGAAGCAAATTCCTCGCTTCGTTCCATTCGCCGCGTTCGTATTTTTGAAACGCACGTTCGAAATCGGTCAAAAACTCCTTCGAAACGCGTTTTCGCATGAGCGCGACGTCCGGATGTTCCAAGAAAGGATTCTCGTAGAGTTGGAACGAATTCGTTTCGTCTTCGTAAGAGCGGCCAGATAAAATCTCTTCTTGCGTCGGCACAGGAATTGCCTCTACATCCACGTCGCACGTGTATAATTTCAACGGCTGCTCCGAACCTTTCACCGTCACGTGGTCTATTTGTCGGCATTTCGTTCTCGTGCTCTCGGATAAAATGTTCGCAAACTGACCGGTGAACAACAGAGGCGTTTTAAATTGTTTTGTCGCCGCCTCTAAACGCGCAGAAATGTTTACGTTCGGTGATAAATAACTCGCATCGACTTTGTATTCCGAGCCAATCGCGCCTTCAATGGCCCATCCGACGTGTAATCCAAAACCCATTTGCGTTTGGAAATTCGGCATGCGTTTATTCAGCTTCTTGTTCGATTTATACGAGGAAAGTTTCGCGCTTCGTCGTAAACCAGCCATGACGGCTAAGAAGCTCACTAAAGCACCGTCGGCGATTTGCTCCAAAACAAAGAGCTTCTCTTCGTCCTTCAACAGTCCTTCGCTCGCTAACTCGACGTCTCGTGTTGTTATATTCGGAGGAAACTTCCACACGAGAAGGAACGCGTCGCCGATATTTTTGTTCGCGCTGCCTCCGTGTAAGTGCGCCTCCATGTGCACGATTTTACCGATCGTGTTTACGTATTCCATGACTTCTTCTTGCAAAACTTCCGTGGAATCTGTGAATTGGCGAATGTCGCAAAAGCCGAAAATAGCGACGACTTTCCGTCCCGGAATCATCGGATTAATCTCGCCGCCTCTCTTCATATTTTCCGCGATGACTTCCGTCCCAGCCTCGCCGAAACCGACCGATAATAACGAACAGATTCGCGCGATACTATTTTCGAGCATTCGCGTTTCCAGCTGCTCGCCTTCAGATTCTAATTCGTCGTCGTGTGGCCGGATAGAAAATTTCGTCAGCGGATTGGCTGCCATGGCTTGAACTTTTAAAACCATGCGTTCGATTGGTCGCAAGACTAACACGTTAGCGTCTTTAGAGAATAAGAGCGCGCCAAGGAGCAAGACGATGCACACGAAGATTGTTTTTGCAATGTTCAACACGGACTGCAACTTGTAAACTTTCGACACGTCAAAGAACGCGAAGGAGAGCTTATCGTACTGTTCGTTTTCGCCGTCACCAGAGTACATGGCGAACTCAAACGCCTCGCACCTCAGTTTCGGATATTGAACACCGGAAAGATTCAAATATAAATACGACAACGGGTCATCGTCATTCAAGGCTCCGATAGAGTTGGAAAAGTTCCCATTTTGTTCGTAGGAGGTGCCGTTGATGACCAATCGATACATTTTTTCGCCCGTATCTTCGTAATATCGATTCAGAGCTTGAAAAAATCCAAGTCTCGCTTGGTCGTCGTTGGGGTCGAATCGCGCCGAGTCGTGGACGATTTTCAAGCCGCCGTCGATCAGAGTGTTCGTTTCGCCGGCATCGAAGAAATCTGCCGCAAAGATAGGCATCATGAATAACATCAATAGAACACCAATTATCACGCGTCTCGTTGAGAGCTCGGAAAGTCGCTCTCCGACTCTCGATTGCTCCAAATCGTCGTCGGACATGTCGTCAAACTCTTCCGCTTGCGTCAGCGAGTTCTTCTTCACCAGGGGCGTCTCGAAATCACCACCACTTCCTTTTGCGCTAACTCCAGTAGACGAAGAGTTCACAGACTCTAACGATTGCACGGATGATTTACGCACCTGCAACATTTCTTCCCGAATGTCTTGATTGTGAATTGATGACGAAATTGACGACGCAGATGAAATCATAGAACTTCGAGCGATTGAAGCCCGTCGCTCCTTTTGCGCTTCTGCGTTTTTCTTCTGTTGCAAAGAAGAGTACAACTTTACGACTCGAATCAATCGAACGACGCGAACGAGTCTTCCTGCTCTCGTCCCCGCTCTCGATGCTCTACCTGCTCTGGCGATATCACCAGAATTCTCCGATTTCGTCCCGTATCTCTCGTCGTACGCTTCGCCTTCCAGACCGGTGCCGTACGAATCCGTTCCTTCGCACGGATCCATGCCGACGAATGCCATGAACTCGGGCACGTCCATAAACAGAGACAAACACGCGACGACGTCCAACCAAAAGTAAAAACCAAAAACATACTTTTTGCCTTTTGCAAAACACGACATGGTCGTCTCCAGCGCGAACAAAACAATCAACGCGATCGCGACGCCGACAAAAATCTCGTCGTACTCCATCGGAAAGGCCAACACTCGCACGTCGTCGCCGAACAACGCCCAAATAGTCGCCAGAGTCATAAAGATAGAAGTACATTTGTTATCCAGAATCTTTCGACAGACTTCTTTCCCTCGTCTCCGAAACGTGCGCCAGGAGGAAAAGTGAGATTGGGAATAATAGGAGGAAGAGGAGGAAAGTTTTTGATGCTCTCGTTCTTTTTTCTCTCTCTTGAGGTCCTCCTCTTCTTCTCCTCCTCTTTCTCCTCCGGTTGTGATTTCCACCATGGACGCGCGCGACCCCAACGCTCTCCTCGTAAACGACGACATGGTATTCATCGCGTTTCTCTTACTCTTTTGTTTCTCGTCGTGGTCGTCAACGGTTTTTTCTTCGAGTTGCATCGCATTATTCACTCTTTGGTCTTCGAAACCACCTTGCGTGGACGCGTCGGCGAAAGTCACCGATCTCCTGCCTCGAGACGTCGACAGACGTTTAATCGCATCGTCATCGATATATTCTTGTTCTTGGACCGACGGCGTTTCGACCGTCACCGCGCGTAAAGAGGAGTCCATCTGTGAGGAAAAGAAAACGAGAGAATATCTAAAAATAAAAAAAAACGTTTTTGTTCGAAAAAGAAGCGTTTTTGCTTTTTTTCCTTTTCCTACGAAAACTTCTGCTCCTACCACTACTCAATCTACTTTTTTATTACATGCGCTATGACTAATGTATTCTGTTTCTGACGTGATGTTCGTTGATCAACTGCAGAGTGATGTTGGTGACGACGTGGGAGAGCATGGCCCCGGATGGAGTGTCCAACGCGCTCGCCTCGGCGTGGTCTCTGACGTCTGGATCTTCGCACGCGACTTTCAAACATCTTAACACGGCGTCGGCGCCGAGAACTTCGCCGGCGGACAACGCCAAATTTTCCAAGGATTTTGAAAGCGCTTTGATGTTTTCATCGTCCGAGAAGACGTCTTGAATGAGTCGGACGAATAACGCGCGGGAAGATTCGATGACGATGGTTTTTGCCGCAATCGAAGGGACGGCTTGTAACGCTAAAGTCATGTCTTGTCGAGTGGAGGAAGGATCGCAACATTCTCGAGAGACGTTTAAGATTTCGTGGCTGGTGAGAACGTCGTCGGTTGTTTTCGGCGTGCGAGGAGTTTCCGGTTGTTCGTGGTGGTTTTCCTTCAAGCGATGGATGGGAGATTTTGTGTTTGTCTTTCCACTTCGAGAAGAAGAAGAAGGATGTTTCCTCGAATCGTCCTCGTCCATTTTGTTGCCTTCTCCATTTTTCTCGGCGAGGAGATTCTGTTCGTGCATTGCCATCGCCGCCGCCACGTGTCCAGTCGAAGCGCGAGTCATTTCTGCACGTTGATCGTAATTTCGCGTCGGGTCCAAACCGAGCAAGTCTAAACTCTCGAACAGTTCCATCAACTCTGGGTCCTCCGAGAAGCAGTTAAATTCGCTGTCCAGCAACCCCGAGACGATGGCTTTAGCACATATTTTCTCATCTTGAGCTTCGCGTTTTCGAGATTTCCCGCTTGGATTGTAGAAGAAAATCGCGTTCACATCGCTCGCATTGGATATTTTCGGGTATACTTCTTCGTCGTACAACACTTCTTCGGAATCCGAGTTTGCTTCTAAAGAGTGTTGTTGTTTCAAAAGCTCCAGTTTCGATGGCGGTTTCGGCTTTACTTCCTTCGCCAATTTCGCGAGGATTGCCGCTTTCTCTTCGATATTTGCCGCGTGCGCGTTGCCAGAAACGACGACAGACGACGAAGACGATACCATCGGTTGCTCACTCGTATCCACTTTACATAATTCGCGAACCTCCTTTCGCTTCGTCGAATCTTCATCGCTCGAGACCTCGAAGCACCAGACAATCGAACCAACGCTAGATTCTGCTTCAATCGTAGGTTCAGTCGCTGATTTAGTGAGAAAGAAAACAGATCGCCCAGAAACTGCAAAATCTGAAAAACCAGACGCGAAATTTCCTCGAGCAATTGTTTCTGGTTCGCGCAAAGGAAACCACTCCGCGACGGTTGCGCGCGCAACGTCTACGATGGCGACAGATTTTTGTGCCACGGATAAACACATTCTGTTATCGTCACCAAAGGGCGTCAACGTACCAAACTCGAATCGCTTTTGCATGCGTTTGATTCGGTCTGAATTCGACTTAAACTCGAAGCAGCTTTCGGGATAGCCGAGGATGGTCGGCGTCGTTGGCCAAGGAAGATCCGGGCGTAAAGTCGCAACAACATCAACTTTTGGAACCACCTCATCACCTTCGTTGACTTCGACGGTTGTTATCCATAGTCGTCTTCCCGGTCGCGAACAAAGTGCCCACTCTCGTTTCTTTTCCACTCCTTCTTCTCCGTAGTCCATACCAATCGCAGATTTGCACATCTCGTGAAAGCATGCGCCAAACGAACCGTCTCTCGGTTTCGTTCCAATCACCTCTTGTTCTCCTGAATTCACCGCCAATACGCTCGCCTTTGAACGCGAGGAAAGTAAAGTCGATAGATTTGATTTTGAGCAATCAATCTGATAACACGCTTCTGAACCATCCTCCATGCCTGGAAGAAGCGAATCGCACTTCACAAACTTCGCGCAGAAAATCGGTTCAAACTCGAGAAGCTGAGACTCGTTTTGTCCGACGCTGTTGCTATTGTCTTTATTCCCACCACCCCCGCTTTTGTTCTTGTTATTACTGCTACCGCTACCCGTGGATGTTCCCGCGATTGCGTCATCCTTCTTCTTTTTCAAAACATCGCTTCCGTCCCCGGTTTTAAAATATTTTGTAAACGCCGATATGTCCGTCAAAGTCACCATCCCGGCGTCGTCGCCGCAATACACAACGTTCCCATCGTTAGACCACGTCAAAGCTGTTATAATTTGACTCGCGTGCGCTTTTCTCAATAAAGCAATCGTTCGCCCAGCTGGCGGCGTGCTACTATTACTACTATTATTGCTACTACCGCTTTTAAAAGAAATCACGTGCAGCACGCCGCTCGCGTACGCAATCGCAGCCATGTTTCCATCCGGACTCAATTTTACCTTCTGTATGACTTGCGATGTCACCATCGTTCGGCCAGTTTGTGCGTCTGTTCTTTTGATCGATTGCGGAGAAATCACGGCGAGAAATCGTAATCGGCCTTCTTCGGTTGAAGAAACAGAGGAATTTTTCTTTTCCTCTTCCTCCTTGTCTCCATCTTTCTTCTTCTTGGTCTTCTTCTCAACGTACGTTCTCGCGAAGCAATACACGCTCCCGGTATTCGCGCCCAACGCAACCACTCTCTCGTTGCAATCTATGCACGTGAATCGGACTCTCGGTCCGCACACGTCCGAGATGTCTTTGGACGTTGAATAAAAAACGTTGCGGAATTCGGTTTTGATTTTCACTTCTTCTTCTTCCAATTGGTCTTCTTTTTCTTGTCGTTGTTCGCCGCCAACCCCGCGAGGATTTTGGATCTTCGCCTTCTTTGACGACAAAGACGAGGGAGACGACACGTCGGAGGACATGGTGTTTGCCTTCTCTCTCGAGAGATTTGTCAGAGAGAGAGAGAGAGAGAAAAGTAAAGAAAAAGAATTTGATTGAAGCACCTACCTAAGAAGCACGAAACGAGGAAAAGGGAGACGGCGGCGAGCGTTCGTTTGTTTGCGAGGTATTCCTGATCGGATGTTAGTATCTCTCTACTCTTTGCGTATATCTGTGTTTATTATATTAATGAGTCTGCTCTACTGTATCAATTACCACCTCCGATGAACTTCCAATTCGCCACGAGCAATTTCTGCACGCACACGAGACTCTTCGCTTTGACTTCTTCGTCCTCGTGGACCATCAACGCCATCGCGGCTGTTTTAGCGCCTAAATCGCAGGCTAAAAATCTCCCGGCTGGGTAGTGCGTGGCAAATTCGCCGACGTCGTGACAGGCGACGGCTAACGTGCGCGGATCGACGTCGCGACTGGACATCATGGCGATTAAGTTTCTCAAAACGAAACAGTTGTTGTCGGTGAGTTTTGAGCACTCGTTTCGCCAGAACCCCTCGTCGGTGTGCGACGGGGACCAATCCAAGGAGCCACTTCTGACTTCGGTCAAATAGCGTTCCCAGGATGACGCAACGACGCGACGTTTGGCTAAGCCTTTCGCGAGTTGTTCTAAGTTGTCCACGAGCTCGGCGTCTTCAAAACCTCGGTGGGCGAGGTTTTCGCACACTTTTTGGAGCGATTCGCGCTCGATGCAGGTTTCCGCAATCGGGCCGAGCTCGTCGTCTTCATCGTCTTTGTCGTCGTCTCTTTTGCCGCCGACGTGAGCAGCAGATGCTGCATTTTCTTTGTTGCTATGTCGATCTCCTTCCCCAGACTTCATCGAAGGAACTTTTTTCGCGTCGTCGATACCGCTATCTGCTAATCCGATGAGTATGTTCTTCAACGCCATGATGGCGACGCGAACGACTTTTTCCTTCGTCGCGGTTTTCGCCGCGTTGATTAATTTTTTCACCACAATAGCGTTATCTATTTTCAAAGCTTGTTTCCTAGCCTTAGCATCAAACGAAAGCAGCCACGCGCACAACGCAGCCTCGTACAACACTTGCACGCGCGAGTTCGGGTTGAATTTTTCCGAATCCAATAAAGGTGCGATCAACTTATAAGCGCCTAAATTTCTCGCCAACGGTCTCGTTTTTCTGTGCTGCAAAACAGATGCCAAGGCGTGAATGGCTGTTGGAATAACTCTCTCTTCGTTTTCTTCGTGGTTCTCGTCTCCTCCTCCTCCTCTTTGTATCGTCATCGTCCCTCCCGGGCCGTCGCCGCCGCTAGCATCGACTAAACTCCCGTCGCCGCCGCCGAGTAAATCTATCGACCACCTTACCACCGTCCTGGCCGTTTGCATTTCTTCCGAGCATCGCTGCTCCTCTCCTCCTTCTTGTTCTTCTCCTTCCTCGCCGCTAAAAAACGATTCGTTGCGCAAACTTTCGCTCTTGCTTAACAAAACGCCCAATATAAAACTCGCCTTCTCTCTCACGAACCATCCGTTCTTCGCGTTCAACATCAACCTCGTCAACGCTTTATACGCGTCGATGTTCGATAACGTCACCGTCTTGTTAATCTCCGGCATGAAGTACTCGCTCGAGACTTTCGCCAGTTGAGGGTCACCGAGCATTTTGCACACGTTCGCCAGCGCTCTTTCCACCGCCTCTCGTCTCGAAACGTTTCTAAACACGTCCAAGAATGCGTTCGCGATTAACTTTCCATCCGACGATTCCATCAAACTTTTTGCCGTGTTCATCGACGAACCACCACTCGCACCATCTCTTCTCCACGTCTCCTCGTATTTTACGATCAAATTACAATCCGTCGGCGACACCAAGCGTCCGTGTTCGTACGCTTTCCAATCGAAGTTTGCCTCCAACTTTTCTTTGATCTGTCGGTCGTTGCAAAACGAGAACAACGTTTTCGCCGTCGTCGTCGTCGCGTGATGATTCGTATTAAAATTCGTCGTCGTCGTCGTCGTTTCTTCCATCTCGACTTCTTCTTCTTCAAAGTAAGATCCACTTCCTCCTCCTCCTCCACCGCGCATTTAAGTATACGTATAAAAGCGTGTGTGTTTATGTGCGCGTTTTAATAATGTGTTCTTCTTCTTAAGTGCGTGTATCAACAAAGAGCTAATAATCTGTTTTGTTGTTTGCTTCCAGAGAGAGAGAGATTATCTCTTTATCTTTCGTTGGTTCGAAGAGAGTCTCGCGTGATTTCTGACTGAGGTTTTTTTTGAGTATCTGTTTTTTTTTTTGATGGAAGAGAGAGGCACCTTTTTTTTTTCTTCCTCTTCTTCTTCTCTCGGTTGAAAACACACCAGAATAAACAAAAAGAGATACAAAACTTTGAGAATACGTACTCTCTCTTACACTCTTTGTCTGCTATTATTAAACGCGCTGTTGTTATAAAGAGAGATGTTTTCGCATTCTTCTTTGTCTTTTTCTCTCGTCGGGGGTAGCGTTTGGACGAGGACGAAACGACAACAACAACAACAACAACAACAACTGAAGAATACTAATTCGAACACGTTGCAACAGAACAACAACACCAACAGAAAAACGACCACGCGAATACATTTATTCGGAAAGCCAAACACCGGGGAATCAGCCACGAAGGAGAGTTTAGAGTACGAATTAGAGAAAGCGAACAAATGGAGAGAGGAGTTAGGGGAAGAGTTGAGAGAGGCGAAGAAAGAGCGTGACCAGGCGGTGGAGAGTTTAGATTTGTACAAGAGACGATTGAAAGAGGCAGAGAAGGACGTGTTCAAATTGGAGAAGCTGACTCTAGAGCAAGAGCAAAAGTTTAACGCGTTTGAGATTGTGGTGAAAAATCAAATCAAACTGTTGGAAGGGATGGTGAAAGAACGGGACGAGCAATTGGCAAAGACGCAACCACCTTCGAAGGAATAAGTTGTGTATACGTATCCAATTGCTGTTGTTGTTGTTGGCTGCTTTTTATTATTGCCGCTGCTGCTATTTTTTGTGCACTTTTATAAACACATCATCTTCATCATCTGGGATCGCTCTTTTTGTTGTTGTTTTCACCAACCTCCGCCTTCGCGTCTTCCTCTTCTCTGTTCGTCGTCGGAGCGTTACAATTCGTGCTTTTCGTTTTCTCGAACAAGTCTTCGCGGAATATCGCTCCGATCAACACTTTGGTCTTTTCGTCGACGATGGCGACTGGTACTTCGTTTGTATTCTCGAAGCACGCCAAAGCGACTTCGCCAATCGTGGACGTTTTCAGAGTTGCGGAGACGAGGAGCGACGAGTTCATCAGCGTCTCCGCGGACGCGAATTCCTCCACGTCTTCTCCTCTTTCCTTGCTGTTTCGTTCTAAAACACCGATGGGTTCGCCAAAGCCATCTAAAACGAGCACGTCTTTTTCGCACTTTGCATTTTCGTCCGCTTGCTCTAATACTAAGCGACCAGAGTCCATGCGTCGGGCTAACATGCTCATTTCGACCAACTCTTCGCAGGAATATACTCGCAAAGCGTCCGAATCTCTCGCCTCTTCGATGGAATCGTTCGGATTCAAACCAGCTTTAAATGCTAGCGGAGAGACGTTTCCGAACTCGACGGCTTTTTCGTATCCTTCTTTTGGAGGCGGTTTCGGGAACTGGCCTTTCCCGGTTTCCTGATCGAATTCGTCGTAACTCCAAGCGCCGTCGAGTAAACTCAACGCTCTCGCAACGTTTCTCGCCTTTGGCACGTTCTTTGGGGACACATCTTTCTCGTCCATTTCGTTTTCAACGAACAAAGCTACCAAGACTTTCTCGCTCGCTTCTCTCAACACCTTTGCGGCTTCGGTTTCGCCCACGTTTTGCGCGCGAAAGATGGCATCTCTCGCGCCTTCGACGTCGTTTGCCGCCGCGAATGCCTCCGATTCGTACAAAGCTGCCTCAGATCGCAACAAAGCGGTGTCTTTGGGATGCTCGCGGAGCATTTCGGAGAGTTTTCTCACGCCATCGACGTCGCCTTCGTTTGCCGCGTGTCGCATGACCAAAAAGTACGAGTTTGGCGAAACCGCAAAGGAGGAATCTCTGGCACCTGTTTTCGACGTTTTCTTCTTTCGAGACGAAGACGGCCCGTCATTTCGCGCGTGCTCGAGAACCTCAATCGCGTAGTTCGTTTCGCCTCTGCGCAAAAACGCGGAAACGAACGCACCGTACGCGATTTTGTTCCTTCTTGGAATTTCCGTGTACTCGCGAAACAATCGCTTCAAGGTTTCCACGTCGCAGGCGTAATCCGATCCTAAAATCCCGCGAGCGGCTTGCGTTTCTCCAGCCGCGCACGTCGCGTACGATATTGAATCTGGTTTCAATCCATTTTCCTTTGCCTTATCTAACATGTCTCGGGCCCAATCCGGTCGACCACCTTTAACGCAGGCGGACATGAGAATATTGTGCGCCAACAGACTGTTCTTCGTCTCCGTTTCGTTCGTTTTCAGCATTTCCTCGAACGCGCTCAACGCTTTCAAAGGCTCCGAACTTCTCGAGTGCGCTTTCAAAAGAGAGCACCATGCGCGTTCAAAATCGTCTGGATGTTTTAATCGTCCTTCCCAGGATAATATTTCGCTTTTCATATCGATGGCGCGACGAACGTCTCCACATTCTGCGCAGGCGTCCAAGAGCGAAAACAACATTCGACTCGGCGCAGTTCGTCGCGGATGCCATTTCACGCCGACGCGGTCGTGACGGTTGACACCTTTCGGGACATCGTCTACGCTCCATAAGAACGAGTTTGCGACAAACATTTTGCCGTTCTTATTCGCCGACGCGCCAAACTGCGCGCTAATTGGACCTCTTCCTTTCTTCCACCACTCGAATACCGTCAAAGCTAAATCTAAATCGTGCACGCGGCCGGCTTCAATGATGATGGACGAATACGCCGCGGACGAAACGCCGCACGCGAATGGACCTTCGGCGGCTTTCAAAAGCATCGTTGCAAACGTAAAGTCTCTGCATTTCGCCGCGGCTGCTACCGACGCCGAAGCAATTGCTCTGCACAGTTTCTTATTGCTTTTCAACGTCGCCACGAATGCGGCGTTTTCGTCTAAAAATTGGAGTAACTCGTCCAATTTTCGCTTCTCGGCTAATCGTTTCAGTCGTTTCAAAAATTTCGAAGCGGTTTCTGCCGAGCTCATTTTCTCCGCACCGCCGCCGCTGCCACCGCTGCTGCTCCTGCTGTTCTTCTCATCATCTTCTACGTACGCGTCGAAAATATTCTTCGCGTCTTCGTCCACGTCTTCGTTCTTTTCGTATTTCTCACTTTCCTCGTCGTCGTCTTCTTCGCTGCTCTCCCACGGGCACTCGTGTTCGTTTTCGTCGTCGTCGTCCATAGTTTCGCCGGTGCACGTCAAATATTGCCACGATTTATTATTGTTGTTGTTATTTAACGCGTTCGTTGGTGCTCTCGATGACGGAGTTGCGAGCATTCTCACCCTCGTCGTCGACGACAGTTCGTCTTCGCTCTTGTTCGTGCACTTCTTACCGATCGCTTGGACGAAACTCTCGCCCGCGCCGCCGCCGCCCACCCCGCCGCCCTCTCCTCGCGATTGGTACCGTCTCTGTTGCTCTTGGATCGATGATGATGGGGAGTTCTCGGGGTACATTTGCTGCTGCTGCTGTTGCTGCTGCTGCGCGCTCCTTCCCCTTTCGTTCTCGTCGTCGCTTCTTTCTGTCTCGCACACAATCTTCCTCGCGTTTTGTGCCCCGGGGCGACGTCTTCGTCGACGAGAAGAAGAAGAAGCGATGATAACGCGCCGATGATGATGATGAAGAAGATGATGATATAATCGTCGTCGCGAGTCAGAAGAAGACCAAGAGAGAGAACGCGTCGTCGTCTTCGTTCTTCTCGAACAGCTCATGCCGTAACTGCTGCTCGAAGAAGAAGAAGACGGGAGGGACGTCGTCGTCGTTCCCGCCGTTCTCATCATCATCTTTCCTCTTTCTCTCTGCTCTAAAACGTCGTATCTCTTCTTGGTGTCATCATCATCGTTTCGCCGAAACTTCTAAAATAAACAGAGCAGACAGAGAGTACTTTTACGCACTTATCTCTGCTCTCCGTTTTTGTTTGAGAGAATCGAAACAGTAGGCGCGCCCCGCGTGTTGTGTGCTTTTTATGCGCGCGTTGTTGTTGTTGTTGTTGTTGTTGTTGTTGTTGTTGTTGTTGTTGTGTGTTACTGAACGCAAAAGTCTGAAGACTGACGTTGTTTCTTCGACGGGACAAAACACAAAAAAGAGAGGCCCTCGAGAGAGAGTTTCGTCGTCTCAATCGAGAGCGGTTTTCTCTGTTTGACACCCCTTTTTTTTCTTTTTTTTTCGGTTTTTTTGATTTGTTTGACTCTTCTTTTTTTGTATTCTTCATTCTCAACTTTGAGAAGGGGATACTAACTAGTAAACTACTCCTACTCCTAAACTGACTCTTAAAAGTATTAAGAAAAGAATATCAAATGGTTGAAGAAGAAGAAGATCCACCACCGTACGCCTCGTTAATCGCGATCAGCGACGACGCGAAGTCGATCCTCCACGTGGACCAATCGACGAAACAGTTTGACAAATTCGGCATAAAGAAAGTCCCTCTCGATGGTCCGACAATCTCGCTTCGATATTCGAACTCGATTCTCGGTCGCATCTTGATGGCGAAAGATAACGTGACGAGAGCGAAGACGCAAGTCGCGGATTTAGCGTTGGATTTACCCAGTGGTGAGTTGTGGATTTTCTTTTCTCTCTCGTCTCGTCGCGCGCGTAGTATTTATTATATATAAATGCGTAAACGAAGAGCGCGATACGATTCATTCCTCCGAGATGAGAGCATTTTCGTCGTTTCTTTCAACGTTCGTTTTTTCTGTTTTGAGGCGTAAAGTGCTCACATTTATATAAAGTAGTATAAATAATTACCTTTACTTTTGTTTTGAATTCTGTTATCATCATCGAAAATCATCATCAAACAGTGTCCGCGGAACACGCGAAGATCATCTGCGTGAAAGATTCTTCGTCGCCGCTCGGGTACACGGCGACCATCACCGATTGCAGCCGAAACGGGTTATGGGTGAACGGAGTCAAGTTGGTAAAAGGGGAGCCGAATTTTTTGAAGGACGGAGACTTGATTGACTTTCCGTTTCAGTGCGTGTTTAAGTTTCGAGTGAACGAAGGCGTGGAACCGAATTACGGGACGCCGAAGCACCGATTGAAGAAGGGAGAGAAAAGCGCCGCGGCGTCGAAGAAGAAGAAAGAGGAGGTTGGCACGGCGCCGCCGCCGAAGAAAGCGGCGAAGAAAGAAGAGGAAGCGAAGGAGGTCGTTCTTCCAGTTCCTGCCGCGAAGAAACGAGCGTCGCCGGAAAAAGAGAACGTGGAGCAGAAGGGGGAGGAGGAAGAAAAGAACGAAGAAGGGAAAGACGCGGAGACTGGGCTTCCGTTGCCGCCGTCAAAGAAAGGAAAGAGCGTCTGGGCGAGCAAAACGGCCCCCGATGAGGAGCAACTCCAAGAAGAAGGAAAAAAAGAAGAAGAAAAAGAACAACAACAAGTTTTGGTCGAATCAAACGAAAACCTCGCCAATGTGTCAGCTTTGGAAGAGGAAATCGCGAATTTGAAAAAGTCCAACGAGACTGTATCGCGAGAGCGCGACGAGTTTGCGGCGATGAATAAAAAGTTAAAGACGAAAGTTAAAGAGGCTGAGGAGAAAGACGCCGGAACCACGAAGGCGTTCGAAGCATTTAAAGCGGAATCCAAGGAAGAAATGGAAGACTTGGACAAGGTGATTGAACGATTGACCGAGGGGAATGGCGAGAAGACGAAGGAAATCGAAGAGGCGCGCGCAAAGATCAATTCTATGGAAGAAGAGGTTACGGAAATGAAGGCGGCGATTGCGAAACACAACGAAGAATACGCGAGCATGGAGACGAACCTGAAAGAGTTGACGCAAAGACTCGAAACGTCTGAAAAAGAACTCGACGAAGCAAAATCGTCGCTCGAAGCGAACAAAGATGCGATCGAGCGCGCGGAAAAAGCGGAAGAGAACGAAAAGGCTGCCAGGGAAGAGTGCGTAAAATACCAAGAAATTTCCACCAAAGCTTCCAAAGAGTTAAACGACTGGGCGGATGTCATTGGAAAGTCTGAAACTTTACAAGCGAACCTCGAAGAGGCCGTGAAAGCGAAGGAAGCGAGCGAGAAGGAGTTAGCGACGATGAAGGAAACGCTCGCGGTTTCAAGAGCGGCGTTTGTGGAAGCGCAAAAAGCGCTCGTCCTTGTTGGAGAACGTTTGCACGTTAGTTCGGACGAAGAGGAAGAGGATGACGTGAAAGTCGATGAAACTATGGAAATGGACGAAGACGACAACCAAACGCACACCACGAACGAAGAAGAAACGGAGAATGGTGATTTCCACGCCACTCAAGTTGCTCCGCCGGTGAACGAAGAGGAGGAAGACGAAAAAGAAGAAGAAGAAGAAGACGTTAACGGCGGCGAGGAACATAATGAACAACAAGCGGCGGCGTCGGCTTTCGATCCACAAACGCAGGATTGCGTTGATATTGAATTTCCGGCGACAGAAGTTCAAGAACCTGCGAAGGAAGACGAGGAGGAACAAATCCAAACGCCAGCTAAGGACGACGCGAGCGAAGAAAACGAGGAAGAAGGAGATGACATGGAGGCAAAATACGCGAGTATGATGAAAAAAATGACTCCAGCGCCTGAAGGAGCAGCAGTGGTAGCAGCAGCAGCAGCAGCGTGTGCAGCGTGTGATGAAGAAGAACCAAAAGAGGAGCAAGAAGACGAAGAACTCGTGCGAAGTACTCCAATTGCGCAAGCGCTCGTTGAAAACGCCGTCGCGAACATAATCGCCGCGGATGAAATGGTCGAAGATGATGTCAGAAAAGCATCGTTACCGACGCCATTTGAAAATAACAAAGGGTTGGGATTCACGCAAGGCGATGAAGACGAAGAGAAAGCCAACGAAAAGGAGGAAGAAGAAGAAGAAGAAAAAGAAGAAGAGGAGGAGGAGGAGGATTTGACTTTATGCGGCGAGGATTTCGTGGAGAAGACGGAAGAGATTCCAAAGTCTGCTTTGAATAAGGCGAAGCATTTTCGTTTTCCGCAAACGCCGTTGTCACCGAAGCACTTAGTAGTCGAAGGCGAAGAAAACACGCCGGCGAGTAGTGAAGGTAAAACTTTCGAAGAAGGTGGAGAAAAAGAGGCGTCTCAAAAGCGTTCTCCGCTGGCGACCCACAGCCCGATCGTGCTCGATTAATAATAGAAAAAGCAAGTCTTTTCAATTCTATACAATCTGAGTTTTACATCCAAATAAATAATACATTCTATTTTTAGTTAATACATGGGCACGCACGCTCTTTTCTTTGTCACCTTTGCATTCACGGAGAGACGCGGAGAAAAGAATCGTTTTCAACCAAAACGCACGTTTTCTTATCGTCCCCGTCGGAGTTTTTGCGGATGATGCAATCGAATACGTCGCAGTGCGCTCCGCCAGAAACGTTAATATCAGTGCTCCCGTTGTTATCGATGAGGCACTCTTTCAAGACGATTCGGTGCGTTATCGCGTAGCGTTGTCTCTGCGCTAACAAGAACGACATGAGCTCGCTTTCATACTCTTCGTCGTCCGTTTCGTTTCCTCCGATTTCATCGAAAGCGCCGCCACCACCGTAAGTAATGTAATAATCATCGCTTCTTTCCTTTACTGCGCCTAAGCAAGAAACGTCCACGCCAGTGTGCGAGTTTTCTCGAATCTCGCACCGAAGAGCTTCTCCGTAAGCACCGCCCCACACGGCAAATCCAACGCCTGTATTCAACGCGATCAGATTTTCAAACATTCTAATCCTAGAGTTTTTACCGACGCAAACTCCACCACCTTGGTTATTTGCAATCAAGCATCCACGTACAGTAGCGTTGGCGCCATCGAGACACGAAATACCGTGGGAAGAGTTCAAGACTATTCGACTATTTCTCACATCCACGGAAGTTTCGTTTCCCCCTTTCGCCGAATCTTCATCACCCTCGGAACCCAAAATGACGATCGACGCGTACACTCCGCTCGCGGACGAAGATTGACTATCGATCGATATCGCATCGTCCTCTTCGCCCTCATCATCCGTAATAATACCAAGCATTTCGAGATCATCAGCCTCATCAGATGATGAATTCGAAGACGCTTCCGAATCGATGTCGATTTTAGATTTTTGATCCTTGGCGATGGCAGAAGTCACCACGCAACCCGAGATGTCGCCGTTTCGCAAGATGATGCCAGATAAGGCGGTCGAAACGTCGCAATTTATGATTTCACAATCGTGCGCGACAACGCCCTCACCCGCCGAAACGATATCGCACGTCTCTAAAGATAATTTTATATTTTTGCTCTCAGAGTGCACGCAGGCGGTGTGTTTTGGATGATGGCCAAAGCATCCGATAGATCCGTCTCGAGCGGCGCGGTGTCTCCATAACGTTACGTTGGAAACCATTACGATGTTATCGTTGCTCTTTCTAGCATTTTCAACGCCCACTATTGCCGGCTCGTCGTCGGCTACAATATGCACCAAATCTTTTTGAGACGATTTGATACCGCGCAAATGTACCCCAGACGGAACACGAATCGATCCGTAATAAGTCCCAGCTTCTAACAAACACACGTCTCCATATCTCAGGTTTTTGATGCCTTCGTTTATATTTTCTACCTTATCTTTCGTCGCGCTAAATCTCAAGACTACTCGTGTATCATCATCACCATCATCGAGAAAAAACTTCAAAACTGCTCTCTTCATCGTGTTTTTCCACCCCTCGGCTGGTGGTTTGATTGCCTTTTTTTGCAAGCCGCTCGAGAACGGTAACGTCGCCGCTAACGCCCACCCTTGTTCCTCGGCGAAAGGTCTCCATCGGTATCTCTTCCCGTACAGATTCTTCCAACAGTGTTCGCTTTGCAAAAGGATCTCTCTGTATTGTTTCGACGTTTGCTCCAAACTCGACACGTCTTTCGCGCTCAGATATTTCGCACTTATCTCGCACAAGACGTCGTTCGGCAAGCGCGAAAGTGCGTCTGTCCTTTCTTCTTCTTCTAGTTCTTTTTCTTCTTTAGTAGTAGTAGTAGTAGTAGTAGTAGTACTCGTAGGTGGTAACGGGGAGATCTTTATCTCTTCTTCTTCATCTTCTCCTCCTTTTTCTTCTCCTGGAATCAGAGGAAAAGTTTTTTTCAAAAAGAAAGGCTCTTTTGGAGGACTCGCCGGTAACGACGTGAACCCACCAGTACCACCACCGTAAACAGAACGACGATACGTACTGCTCTCGCTCGTTGTTCTCGTCTTCTTTTCAATCGTCGTCTTTTTTTTCGCCTCCTCCTCGCTTTTGTTGTTGTTGTTGTTGTTCTCGCCCCTCCCAGATTGGTGATCTTGTTTTTCATCTTTTCTTAACCGTCGTCCTCGTCCTCGTCTACACGTCGTTTCAAAACGGGCGATGATTTCCTTTTCCATTTCTCTTCGTTGTTCTCTCTCTCTCTCTCTCTCTCTCTCTGTATATATAAATATAAATATATATATCCCTTCCTCTCTGGCACGAAACTCTATAAATCTACTAACACTCGAGCGCAGCAGCAGTCATGATGATGATACTCTAAGGCGCGCGTAGTAAGAGTTTGTAAATATAATCAATGTGTGTCGTTTAAAAAAAAAGTTGAGTGTGGGTGCCTTTTGAAGCAAAAAAAGATTCCAGTCGACCTTTTGTCGTTGTTTTCGTTCTTCTTTTTTCGGACAGAAACAAAAGCAAAAAAGATTTCTCTCCTTTTTTTTGTCTTCTTTTTTTTTTACTCTTCTGTTTTGTTTTGGACTTCACTTTTTTCTTCAATCTCCTCCCCTCTCGCTCTCTTTCTGTTGTCGTCGCGCTTTGGTGGTGGTGGTGGTGGTCGTTTTTGTCCTCTGCGGTTTGAACCCTCTGTTGTCTTCAGTTCTTTGTCTTCAACACGACGACTCGAAAACGAAGACTATATATAATAATAATGTGCGGAATATTCGCGTACTTGAACTGCGGGGTGCCGAAAACGAAGAAGGAAATCGTGGAGAAGTTACTCGTTGGTTTGAAACGATTGGAATATCGAGGGTACGATTCCGCCGGGTTTGCCATGGACGATAACGAGAAATGGTGCGAAGACGATGATGATGATGATGATGATGAAGAAGAAGGTGGAGATAAAAAAAGACACGACGCGAAGAAAGTCATCGTGTGCAGAGAAGTCGGGAAGATTGCCAACTTGGAAGCGCTGGCGAGGAAGGAACTGTTTGGCGAAGACGATGATGACGAGAATGAAGTTAAGGCGTCTAAAAGTAAGAGCAGCAACGGGAGGAAGAAGTCGTCGTCCTCGATTAAGCCTTTAGATTTTTGCGCGAGCATCGCGCACACGCGGTGGGCGACGCACGGACCGCCGAATAAAATCAACACGCACCCGCACACCTCGGACTCGCGAGAAAATGAATTCGTGGTGGTGCACAACGGAATTATTACGAACCACGCGCCGTTAAGGGCGATGTTAGAAAGAAGAGGGATGAAATTTGAAACCGATACGGATACGGAAGTTATACCGAAACTCTGTAAATTTTTGAGCGATAAGTTTGAGGAGAGCGGCGAGAAAGACGTGACGTTTCGTCAGTTGGCGATGGAAGTAACGCGACAGTTGCAAGGCGCGTATGCGTTAGTATTTAAATCGACAAAGTACCCGGGAGAACTCGTCGCCGCGAAGAGAGGCTCGCCGTTGTTGATGGGCATCTCCGACGACAGCGGCGAGGTTTCCTGCGTCATCGACGGAAACCTTTCCGACGGCGCAGAGGAGGACGTTCTTCTTAAAAAAGCTAGCGGTAATAAGAAGCGGAAATCTATGACAGGAGGAGCAGCAGCTGCTGCAGCAGCAGATGCGGATACGACGACGACGACGAGAATTACTACTACTACTACCACTACTACAAATAATCCAAAAGTTGAATTTTACTTCGCCTCGGATGCGAGCGCGATGGTTGAGCACACTAAACGCGTATTAGTTCTCGAAGACGACGACGTGTGTCACTGCCACGACGGCACGTATAAGATTTATAAAGTCGAGAAGCAAAAGCATCCGCACCCTGGGTACACCTCTGGGCACGATTCACCGGAGTACGGGTTATATAAACCGGTCGTTTTGAGTAAAGAAGTCGAACGCACGATTGAAACGTTAGAAATGGAAGTCGAATCAATCATGAAGGGCGAATTCGATCACTTCATGCAAAAAGAAATTTTCGAACAACCGGAGGCTATTTCGAGCACCATGAGAGGACGATTGGTGTTGGACGTTCTCGGTGCAGCAGAGAGAGTAATGCTAGGGGGCATGTCCCAGTTCGCGGCGACGATTCGGCGCTCTCGTCGCATCATCTTGTGCGGTTGCGGTACGTCCTACAACTCCGCGATTGCCATCCGACAGCTGTTCGAAGAGCTCACGGAGCTTCCGGTAACTTTAGAGCTTGCGAGTGATGTTTTAGATAGACGGTGTCCATTTTTTAGAGACGACACGTGCATTTTCATCTCGCAATCGGGTGAAACGGCGGATACGCTGAAGGCTTTAGAATACGCCAAGGCAAAAGGCGCGTTGTGCGTCGGCATCGTCAACACGGTTGGGTCGGCGATATCGCGAGCGACGGATTGTGGCGTCCACATTAACGCGGGTGCCGAAATTGGCGTAGCGAGTACAAAAGCGTACACTTGTCAAATAGTCGCGATGGTTTTGGTGGCTTTATCTTTGAGCGAAGACTCGCGCTCGAAGCACACGAGACGGGATGACATCATGCAAGGTTTGCTCAAACTTCCCGGGTGCGTGAAAGAGTGCTTAAAAATGGACGCGATATTGTTAGAGTTGGCGCAAGAGTTAAAAGAGGAACACAGTTTGCTCATTTTTGGGAGAGGTTTCAATTACGCCACGGCTTTAGAAGGCGCGTTGAAGGTGAAGGAAGTTGCGCTCGTGCATTCGGAAGGTATTCTCGCCGGCGAAATGAAGCACGGTCCGCTCGCTTTGGTAGATAAGCACATGCCGATTATTGTAGTGTGTACGAACGATGGGAGTTACGAGAAGCAACAGTCGGTCGTGCAACAACTCAAAGCGCGAGACGGGCGGTTAATATTAATCGTTTCAGATGACGACACGGAGATGGAGAAAACGGCGCCAGACGCGGTCATTCTGCGAGTCCCGAAAGTCGAAGATTGTTTGCAAGCGGTGGTCAACATAGTTCCTTTACAGTTGTTGAGTTATCACTTGACCGTCTTGAGAGGGCATAACTGCGATCAGCCCCGAAATTTGGCAAAATCCGTCACGGTAGAGTAAAGTAGTAAATAAATTACTAATAAAAAATACTGGTATAACAAACATTAAACATTACAACAACTCAAAACAAAAGTAAACTATCGGCTTTGATGCCGAATATTCTTCATACAGACGTATGCGACTATGATCCAGAACCAATACAGACCAAAGACGGCGATTAAATTCGAGGTAATAGTACCGCTCGCTCCGTAAAACTCAATAATCCCTTCCATTTTACCTTCTTTCGTTTGAAAAACCTTCGGTTCTTTGTTGTCGAAGTGATTAATCATCTGCGCCTGCCATCCGTATCGCACGAAGAGCGTGTGCGAGTACCACTCCCAGCCGCTCGGCATGTCAGCTCTACGTATCAACATCCCAGAAAATAGAAGCTGAATGACGTTATAAACTGGCAAAAGCGTATTGGCGGCGTCCATGTTCGGAGCGACTGAAGCGCATACGTACGCGAGCGCTATGCCGCAACTCAACACCATATAGTTACATATCCAAAAGATGGCGAACGAGCCTTGCAACGCGCACCCCAAATACAACGCCGTTTGCGCGACTAGCGTCACTGGTATCGCTAAAACACCCTCTTCGATGAACTTATACGCAACGTACGAAAAGAGCGGGTACGAGCCGTCGTCGACTTCGCGATAAAACACCGCTCTCTCGAGTACGATGGATGGCATGTACCCACTCGCGCCAAACGAAGGTAAAATATTCAACATGTACAGTAAACTCGCGACGTTGAGTTGATTCGCTTGGTCCATAGCCTCGCCTTCTGCCTTGCCAATTTCCAGGAACAAGGTGAATTGTACGATGGCGAACAAAATTTGTCCAGCCGCGCGACTCATGACGAAATCAACAGATTTGTAATTTCGGATCGTGCGGTATTTCAAAAGCGTTTTAATCTTTGCAAACGCGCCTCTCTCCGCTTTCGCTAGTTTTGGTTTCGCTGGCAACAGCATTTCTTTCTCCAAAATCGATTTTGTCTTTGTCAGCGCGGCTTTCCCGCATTCTGAATTTCGAAACGCGTCTTCAAAATCCAAATCCTCCGAAGCGCACGTCGTGGTCAAGAAATCCGCCAAATTTGATTTCGTGTCCCATTTGAACCCAATTGATGCGAAATAGGAAATCGCCGAATATTTACCTCCGGCGGTTTCGTCAAATATAGGCCCAGTAAACGTCATCTTTCCGTTCTTCAACATGCACAGCGTATCGAAATATCGAAACGCGTCCGGCGTCGGCGAGTGAATCGTCGCCACGACCGTCACGCCCGTATTCGCCAAGTTTCTCAAAATCTCCACAACCTCCACGGACGATTGCGAATCCAAGCCGCTCGTAGGCTCGTCCAAAAACAACACGTCCGGGTCCGTGACTAAAGCCAAAGCGATGTTCGTCCTCTTCGCTTGTCCGCCGGATATCCCTCGGTTCAGCGCGTCGCCGACGACGACGTCTTTACAACTCGTTAAATTCAAGTGTTGCAATATCTCCCTCACTCGTTCTTTCTTCAACTCCGCGTCCGCGTGCGTTCTCGCTTGCATTTCGCTCCAGTAATACAGCGTCTCTTCCACCGTCAACATCGGCAACAAGGTATCGAACTGTTCCACGTACGCCGCGCACTCCTTGAACGTTTTCTTCGTCGCGTTTTGCGACCCAAACATCACGGTCCCGGAAATCACCCCTCTCGTTTTCCTGCACGAGAGAATGTCCAACAAGGTTGTCTTCCCGGCGCCACTGGGCCCCATTATCGCCGACATCGACCCGTTCTCGAACACCGTCGAGACGTTATCCAACAACCGAATGTTTTCAGACGAATTTGGTGTCGACGACGACGACTTCGTCCCATTTGGGATATCATAGCACACCGAATCGACAATAACCGGCGTCGAGTGCCTCGTTTTCGTCTTCGAGAAGAATTCCGACGCCGAGGAGGACTTTATCATCTTTATGTAATTCTGTCTCTCTGTCTCTCTGTTCTGTGTAATTTTGAGGAAAAATCAATCCCCTACACGAGAAATGTCGAAAATTTTGTCGAAAATTTAATTTGTCTGTCGAAGAAAAAAAATCAGAAGAGACTTTTGATGAACGAGACGACTGATGCACTGAAAAATTTCAAGAAGAACGGGAGAAAAAAGAGTCCTCGACGTACAAAAAAAGAATTGCACCTTTCAACACGCACCTCTTTCTTTGATGAAGAAGATGATGAGAAAAAGAAGAAGAAGATATTAATAAAAAGATATAAACGACGAGACGATGATGCACCCACCACCCTCGCGCTGCTCAAACTCGCGCCATGATGGCAAACGAGAACGATTTCAACACCAACAACGAAAAGATCAGAATCAGAATCACGTTTCTTCTTTGCGGCTCCCGATTCAGAAACACGAGAGAGAGATTTTGTATCTCTTGGAACGACATCAAGTGGTGATAATAATAGGCCAAACTGGATGCGGGAAAACCACGCAGATCTGCCAATACTTGAGAAAGGCGAAATGGACCATTCCTGGCGAGAAGATGGTGTGCGTGACGCAACCGAGACGAGCGAGCGCGCAAACCGTTGCGATGCGAGTGTGCGAGGAGATTTTTGCTTCTAATTCTTCTTCTTCTTCGCAACGGTGTTGTTTAGGCGGAACGGTGGGAGTGTCCGTGCGATTTGAAACCATGAAATCATCAGAGACGGAGATTCTATTCTGCACGGATGGGAGTTTACTGAGAGAACTGTTGGAAGATCCTTTGTTGCAAAAATATTCGGCGGTGATGGTGGACGAAGCGCACGAGAGGAGTTTGAACACGGACGTGTTGCTGGGGTTGTTGAAGAAGGTGACGAGGAAGAGGAAAGAGTTGAGGGTAATTGTGAGTTCGGCGACGATTGATGCCGAGGCGTTTCGGGAGTTTTTCCGCGCGGAAACAGAAGAATTAGAATTAGAGGAAGACGAAGAAGAAGAAGAGAAGGAGAAGAAGAAGAAGGGAAACGACGACGGGAAATTTTCTTCCTCGTACGACCAACCGGCTATTCTTAGCGTCGAAGGACGAAGGCAACATCCAGTTCGAACGTTTTATAGCGAAGAACCGGTGGCAAACTACATAAAAGCAAGCGCGGAGTGCGCGATGAATATAGTCCGGTTAGATTTGCGGAATAACCCGGGCGATATTTTGATCTTCTTGACGGGAGAGAAGGAGGTGGAAGAGTGCGCGGATATCTTGGAGGAACATTTGCTCTCGGAACGATTGGATAGAGAAGTTCTCGTTTGCCCGTTTTACGCGGGATTAAATAACGCGAAACAAGCGAGAGCGTTTCGCGCGCCACCGAGGAATGCTCGCAAAATTATCATAGCCACGAATATCGCGGAAACGAGCGTGACGATTGAAGGCGTGAGTTACGTCGTCGATTGCGGCTTTGTGAAAATCAAAGCGTTCGATTGCGAGAGGAATTCGGAGACGTTACAAGTCGTGCGCGCGTCGAGTTCATCGGCAAAGCAAAGAGCTGGGAGAGCTGGACGCGTTCGGCCTGGAACGTGCTTTCGTTTGTACCCTGAAAAATATTTTGCGAGTTTGGATAAAACGTCCGCGCCGGAAATAATTCGCGCGGATATCGCCGGAACGATTTTACAACTCAAAGCGTTAGGAATCGATAACATCGCGCACTTTGATTGGTTCGAAGCGCCGCCGGTAAAACACGTCGTCGTTGCGTTGGAACTTTTACACGCTTTGGGTGCGATCGATGACGACGCAAAGTTAACCTCAGTTGTTGGCGCTAAATTAGCGGAGCTTCCGTTGGAACCAAAGCTAGGTAAAGCGTTGTTAGCCGGTTGCGATTACGGGTGCGCCAATGAAATGCTCACAATCTGTTCGTATTTCTCGATTGAAAACACGTGTTTTTTACCAGCGAGAGGAGGCACGACGTCGAGAAATCTTCTGGACGAGGCAAAAGCGAATTTTGCCGCTCGAGAAGGCGACGGTATCACCTCTTTGAACATTCAGAGAGGGTACGCGTGGAACGACCGCAATCGTAGGGGATTTTGCGAGGAAAATTATTTAAATTTTCGCACCGTGCAACGCGTCCAATCCGTTCGCGCGCAATTGAAGAAACTCTTGACGCAAAGACTCGATTGTATGCTTATTGACAATAACAGAAGTAACGATGAGGACAAAGAAAAAAAGCTCGAATCGATATTGCGCGCGATATGCGCCGGTTTCTTCTCCAACGCGGCTACTTTGGCGCCGTACGGCGGCGGCGGAAGCGACGACGGCGCGGCGAAATATTTGACCATTCGTAATAAAAGGACGGTTTACGTGCACCAAAGTTCAATACTCTACGGCGTGAGTAGTGGGTTACCGCAAGTGGTCGTGTACCAAACCGCCGAAGTGAATAACGAAAATAAAGAGTACATTCGAAACGTATCTTCAGTTGGAGATTTGCGCTGGTTCAAAGACGTCGCCGGACACTATTATACCTTTTAATACTAGTACATCATAGTTAGCGAGCATTAATAGCATTATGATAATAGAGAGTTTAGTACTAGATAAGAATGCAACATCATCAAAAAAAAGAGGTTCTCAGTCGAACGCAAGCTCCACGCACCATTGATCCCACCTCGAATTCAGAGTGGCACCCCGCGTGCTGCTTACTACGCGGCAGTTTTTCTGCTCAGTTTCCTGCCATCGAAGACTTTCCGCTTTAACGACGACAAACGCCTCCTTCAAGAAACGCTCGATCGTCGATAGCAAGCTCACGCGGACCTCTCGTCAACGTTCGAGAATAGGTAGAACGCTTCGCCAGGACCTCCTGCGCACAACCGGGAAGTTTAACCTTCCTTACAGCTTTACAGCCCGGACGATGTGCGCTAATTAGGGTTTAGGATTGCAAATATGAATAAAAAATTTAAAAGAAGAAGAATTTCTCTTCGTCACACACACTTTTCTTCATTTCATCAGAGAAGAGGAGAAGAAGAAGAGATGGTGTGGCGCGCTATTCAGCGCGGCAACGCATCGGATGGCCCGCCGAATTCAGTCACCCAGAGCGATATCGACGCGCCGCACGTGGAAGCGATTACCAGTCAACGCTACGAGCGATGGATTATCGACGATAAACCAAACGACGGGTGGAGTTTAAACACTCCGGCACCGTTGCTGGAGATACAATCGTTTGAAGAAGATTTAGACGAACTCTCTTCAAACAACAACATGAATAACAACAACAACGCTGGTGGTCGAGATGAAAGTGGTATTAATAGTGTTGCGCATTCGAGGACTGGGTCCGTGTTGTCCTCCTTAAACAACAACAGTAACAACGGTGGAGAAAGAGAATACGCGAGGAGTGAAATTTCGAATCTCAGTCGAAGCACTCTCGAAGAGACCAGCGCTATCGAAAACGGTACGAGTATTCCCACGAACAACATTAACAACAACAATCGAAATCAAAATCAAAATCAAAATCAACAGAGAAGAGCGCCGGCATCTGTGGTCGATGGTCTTCCGTTTATGACGTTATACGACCCTTTGATACGAGACAAAATACCCTTCCCGGGCGCGCACGCCGTCACGGCGGCGCCAAAGACGGCGTTGCCGCGTTCGCCTTCAGAAGCGCCGCACGTGAGCCAAAACCAAAGGGCGAGAGAGATGAACAGTTTGCGGTTTTTGTTTCGGTTACAAAGCATCGATTTCGAGGTTGGAAACTACGAGACGATTGAATGCGTCGCTTTCTTGATTGATTTACAGCAGAAGAAGAGATTGTCGGAGGCTTTTTATTTCAGTTGGTCGCCGGGCGACGAGAGGGACGGGAATCCGGAGAAGCCATCGGCGGTGTTTGCGATTCCTCATCACAGATGCGCGGCATCGGTGAGGTTGTTCGTGCAGATTGCACACGTGACGCCAGAATTCGGTGGTTTGGATCCGAAAGTGTACACCATGCGGGACGACAAGAAAGCGAAATCGTACGCGGAAAGAGAGATTTTAAGAGTGAAGCAATTGAAGTACGGAAACACGGGAGGAGGAGGAGGAGGGATGCAAACACAACAACAGGCGGCAAATGGGAAGATATTTTCTATAGATGACGATGAAGATAGCAACAGTAACAATAAAGTAGGAGCTTCAGATGATGAGGATTCTGGAGACGACGGATCGGAATTGGACGATTCGAATTCGGTTTCGAAAAAGATGCAAAATTTCCGAAACGTCGTTCGAAAGACGGCGTATTCATCAACGACGACGAGTCAAAACGATGATTCGAGCGTCAAGAACAATAATTTAGGAATGGACAGAAGAGGAGGAGAAAATAGGAACGACGACGACAACAACAACAACAGATTTTCATCAACTTTTGACGAAGCGTCGAAACCGCGTTCGTTAATCGGATGGATCACCATGTCCATTTTTGAAAACGCCACGGATGCAAACGGTCGACCTTCTTTTAGAGTTCGCGATACCGCAGAGTGTTCGCAGTTGTATCGGGTGAAAGAAGCGTACACGGAAAGTGCCATCATCGATGCCGCGGCTTCAGCCGGTGTCAGCCATCCGTTGAAATCGCACAAACCGATTCGGTGCAAAATTTTTGCGGAAGTTTTGCGATTACGCTCGATAGCACCACAAAAGCAGAAGCAACAAGACAAACAAGAGCAGCAACAACAAGATACGAGTGCAACGATGCTTCCAGAGCCTAGATTACCTCCGTACGTCGTTCACATTAAGGACTTGTCGGAAACGAGCTCTCTGAAATCCAACTGGGAAAGCGCTTGGGGCAACACGCTTGATTGCGGCTTGCGAAGAGAGGTTTTCATCGACATCCGGAACATCGACTTGTGCAAAAGAAAAGATTTGCGCGTGAAGATGGAACTGCGCGACGATGATTTGAACATCAACGCAAAGGGATTGCCGGCGACCTTTCCTTCACCGGATGGGAGGAACAAAGTGAGCGAATTTTGGACGCCACTCTCAGTCGGGAAAACCAAAGGTGGCGTTTTTTGTTCCGAAGCTCGCGCGACGCTACCGGCGAGGCTAAAACCGTCGCATCATTTGATTTTATCCGTGTATGGAACGGATCAAAACGCTAAAAACCTCTTCTTAGGTTCAGTACAAAGTGAAGAAGAATTGATTGGACATTCGGTGATACCTTTGTGCGTGGCGCCAGAAACGCTCGCGCCGAATATCGCGAGTGCCAATAATCCGAACGGCGTTGAATTAGGTTTAGTCGCGGTGAAAGAGCTTTTGCCAAAGTATCTGCAAGCGAACGTAAGAGCGCATATGCCGTATTGGAACGAGAGAGTGCCGTGCGTGCACGTGAAAATGCGACTCGCGGACACGTTGCACACCGCGGATGGGAGAATAGGTAATTTCTATGCGGCTACTGCGGCGTGGGCAGAAGGTGCATCCGGACGAGAAGCCGTCGATAGACTCTTATCCGCCACGAGAAACTTACCTTTAGCTGAAGGAGCCGCGTTGTTGGCGCATTTGCCTGCGATATTTAAAATGTTATTGAGGTTAACCAGGTTGGAAGGCGCGCTCGACGATGTTTCGCACAGTAATAATTACAATAACCAAAGTGCGATTGATGAAAGCTACGGCGCAAAAAATGATAGCAACTTGAACGGGATAGATGCGTGGAATAATTTAGCCTCCGACGATAAAAAAGTTCCTGAATTCGCACACGTAGTCGGCGATTCGCGTTCAGAACTCTCCGGAAGCGAATTCCGAGATTCCGCGTTTGGCGGAAACTCTTGGTCGACGCGCTCAAAATCTTACGTTTTAATAGAAGAAGAGGATGATTTGAACAGAGACGTGGGCGACTTAGCATTCAGAGCTTTGATTCGTGTTGCCGCTAAAGTGCAGACGATCGAGCCGGGAGAGGATTTGGGTGGAGGTCTTGCGCCGCACTCGCCGCCTTTGGAAGCTTTCGTCACTTTAGCGTTCGGCACGGAAGCGTACAAATCTGGGTACATAGATAAGCTCGATCGATCGTTGCCTAGAAGTAAAGCAAGCGTTACTCCGATGCATACGATATTAGCGCGAAGGTTTTCAGCCGTGTTGACAGACAGAACTGGTGCGAGCCCTTACGAAGATGCGCTTTCAGTCTCTTGGTTTGCGCTGGGATTGATTTCAAGAGCGTATGCATTGGATCGTGCTCAAATCCCGCGAGATGCCGTTTCAGTAGATAAAGATGCCACGCCTTTGAAAGGCGTAGCTGAAGCGCTTTCGTTGGAAGTCTCTGCTCGAGCGAGTCGGGCAAACAAGAACACAAATCCAAGGGAGTTGATGCGCGTTCGAACGCTCAATGCCAACTTGGCGGCGCTCCTGAGTGATATTTTGGCTATTCCAGGAATAAAATCGTCCAAGAACAACAAAACGTCTTCATCTGAGAAAGCCACGGGCGAGAAGATTGGCGACAGCGGCGATCACTTTCGCCTGGGAAGTGGCTTGGCTGGACCACTCGGCCCGTTATCGATTGAGCTCGCCGCGGCGCACGCCCGAGCGCTCGCCGACGGGACAGCGGCGCACGCCGCGTTACTCAAAGAATTTTCTGAATTCTTAGCCGCATCGCCGGCATTATTGGATATCATCACCGCGGATGTAACTCGTGCGTGGGATCCAGCTATCACAGCTCGTGAAGAGCGGGAGATAAGGTGCGATGGGAATTACGATGATCGACCGCAGGATGATTTTTCGTCTTCAGGAATTCAGCGAAGACCCCGCGTTAGCGTTAGCGATGATATCGATGATATCGAAGACGTGGGCTCTTTGGATGATATTGTCGATGGAGTTCGAAAAACGTCTCTGGATAGCGATGTGTCTTTACCTGCGAACGCAAACATCGATGTCAAAAAACACGATGGCTCGAAAAGTAAAGCCATTGCTTCTTCGTACGACGGCGTGCGAGATGTTACGCTCGTGACACCAGGAGAGGCGTTCGTCTTTGCATTGACGGCCAGCACGGGGAGAGGATTGTCGCAATCAAAAACTGATGCCGCGCGCGCAGCGTGCGCAACCCGAACCGTCGCGTGCGTCACCGCGAGACACGGATGGAATGCTGGCTGGCAAAAGCCGGCGGCACGTCGAGCAATAGCTGCAGCATACGCGCCAATGTTACGTTTAATGATTCGTGCAAGAGATGTCATCGCGAATTTGCAGTCTTCGTTGGCAAAGAAGGATGCATTGGCTGTGTTTTTGGCTTTGGCGAGAGACTCAGACCCAGCAAAGCTGTGGGGATGGTTGTCGCAAGATCGTGAGCGAGTTCGTTCTTTCATATCGTTGTTGCGGGACGCAGCGGAAGCTTTTGAAGTAAAGCCTGACGATGAATTTATGAGCGAAGAAAATCCTGCGGTACTTTCCGGTATAAGCCAAAGCGGTGTCTTATCGTGGCTACCGCGTGGCCCAAGCACGAGGACAGAAGCGTGGTCACGAGAAGCTGCTGGGCACTTGTCCACAGCGGCGACGACCTCTATTTTACGTTTGTTGAGAGATGCATGGAAACGCGTCGACCACGAATCACAGTTTAATAAAAGGACGCAAGAGATGAATTCCCCCGCACTTCAAGGCGCGAAGGAGGAAGACATCTTTTCCGAGCCGTTATCGATGGCATCCTCTCTGCTAGACAGCAAAAGTGAGCTGGCGCGTAAAGGAGTAAGCGGTGGCATCGGAGCACACGGAGGAAGCGAATTTAACGTTCTCGAAGCTATCATGGGTGTTTTAGCTGCTTTGCTTCGTCGTTCGCAATCTACCACGGGTTGGGTTTTGCAAGCACCGCTTCTCAATGCAGTTATAAGGGAACGCAAATACGTACTCTTCGAGCCTCTGTACCGCGCGCCGTGCGAAGACGTGGATGGCGTTTTCCCTCCTCTCGAAGCTCCTTACCCGGGTGCAAAGCCGTTTGCATTCCTCGAATCCGCGTGTGTTGCTCTGTTGCGTTGCGCTGCGCGCCCTCAACCGGCGAGATCGCTCGCTGTTGGTGGGCTTCGTGCCCTCTTGGAATCTGCACTCGATGTTGGAGGCGGCGTCGAGTGTTTGAGACCAACTTTGACGTACGCCTTATTACAAGGTTTGCAGCCATTTGGTCACAACGCTCGCGCAGGAGGCGTTTCGAGAGCTCTCAGAGCGCTTTCGGAGCCAGTTTCATCGACCAACGGTTCGAGCCAATCGCCGGCGAATTGGAAATCTGCAACAAACTCTCTTATTCGCGCGATTGCTTTTTCAGAAGCTCGCGTCAGAGAGGTGGCTTTAGCGACGACCGGTAGTCGAAAGACATCGGATGTATGCCGCGCCGTTGAACTCGAAAGCGCTTTAGCGTTAGCTTTGGAAGCGTCATCATCTGCACAGATAAAAGTTCTCTCCTCGTTGTGCAAACGTTTGGAATCGGAGGAACATTGGGTGGAAGCCGGCGAAGCCGCTTGCGCGGCTGCTGTCGTTTGCATGCGCGCGCTGGCGTCCGTGGCACCGGATACTTCTACGTGGACGGCGGAAGATGCCATCCAATTACGAGATGCCTTTTTTGGACTAGGTCCGCGAGGTGCACCCGAACCAACCATCGCAGCGTTACGAGTTGGTGCCGAGGAAGTTGGTGAAAAGCGAGTGTTGGAACACCTCGCCGCGGCGGCGAAATGTTTCACGAGAGGTGGTTTCGATGAAGCCGCAATCAGAGTTGTGAAGGCAAGTTTGAAAGCATGGGAGAGGAGAAGAGATTTCAAGGCTCTCGCTGCGGCGCATCACACCTTAGCAGATTTGCACTTGAGATGTCCGATGCCTTTGTTGGATGAACGGACGCACTCGCGAAACGACGAGTTCTTCACAGACACACCGAAGCCGCCGAGGGAGCCGGCAACTTACTGGCGCGTGCGAGCGCTTGGTGAGGCTTGGGGATCACTTACTGGAGCGCAATGGCTTTATCGCGATGCGCGTGATCGAACGTTAGCAGATATGTCGAACAGAGTTCGGAAATGGTTACAGTCGTACGTTCCCGCTGGAATAAAGGTGAGTCAATTACCTACAGCCGGCGATCCAACGCCAGGATTTGGCATAGCCGGCATCCAAGTCACGGCCGTATTACCCTTCGATTTTGAATCCGAAGTGAAAGCATCATCTTCGAGCGATAATCAAGACATCAACGAAGCGTTTAAACGAGCGCTTCAGAAGCTCGACGAGGAGGAATTCGACGAGCTTGATCAGGAGGCTCGGCGCATCAACGGAGGCGCCGTCGGAGGATCCTGCTTCGAACGAGCACGAATCTTCGCATTCGATACGCCTTTTATGGTTGAAAACAATGCACGTCGCGAAGGTAGCGATGGCAACAACAACGGCGTCTATAACGACTTGCGATCGAGAGGTAGGCGTCGATTGACTTTGGCCACGAAAAAGGCGTTTCCAAGCTTTTGCCCCCGGTCTGAAATCGCCTTCACCAGAGTCGTCGAAATGTCACCGTTGAGTTCAGCCGCGGAGATGTTACGCGCGCAAGGACAAGCTTTAATGAAGGCGGCGAGACAAAGAAATGTGAATCCGGAAATGTTGCAAAGATTGTTGCAAGGATCGCTCGCGGCTGGCGTTAACGGAGGCGTTCCGGCGCTGGTGCGCGCGTTTTTCCCATTCGCGTACGAGGGTACTAATACCAACGTAGATTCCGTGCCGCCGCACGTGGCAGACGCGAACGCACACGTCGTTGGCGGTTCTGCGGCGACTTCTCCGGAAGGTACGATTAAATCCGGCAAGGCTGGTTTTCAGAAGAAGAACTCTTCCGTTCTAGGGGATTTGCTCGGAAGGCATAAGCGAGGTATTTCCATGTCGGATAATTTTGATGGCGTTCCGCTCGAAGGCCCGGATGGAGATATGCACTCGAGAGACCAATCTAGAGCAGAACAGGTCTTTCTGAGTCCGAGACATTCGTTTTCTGTGGATATTTTAACTGCCACGCCCGATCGCGCAAACGCAAAGCAAAACCCGCTCGATTTGACGGCGCCTCTCGTCGAGCCAATCTCGCCTTCGATGTTGTCCGGCAACGTCGACGACCCGAGCACTCCTCGAAATTCCACCAACATGGATTCCAAAGATTCTAAGGACTTGGTAAACGCCTTGTGGGAGCTCCGAGACGCGTGCGCCGAAGCTGTAAAAGCGCACGAAAAGTTGGACGTCGTCAATCCCCAGCTGCAAGGTTTGTTCGAAAACTCCTTAAGAACCTTAGGCAGCGACATATCGAGAGTCGCGCGAGTCCAGCACACGGCGAAGATGAATAGCAATAACAACAACAACAACAACAACAACAACAATAATACTAGTAATACCAATAATAATAGCAATAGCAATACCGTTGGCGGTAAGTAGTAGCAACAACAACATAGAGAACGACATGTATGTATTTTGTATAATAATAGACCATAAGTCCCCTGTCAGTGCACCAAAACGCGAACACTCCACCCAAAAAACAGGGGAACCGGTCGACAGGCAAAAAATTCACAAAAATGATCGACAAAGACCTCAAAATAATCTACCCCAATTAGTATTTGTATCTCAAATGTCCGCATCGCTCCACGGGGCATTCTTCCTCTCTCTCGCGCTTTTCTCCTCCTTCTCGAACTCCTTCGTTTCGGCGGCGTGCACGCACGAGTACGGGCAGGCGACGTACGGGGACATATATCAAAAGTTCCAAGGGTTGGAAGCATCGGGAGGGTCGACGTATGCCAAAGGGGCCAGAGCGAATGGATTGCACATATACATCGACCCGACGGTTACAGAAATCGAAGAAACGGCGAAGGTATCCGTTCACGAATACGTGCATTTGTTGCAACAAGGGTATTTGAATGAAGAATTGGTTTTGGATACTGCGCCAACAGGCGGGGTTCCTCTTTCGGATTCTTCTTCTTCCGTTGGCAACGGCTTGAGATTTCAGGCGATCAACTATTGCGACGTCGCCGAAGCGACGGTGACGAAGCATTTGGAAGCGTTGAACGCCATGCCGGACGACGTGAAATTGTTCGACCACCCGACGTTTGTTATTTTCTACTCGCAAACGCCTGGAGAAGGGACGGGGAATTGCGACGCAGCGCAGACGGAGACGTTCGCTCGAGACGCGTTTAACGCCATTTACGGCGAGGACTGCCCCGGCATGGAAAGTACGCCAATGATTTGGGAAGCGAATGAAAACCACGTCGTGGCGGAAGGCGAAGCTGAATTTTTGGCGACCAACGTGTACACTTCTTCGTATACGTCTTTCAACGGAAAGGCGTATTGGGAGCAAAAGATCGCGGACGGAAAGACGGACTGCAAGCTTCCGGGTAACAATCCGAATTTTTACGTGCACTCTGGAAGTTCCCAAGACGTTGATGACATGAAAGATAAGATGCAAAATGCGGGCGTTTCCCCGGCATGTTCGAACAATGCTATTGGCGAGTTGATGTACGCGTCTTTCGTTAATTACTGCCTCGAAAAAGAAGGCACGAACGCGCTGGACGACTATTGCACACCCGAAGCACTCCGACGGGTGTGGAAAGCTGCGCCCACGCAAGGCTTCGATTGCGCATTCTTTAACCAATATGGTTGGACGTGGGGAGAAGTAGTCGCGAAAATGTACGCCGAGTATCAAGTGGATACCTCTGCAGTCGCGACGACCGTTCCTTCGTTGTGTTTGTACGATCAAACGTGCTCGGGCGAGCCAAAACCGTGCAGACGTCTCCCCTCGTACACGCATGACGAAGCCTTGGCGAAGTGCCCATTTGAAGTTATTGCCTCGTGCGGCGATATTTCGTTGAGCTCTGCGTCATCGTCGTCGTCGTCGAGATCTTCCCCAACAAACGCCGCGATGATTTCCGCAGCTGTGGCCGCGAGCGTCTCCTTCTTTTTCGCCTTCTTCCTCAATTGAGATGGTAAAAGTTAATCAATAATATTTAATCGTGTTGATGAAAGTAAGTAGTAGAAGTCTATTACATCACATATCGTATCGTATCGGTTACTGGTTAGAAGTTTCTTTCTTTCTTCTCTCTAAGTAGCAAAGCCCCAGCTATCTTCGCTCTCGTTGTTGTTGTTGTTGTTGTTGTTGTCGTTGTTGTCGTCGTCGCAAAAAAACGCGGGCGCGAGGCTTTGGCCGTTGCCATCATCACCATCGTCATCACCACCCGCCCAGTTACAGCCCCACAATTCGCGAAGAGCAGCAGCGGTGTTGACACCTGTTTCAGCACCAGTGATGGTAGTGGCGGTAGGATTGCTCTTTTTTTCCGTCGTCCGCGGAGTAATATTTTTTTCATTCTTCTTCCTTTTCGGCGACGGGAATGACGACGGAACCAACGTGGTTTGCTTCGTTTTGCGCATTTGCGCTAAACCTACGTCGGTTCGTTTTTGAGTTATGATCATATCACCATTGTCGTTCGTCTTGTTTTTGTTTCTGTTGTCTTTGTCGAAGTCGTCGTTCTTTCTCTTTGTCTTCTGTGTTGCGTCGACATTCATCGTTTTGGCGGCCACGACGCGCGGCGTGGCTGTTTGCAAGCGTCTCCCACCACCCCCTTGAATCTGGGCACTTTCGCGAACGTAATACTTCTCCTTGGGTAGTGTTGGAGGGAGAGTAGTTTTACTACTCAACGCCCATCCAAACGCGTCTCTTCCCAGGACGCCGTCAAAAAATACTCGGGCGAGAAATTTGACCGGCGCTTGAGATCGAGGCAGAGATTGAGCGAAACATTTCGATTCTAAAACGAGACAATCTTTTCGATTGTTCAAAACTCGTTCGGTAATCGTCGGAAGCTTCGTACGAAGTATTATGCTGTTATCGTGTTCACATCCAACGATGAGCACGCCCGGGTGTTGTTTTGGAAGTCGGACGACGCGAGGAGGAAACAGTTCGGCCTCCTCTTCCTCCTTCTTGCCGGGTACGTTGCCACCAAAAATGTTCATATCACCAGGAAAGGAACGTTTAGATGAAGCAAACTCTACGCGAACATTAACTGAAGGAAGAACAGCGTTTGGTTTCTTCTTCGTTCGCGGTGTTTTTGTTGAAGAAGGCGACGGCGTCGACAGGATGTCATCAGCGGTATCGTTAATTTCCAAAGATACGCGCACTTCGGACGGTAACAATTTCACAGACTCTTTGAGGTGATGAACAAATCCTGGTTGTTGTCGAGTCATGGTTCTTTCAATCGCTCGAGCGTCGGCGTTTTCGACGTCGCTGAAAGTTTGAATGCCGTTGTTCATGAGCGCGGCGACAGTTTTTGGCCCGCAACGAGGCAGCTGCGAAAGGATTTCCTTCGAGTCGAACCATTTTCTCGATTCGATCGATTTCATCAGTTGGTAGGCGCAAACCGCATGGAAGAAATCTTTTCGAGAGACGTAGAGCTCGTGAGCTGCTTTAAGCAAACGAGGCGCGATGTTCATGACCGATTCCACCTCGCGCTTTAAACTCGGCAGCAAGGCGTTGTTTTCCTTCTCGTTCGTTTCCTTCAGTTCAGTTTGTGTTAAAACGTATAACTTCTCCCAACCGAACTTGATCGGCGTGTTTTTCGTGATTCGTTTGCCCTTTTTATCGCAATGAAACAACGGCACGCGAATGTTGTTGTTTAATGCCTTCAACGTCGTCTTCTCGTCCCGACGAATGCAGATTTCGCCAAACTCAATAGCTTTACACGTTGCGGATAAAATCGAGCGCAAAATTTCCGCTTCGCTCTTACCGACGACACCAGCAAGACCACTTTGGTGTTGGAATAACGACGACACATCGGCTGTCGGCGTGACAAGAACGTCTTCGTACGTGTCTTTTGTGTGGGTTGGTTCGTTGCTGTCCACATCTGAAGAGGAAAGCAGCACGTGTTGAAATCGCTTGAAAGTTTCGAATCGCACGTATCGCGTAGACATAATTCGTCCTTCCTCCTTCGCAGTGACAGTGCGAACCCCAGACATATCCGGGGACTCGTTAAATTCGCAAAGATTCGCTACTTTCATCTCGCGCAACGTTTTTACAGCCAACGCTTTCGCCCAGCGAAAGGCTTGAGCTTCCGGCGAAGAGGAAGAAGAAGAAGGACTCGCCGCGTTATTCGTAGACGCTCCGAGACCAAAAATCGGTACATTTACCGGAGACGCGAGCGCGTATTTCATGCGCGTAAACATGAACGTATTCGTTAGCCACTGAACGCAGCTCGGCACGGAAAATATCACTCCGGAAGTTACCTCTGCGTTGATCGTTTCTGGTAAGCTCGCTTTGAGTTCACTCGTGATCGGCTCGATGTTGTGAAGAAGATTTTCAAACGAAACTTTCGAGTGCGTATCTGTCATCACGACGACGACGCCTCGTTGATCAAGACCTGGTCTCCCAGCTCGTCCGGCCATTTGCAGAAGCGTGCCTCGGTCAATGTCGGCGTAGATGCCGCCGCCTCGATACGTTTTCGTCCCGCAGACGACCACGAGCCGCGCGGGTAAATTGACGCCAAGCGCCAACGTTGACGTCGAGCACAGCGCTAATATTGCCCTTTCTCGAAATAGCGTTTCCACGAGACTGCGATCGTGATATTCGAGCGAAGCGTTGTGAAAAGCAATACCTTTTGGAAGGAGCTGTTTCAACGTTTTATTCTTCGCTCTTTGCGCCGCTTGAACGAGCTTCATCTTCGATTGCTCATCGGTAACGAACGGCTCGCGGAGAGTATTTCTTCTCTGCGCGATATCCTCTTCCAGTTTTTTCGCCGCTTTCAAGGTCGCGTCGCGCGTCGTGCAGAAAATCAAAGACGGACATCGTTCGTAATGGTCTAAAACCACGTCGAGAAGCTTTGCGTTGAGCGTCTTTTCAAACAAGTATTCGTTCTTGCTATAACCGCAGTCGCGACATATTGTTTCCAGTCGCACCGGTCTGTACTCTTCGCCAAACTCCCACGTCGTGGTGATGGCGTTCTTACCACCGCTCAGCCAGTCGCCGACCTCCCCCACGTTGGGCGCCGTCGCCGATACGGCCACGAATCGGCACCGACGCAAAGCCGCCTCCTCCCCCAAACTCTGTCCGATTGCTTTCAACCTCGAGACGATCGCCTCCAACGTCGCCCCTCGCGAGGAATCGCCAACGACGTGTATCTCATCGATCAAAACAACCGAAATAGATCCAAAAAAGCCAAAACTACCGTTCGAGTAATTCCGTCTCGACAGCGAGTCCAGCTTTTCCGGAGTCGCCAGTATCACGTCCGCTTTATCTACTTCTCTCCAAAACTCGCTCGATCGCGCCTTCTCGTCGTCCACATCCCCTGTCAACAAAACGAAACTTAAATCTAACTCCGTCCCTCGACCGAATCGATTTTGCCAATCGTTCAGCTTTTCCGCCACGAGCGCTCTTAACGGCGCCAAATAAACGACTTTGTTGCTGCAACCTCTCCGATTACTGCCGCTCGACACCTCGTCTCCTCGTCTACGTCTCGCCCCGTTCGTCGTCGTCGTCTGGAACAATCCAGTTAACATGGCCAATTCCAACAAAACCGTTTTCCCCGACCCAGTCGGGGCGCTGCACACGAACGACGCCTCCGTTTTTGTCAGTATAAACTCCATCATCTCGCTTTGCATCGCGTTGAAAAACCTGTTTTATCGTTAATGTTAGTAGTCACGCATTCGTTCGATTTAGAGAAATTTTCCTTCGTGTATTTTTTACACAAAAACACTCGCTTCCTCCGCAGGAGAAATCAAAGAAAAAAACGAATCTCGCGCAGAAAAAAAAACAAAGCTCTTTGATATTCTCACCGAAAACTTCCTCTGAACGCGCTCTGAAACAAAAGCGGCAGGTCTTTTTCCACGCTTTTGTTCGTCGTCGTCGTCGTCTGAATCATCTCGTCGTCGTTGTCGTCGTTCGTCTCAAAGTTCTTCTTTCAAAGCGCAAACACAATACACAAACTCTTCTCGTTGTTGCTTTTTTTCTCTCTTTTTTTTTGTGAAGCGTCTGCTTTTTTTTTTCTTTCTTTTCGTTTCCTTCAAAAAAAATGTCTCGTCCAAGAACTTCCTCTTCCCCACCTGATGAAAACTTTAACGAGAGAGATGATGATTCAGACTTTGACGTTTATTCAGGAGAAGATGTAGGGACGATGAAGACGATGGAGTTAAGAAGAGCAGCAAAACGAAGAAAAGAAGGGGGCGTGAATACTACCACCACCACGACTGCCGATGATGATGATGCGATAGATTTTGATCGGACGTTAGCTTTAGGTAAACGACTTGAGATTTATATGATTTTATTTCTTACTCATTTTTTATATTACACAGGATCTTCCGGATGGCTGTTCATATACTACGTCGGGGTGATTAAAGTTTTGAGAAGAGAAGGTTACGCGGAGTACGTTTTTATGTGTCGTCGTATATACCTTTTTTTAACGACGAGGAGGAGTTTACGTCGTGGTTTTGTTTCTTTCTTTCGTTTCGCGAAACGACGATCTTTTGTTTTATTACGAGAGAGACGATGAGAAAGAAACGGTCGTCAAAGTCTTTGAAAATTTTCCTCTTCTTTCGCGAGCTCTGTGAATAGAGAAGAGCGTGAGTTAAGTCATGAATCAACACTCGCTCACTAAAATTCCCTTCTCTTTCTTCTCTTAAATCGTTTTCGCTCTGCGTGTTATTACTAAAACAGAAACACGAAAGTTATTGGATGTTCCGGCGGCGCTTTAATCGGCTCTTTACTTTTTATGCCGACGGTGGATTTGGACGCGTTGGCGGTGTACGCCTACCTGTGCGCGACGCGAGCGAGAAGTTCCATTTTAGGCGCTTTCCAGTTAAGATATTACGTGCAAGGCGCGATTCGAGAGTTTGCGCCGGATAACGCGCACGAATTGTGCACGAATAAGTTGGAGATGAGCATCACGAGAATGACGCTGAGAGGATTGAAAAATTTACGGTTGAAAGTGTTCGAGACGTACGAGTTTTTTGTGAGAGCGTTGTTGTGTTCGTCGAACATCGTGCCTTTGAGTGGGTTGCCGATGTGGCTGAAAGGTCACGGATTGTGTTTAGACTAGACGGTCCCCGGGGCCAACTCGCTGATAAGGTGCAAGTGGGTAA